>NC_141056.1:10217416-10277416 GCF_041138505.1 Cibotium barometz | reverse complement strand
TCTCACTTGAGGAAAGCTAGGTTGGATAGGTGCTATCTTAATGGCTCTATTGCCAAGGACTTCAGTAGTTCAACTATTACAGTCCTCAGGTCTACTCACATCTCAGACCACCAGCCTCTTCATATTTTAATTTAGAAATCTGGAGCTCAGCAGTCCAAAGCTGGATGGTTTCATGCTAACCCATCCCTATTTCACCTCCCTATTGTACAAGAAGAAGTGCAGGATATCTTTTACAAGGCCTTTCACTCTCAGATTTCACTTGCTCAAGCCTCGTCCCAAGCAGTTAGACAAACTCAATATTTTCTCAGGAAAATCAGACTACAAAGGGATAGACATAGGTCAGCAAGGAAGAAGACCAGACTCAAAAAAACTGGAGAAAGAGGTTAATGAAGAGAAGATTGACCAACAAGAACGTTATCTCACAATGAAGGCTATTCTAAGAAAAGAGGAAGACATCAAAAGAGCTCAATCTCAACTCTTCTTGAGAGAATCATGGGCAAGGAAAGGAGATAGACCCAATAAAGAAACTTTCAAAAGCCTCAAAGAAAGAAAGAAAAAGCTACTATCCCTATGCTGAGAGACAGTCTAGGAATCTTTGCACTTCAACAGAGAAGAATCTGCCAATTGTCCACCCTCACTTTGCGAACATCGTCAGCTCCCCACCCCTCAAATCTACTACAAAACAAGAAGCATGTGCCAAAATAGCAAGATGTAGGAGCAAAACTTTTTCTCCTCCTCTGGCTACCTTATTTGAAAGGGATTTAAGTGTGGATGAACTTGAAATAGCCATAGACTCTCTCAAAAATGGAAAGAGCCTTGGACTCAATGGTCTCCCTAGTGAATTTTTCAAATGTTTCAAATAGTTTTTAATTCTTTATCTAATGCTAGAATATGATGGAATCTCTTTCCTTTAGTGCCTCGATAAGTTAACGAAGGTGTAATCAAGCTAATATGTACACAAAAGAGGTCCCAAATAACATATCAATAAAACTGGAGGTGGATCAGAAGTGAACAAAAAGGCTTTGTAAGATTCCTCCCTCCAGCTTTTGAGGTGAAAAGGTGTAAGAACCTCCCCTTCTGTTCTTGTAATTATTCCCCTCTCTGAAATAGAAGAAAGATCTTGTTTTACCCTGTTTTGACCTAGAGAGAGAGAATCCAAAATTGAGATATCTTTGGATATAAAAATCCTCCTAGTGTCTAAAATGGATTCCCTTAAAACAAAAGTTCAAAATGAACTTTCCAATATGCATTAAGAATTAATTGAAAATGGTATAAGGAACCTTAGCCTAAGGGTCTACATTTTTAAAAAAATTGAATTATGATCCAATTAAGGTTCCAATGAGCCAATTGGATTAATCCAAGTGTTGGGATGAGATAAATCTAAAAGAATAAAACAAAATACCCCAAAATAAGTAAATACTCATATAAGATGAAGAGTTGACTAAGTACAAGGTTTATTAGTTAAAAATTATGAGATATTACTAAAAAATGAGATATTTTGAAATAATGATGCATTTTTGACACCTTGGTAAGGAAAGGGGGACTCTTGAGGTAGGCGCCTCTTTCACATGTGTGGAAGGGTTTTTAATTCAAAAAATTTGTGATATTTTTATCTCTCCTCTCTCTTGGATCAAACCAAATCAAAAAGGAAGCCAAACTGGTCCAAATCTTGTCCAAATTGAGTCAAACTGAACTTGAAAACTTCTAGAACCCAGTTGGACTTGGTTAGTGGCCTCCCTCACCTATAAATAGACCCTCAGTCATTTGTAAAAAAATATTGGAGCTATACCATGCTAGTATTATATTAAAATAATCATATTTTCTATTATCCTTTAAATTTCTCTCTTGGGAGCTTGAAGCTCTCTCTCTCTACAACAACTCTTGGAGTTTCTCTTCTCCTCTCGGTGGACCAATTGATTGGTCGGGGGTTTCACTTCAATTAGAGAATCAAGCCAAACTTGGAGGTAAAATCAATTTTTATGGTTTTTTTTTTAAATTTTCTCAATAACTTTCTTCTTCTCAACCCCTCTCAAGCATAAAAAGCTTTTTAAATGATTGTTTTAATTCAAATCAAGCTTTCCCTTAAAGTCTTAATGTTTAATTAAGAGAAAGTTAATCTTTATGCTTATTTATAATGCTTACTTTAAGTAAATCTCTCTCTCTAAAAGAATAGCCATCTTTATGGGGCTAAATCCCTTGAAAAAGGATATTTCTCAATGATAGTCTCTTAATTCAAAGCTAAACTCTAGGCTTGATAAGCTAGAGATTAAGAAAATGATATTTTTATGATTTTGTGTTCACAAAATAATAGTTATTCTTTTAGATTATTTATAAGTAGTTAAAAAACTACTTTGATTGATTCTTAATGAGAAATAGATTATCCTATCAATTTGAGAAAAGAGAAATAATGGAATTAGCTTAATCTAGTGAGATAATCATAATTAAGTTTATGATTATGGTTAAAATTATGATTTAAATTCATATTTTGACTTTAAGCATATAAAAGAAGAACTACTATCATATAAAAGAAGAACTACTATCATATTTCATTACAAGCTTTTATTCTTTAGAGAAAAAAAATGAGAATTATCAGTAATAGCAGCGAAGCTATGGCAAAAAATTTAGAAAATAATACATATCTTATTTATATGCATAATGCTAAAAGAGGACTTCCTATCATATTCTAGGATTGGACATCCTATGCAAAAAGAATGATTTTCATCATATTTATGAGAAATAATTTTTTTATAATTATACATAATTAATTGATTATGAGAAAAGAGTAAATTTTGGTACATTTATTTTTATGCAATAAGAGGAATTCCCATGATATTTGAGATCCAAGTAATTAAATGGTAAAAGAGGAAAATTTGGCATAATTCAAATTATGAGTATTTATCAAAAATAAAATTTTGAGCATTATTAATTTTATTGAGAAATATGGGTAGAATTGATTTTTGTAAATCCCATGAATCTTTTACTCAAAAAGAAGAATATTAAATATATTTTAATTGAGAAATTTGAGAAAGAATATGAAAATATCCATCAAGAAAACTTGGATAATTCTTATTCAGAAAAAGGAATCTAGAATCCCTGGGAGGAGGATCGAGGATCCAATGAGTAAACTGAAGTTTAGAATTAGTTCTCATTAATGAAGCTTAAGGAATGTAAATGAATGTAATGAGATGTGATGTGATATAAATGGATGTGGATGTGAATATGATAAGATGTGAATGTGATGTGAGGAGATGGGTGATGTGAGTGGATGTGATGAGATGTGATGATATGTGAATGGGTGTGATGTGATGTAAATGGATGAGAATGAGATGTGAAGTGATAGATGTGCATGTGAATGAATGGATGGATGTGGATAGATGTGAATGTGAATGAATGGATGGATGTGGATGAATGGATGAGATGTGAATAAATGTGATGAGATATGGATAGATGTGGACGTGAATGTGATGTGATGTGGATCTAGGTAGATGTGAATAGATGAGATGTGATATGAATGGATGTGATGTAATGTGATGTGGATATGGGTAGATATGAATGGATGAGATGTGATGAGGATGGATGTGACGTGATGTGATGAGGATCTAAATAGATGTAAATGGATATGATGAGATGTGATGTGGGTGAATGTGATGTGATGTGGATAGATGTGATGAGATGTAATATGATGTGATATGGATAAATGTGGGTGAATGTGATGTGATGTGGATAGATGTGATGAGATGTAATATGATGTCACATGTGATTGGATGAGAATGGATGAGAATGGATAAAGGATGATGTAAATGGATGAAGGATGATGGGAATAGATATGACTGAATGAGGAATAAGCAAAGTGAATTGATTTAGAAGAATGTGGAATAACGAGAAATGATGTGGAACAATGTGGAAAGATAAGAGTTCGTTAGAAACTGTATTTATGACCTGTTTTTAAATGATTATTTTATGTCAAGAATGCTGGGGAAACATTTTGACCATCTTGTGAATGAGGTCGTGAAGACCTAAGTGATAAAGTTGCAATAACTGACGGAGAGTCAATGGAGGCAAGGTCGACCGAGGTCTTGACCAGCCTCGGTTCGATTCATATATGGTGAGCTTTCAGTACGGTGGATGAGGGACCAAAGAAGTGGCCTATGAGTGAAGTGCTAGGTGACCTGCAAAGGAGCCTAGAGGGTACTGTGCTCGGGCTCTGAGTCATCGAAGATACCCACGCATGCGTCAAGAAAGAAAATAGAACAAGGTGTTAGAGTTATTTTCTAAACTCGGGCATAGATCTAGTTGATTGGCCTTACTGGTCTTCAACGGATGAGTCCATGGCTCTTTTATGTAGATCTGTTGGTTGATCTAACTGATCTTCAACGGAGAGTCCATCTAGATCTTTCTTATGTGATTATATTTTCAGGTACTATGAGCTAAGAACTATCGAAAAGACCTCCAAGTGAGCAGTTGGTGAGCATTATGGATGCCAATGATGCCTACTTGATTATATTTCTAGGTACTATGAGCTAGGCACTATCGAAAAGGCCCCAGGGTGAGCAGGTGGTGAGCGTTCTGGTTGCCAATGATACCATAGGTACACCAATGATGAAGGAATGATTGAAAAATAGAATTCAAGCTAGATATTTTGGAGGATTATGATCAATGATACTATGGTTTCATTAAAAGATTATTTTAAAGACAGCTGAATCTGTGAAAAATGCAATTTCATATTGGGTGTGTAAGTGGTGTGACTATCTTGAACTTTGCTTGAAGCGTTGGCTAGGGGGGCTTGGGAACTCTTTTCCCTGGTACTTGGAGCAAAACATAACCAAATTCCTAAATGGATCCTATCACAACAGTGGTTGGCTAACCCATGGGATTTTGGATAGTGTTAGGCTGGACTGATGGATCCCTAAAATGAGACTCAATTCTGTTAAATTGCGATAGTTGAAGTAAATCTCGAATAACCCTTGTTCTATGAAAAAGAATCAACGGCTGTGCCTCTTGATGAGGAAAAAGCATTGGACTCTATGATCCAAGTGCAAGTCTCTTTCTTGATCTGACCATGGGACTTACGGGTTCGGTCGGATTAGTTTGGTTAGTGAAGACCTTGACTACGTTAGAATAAAATATCTCGGAGGAATCGCCTATGTCTTTGCTATGGGCGAGGGAAGTTTTTTCGGGTTCGGTTTTAGAAGAACCAAGGGATTAGTCTCTTGTCCAAATATCCGTGGGGCAAGGCCCCAAGTGAGAGGCTCTGCCCTGCACAAGAAGTGCTACTTCTGCTGCTAGCACCCCAGAATCGTTGCGTGGAGGGAGCAGGGATCTTCAAGATTGACTTTCATAAAGCATATGATAGATTAGAATAGGATTTTGTATTGCAGTCCCTACAGGATATGGGCATTGTTCCAAGGTTTATTATAGCTGTTCACACCCTGTTCGGGAACGTCAGTGTAATGCGAGCATGGCAGTAAATGGTCAAGTCCCCCCACCCCCCCCCCCATTTGCACTACAAAGATCCATAAGTAGGGATGTCCACTGGCACCTCTTTTATTTACCATTGTTGCCGATGCTCTTAGCTGGATTGTCGACAAGGCTATTCTCAGGAACAAAGACCTAGAGGGATAAATCTCCCAGGAGTTTAAAAACAATTATGCCTACAACAGTTTGCAGATGATACCAACAATCTAATTCACAATGACTGCCTTCAAACTTTTTGTCTAGCTTCTAGCTCTGTCATAAATCATTCTAAAACAGGGATTAGAACTCTTCTTCAAGGGCCTTATCTCAATGGCTCCTTGAACAAGGGTGTCAAATTATCCCGGATGGCAAGATATTCAGATTACTAGGTATCCCATGAGATTTGGAGTGATCATGCATCAAAGATGGCTTTGGGCCATGGAAAAAGTCAAAATGCATTTTGCCAAATGGAAAGGTATGAAAGTCAGTCTGACATGCAGGATAGTGGTTCTAAAACATATCTTGATCCGTGCTACTATTTTCTTTCTCTCCTGTTAGAGACCTTCTCAGGCTGAGATCAAGCCCCTAGAGTCCATGTGTAGAAATTTCCCATGGAAAGGTGATGCTGATACTCTCAAAATACCCAAGGTAGCTTGGAAATACTGTACATTGCCAAGGAAAAAAAAGTGGCCTGGGAATTCCGGATATAACTAAACTAGCCGATAGAATGGCACGCAAATGGGTGGTCAGAAGCCTACTATTCCCCAATGAAGACTGGCTGGCCTAACTCCTCCACAGGGACTCTACCTTGTTTACTATCCCAAGGGTGCCATAGATGGAAGAATATTTCTTCTCTTGTGTTGTTCTTTACTAAGGTCCCCATCAAGCCAAAGGGTAGCATGCTTATTAAAAGGATGTGGTCATCTTGGAATAAATTAAAGGAGAATATTACTCTCAACAAAGGCCTTAGAGCTAAAGTGGGCACTTATCACCAGGATTCCATATGGTTCTCTATGGTATGTCAAGACTACAGGTGCAGAAGCTCTCCAAGAAAGGCTCAAGAAAGGTCTTTCTACCTGGGGAGACGTATGGGACTTTAAAGCCAGTGGTGGTTGGCTAACTCGTGCTGAGCTCAAAGAAAAATTTAGGCTTGATGAAGAGGACCTCAACCTGCTGAAAGGTCCTCTTCTTTCCAAAACAATTGTTTGGGCTAGCGTGTTCAGAAATCTTGAGCCCCGACTATACTCCAAACTGAACAGAGGATGGAACCTCAGTTGGAAAAGGAGGCAATGGGAATTCAGATTTACCAACATATGGTCCAAATATATTCCGCTTAAAATCTCTTTCTTGTTGTGGCTTAATTTACATCAGGCTTTGTGGAGACGAATGCTCGTGCAACTGAACTTGGTTTGGGCAATGGACTCTACTCTGGGTGTAGCCTTACGCTCACCTTATGATGGACTATATCCCACATCTCTTTATCTTCTGCCCAAGAATCGAACCTGCTCTGCGTCGTTTCCTTGTGTTTACCTCATTCACCCACAGGGCCTAGATTGGAAGGAGATTCTTCTTGGTGAAACTAATGGCTGTTCAACTAAAATTTGTAATATTACAGATCGGCATTTGTATGGAATGTATGGATTGGTAGAAATATGCATGTTTTTCAGAAAAAACAATTCGACGTGGTTCAGGGGTTGAGGAACTCTTTGGTTTTGCAGATTCGAAGTGCTTTGAGGAATACCAAGGAATTGTTGCTTGTTGCTGAAATAGAAGAACTCAATGATGTTTTCGTGGCTAGAATGGATACAGACAGGGAGAATCTGATAGAAGAAGTCAGAGACACTGAGATTCAGCTGGATTACAAGAAAAGGGAAAATAATTGCTGCTTCTAGAAGGGATAAGGAACTCATGCATTACATTATGGACCTAGTTGAGGTCGAGGCTACTCTGTAGTATAGCTGATTCCTAGCTAAGCAGTTAAGCTTCTCCGTTTAAAAAAAGCTCTTTGTAATAAGTCTTGAATAGGCTTTACCTTTTTTAATACTACACTTTAAAGTTTTCCTCAAGATATGGTAGACTTAACTAACTAAAGGGTATCTAAGAACATAGATGTGAATATTTGATATTATGGTAAACATAACTAACTAAAGTCTTAGAACGAGCTTGCTCGCTTCTTACCCCGGCTCCAAAAACAGAACCAAAAATGTATCTCTCAGTACATCGATGGGATGTGATTATAAGACTAAGACATCAGAAAAACAGATTTAAGACTTTTATTACCTTGTCTTCCCTTCTTCGTCTGGCCCTCCCTCTTGCAGCTGTTGTCCCATAAGTGAGCTTCATATCGTCCAGTCCAACGATGCCTGGTTTGTGAAAAGTGGTCATCAGAATATTAATGTTTCCATTGCAAATTTCAAGTTAATAATGTAACAAATTCTTTCTGGCTTGTGTTAATGATTATTAGCCTAATGTATATTGTGCAAGCTAGCAAATATAATTAACCCAATGCGCCTCGAACATACTTAGTGACTCCACGGTAAATGGAAGTGCGTTGCCCGAATGTGTCTGTGGCCGCCTTTGTTGTAATTGCAGTCTCTTGATGATCACTATTTGCATTCTTATCTGCACTAATTAAAGGCCCTTTCAGATCATTATTGGCGGTGGAACGGGCATTACTAATGCTGATCGTTGTATTAGGCTGTGAGAGTCGAGGATTAGACAGTGACAAAGTGTCGTGATAATTAGCGACACCCTCTTTCACAAATCTGCCGTAATTTAACTTATTGGAAGCATTATTAGCTGTAGCCTTAATCTTGCTAGTTGGATTCTGAGATCCGGACCATAGAGACGCTGCTAAATCCAATTCAAAGAATCTCATATTCTGTTCCTCGTAATCTTCATCATTAAGCATTCTAAAAGACTGCATGCTTGAGCCCATCATCGATTGTAAAGATTGCTGCACAATATGATCTGTCTCTGTAGATTTCATTGTTGGCCCAATATTATGCTTCATGAACATGGATACCTTCCCATAATTAGTAGTGCCCCACTCTGAGCATAGCAAAAAACAAGACAGAGAGAGAGTTCTATTACTCCTTTGATTGATATGGGCTGTTTTAATTTGATCAAAATGGTGATACAAGATTAATGCTAATACAATTATATTTATGGTTATCGTAATGTTAATTACCTTGAGTGATTTCATTTGCATTTAGCATGCTGATAGAGGGTTCCGATGGCATTGGCTGCAATGCAGTACTGGATACACTTGTAGGAGAGCAATTAAGTGGTGTTGATTCTAAAGAGCGATCATTAAGGGAATTGCTTAATGCCATGCCTTGGCGGGAAATTAGGCTTGATTTGATCATCATATTGCTCATAGGCTGCGTAGCTTTACTTGAGTGAACCGATTGGCTTAATTCCTCGTTTGCAGAAATTTCTACTGATTTATTGAACTGAGGGGAATTGAGAGAAAATTCCAAACAGCTATTATTAATGGGGGGATGATCCATACGAAAATCTGAAGGAATTAATCTTAATTTCGCATCAAACGGTTTTCTCGTGTAGAATCTCTATTTGTAATGTTGGAAGGCTGTACTTAGGTTGGGCCACTTTGGTAGCATAGATTATGCAATTAAGGAGTTAATATAAAGCGATTAATCTAGATTAGACTAATTGGGCCAGTAGTAAAGGAGATGAATTGCTTGGTATGATGAGTAGTTTAATCCTAAGATTTATGAATTTATGATTATCCATCGACTGTGCACACGTCTTAATAATAATAATAAAGAGATTATAGGGCTGGTATCAAGAGATTAATCAGGTCACTGCACGCATCTTGCTCGTTATAAAGATACCACTGCAGGCTATTATCCAGAGATTAAGTAGGTTAATTACTAAGAGGCTACAGGTGATTGTGAATATAAGAAATTCAGGTTATTCAGAGGACTAATAATCAAAAAGGCTGTCTGCAGCCAGAATTAACTAGGACGTTGGTGGATTATGAGGGATTAAGGTTTGATTAGGAGGGGATTATCAGCATGGAGCTGTTGCACCGGCAGGATGAAAAAAGTGCGCGGATCCAAGGAAAAAAGGGTGTGATTTCGAACTATTTTAATGTCATTTTAAAATGCTTCTTATTTCCGGGGTGACAAAAAGATGAGGATAGAATGGATGGTAAGTCAAGGCACGTTGCATGAAATCGGAGCGAGTGAATTAAAAATTCTGATAAAAATAATAATACAAATGATTATTACCCTATTTCCCAACCATATAAAACAACTATTTTTATCCATGCATTTCTTTATTTTCGAGGATATTTTCTACCCTTTATAAATAACATTTCTAGGCTTCAAAAAACAGCTGCTCTCTCTCTCTCTCTCTCTCTCTCTCCAACAAAAAAAAGGAATTTGTTTTTTTGTTTTTTTTCTTATGAGGAAAGATGACTACTTGAATTTTTTTTCTTATGAGGAAAGATGACTACTTGAATTTTTTGGATTTTGAGATATTTATTTTCCAATGGTTGGTGAAAATAAGGATATTGGGGGGATAATAAATAATTGGCTTTAGAAAGGGCTTGGGGTGGGGGGGTAAGGAGGGGAATTAGGATTTGGGGTTATTGATTTATAAAATGAGTTTTTATTTTTTAAGGCGCATAAGCTAATGTAGAGTGCTTGGGGGAAATCGCTAGTTGGAATTGCCTCATGAATGGGGCAATGGCAAGTGGAGCTCCACCATGAAGGCAGGCCTAAACACTATATAGAATTTATAATAATTATAAATTAATGACATAATCCCACACATGGCACCATTTCAATTGAAGTCACCCACATCTAAATACCTATTGATTAATACCCTAAATTGCTTATTTCTTTCTCCTAATCTCTCTAAACTCTCCACTTTCAGAACCTTAAACACCACCTCCTTGCACACCTACCTAAACATCCACTTAACCTCCCACCTTAGATACCTTATACAACACCAATCAGTGCCATTAGAGAATGAGTTACCTATACCACTTTCATTCAAATCATCGAGCACATTAAGTGCCATCAAACCTTGATTTCATATAGATTAAATCGTTATCTATTATTAATAATAATAACTTAATTTACCACATACCATCTTTTGCATTTAGAGGGGGGTTCATATGTAAAAAATGAGATGGATCCAGGCCAACCAAGAAAATCATTCATTTGCCTTAAATGGATTTAAAGTTAATTCACACTCTAACACCAAAAGATGTTATGGACCAACAAAATTATTCATTTGCCTTAAATGGATTTAAAGTTGATTCAAACTCTAACACTAAAAGATGTTATGGACCACCAAGAAAAATATTCATTTGCCTTAAATGGATTTAAAGTTAATTCAAACTCTAACACCAAAAGATGTTATGGATTCTTATAGGTAATTAATTAATCCCCATACGATAAAAATGGTAAATTGAATTTTAAAAATTCTTTACATGGCAATGTATACCATTTTTGCATAGGGCAACTCTCCGCCCAACCATCGAATATAGACACTAGCTGGCTAACTATAGCCCTAGCCGTCCACACTAGTCCAAACTCCCCTGAACTGCCCAACTCCCCCTAGCCTTACCCTTGTCCTGACAGTCACTAACTAGTTACATCCAAAAAATGACAGACTTGCTTTTTGACAATTGACTTGCCCCTTCCAAGAATTTTGATCGTAAAAAAGAACTACAAAGATGGAAATATTTGAATTAAGCTGTTTGTTGTCATTTCTGAAGAGGATGGCTACCCAACAAAAGGCAAGCATATTCCCACTATTCCATGTCCACCCAACCATGCCTATTTCTTCTCCTCCACCATTATGATTGGAAATGTCTCTAGTTATTAAAAAAGTCATGGTCCTCTTTCGAGGGAAAAACATAATCGTTCCTATACAATCAAGAAGGTTTATTTTGTGAAATCTTTGTAAGAAAGGTTCCTAAAAAATATAATACAACAAGAAAAAAGAGAAAAATATAACACCAAAACGTTGTTTTGCATTTTCATTAAATATATTCTATGAGTTTTTCAAGAATAAGAGTATTTTTCTAAGATTTTATTTTAGTATGTAATGATTAATGCTTGAAAAAGTCAAAGAAACAATAACGCTCCTTTCCCTTTATATTTACATGCATTCATCTATGTCCTTTCTATTTAAGGTCTCACAATTCTCTATAAAAGGCCTCAAGGGTTCATTCCCAAAAATAGAGGGATAGAGGAGAGGGAGTGGAAGGATGGAGGAGGGGGGAGGGGATTCATGTTACTAAGGTTTTATAAATTAAACGATTAGTGGCATTTAATTAATACAACTACACTAATTTGATTGAAAACAATATTATATGCACTATATGAACCAAAATCTTTTTTCCAAGATGCATGAATTAATTTGTAGGGATGAGTGCATTATGTGATTTGCATGTAAATTACCTTTTTAAAGCTTTTTGCACCTTGATTGTTTCTATTTTGAATGCCTTTCTGTTTTATCCTTCTCTCTCTCTAGATCAATAAGCCGATGTTAAGCAGCTCTCGTCTCTCTCTCTCTCTCTCTCTCTCTCTCTCTCACACACACACACACACACACACACACACACACACATGCCCCTTGTTCATTTGACATCAAAGTCCTTCTCTTGTGCTCTACCCTACAACAAATGCTCTCTCTCTCTCTCTCTCTCTCTCTCTCTCTCTCTCTCTCTCTCTCTCTCTCTCTCTCTCTCTCTCTCTCTCGTCAACCTTAAGCTCTACTACGCATGACAATAACCCATCACTCCCCAAGAAAGGTCCTTTCTACGCCCCATGTGTTTTTGGTGTTTATGTTTTCTTCCTATTAAGTTTAAGAAGGTGAACAAAACACCTAATGTGGTGAACAAAGAGGCAAGCTTGAAGGATTATGTGGTGAACAAAGAGGCAAGCGTGAAGGATTATGTGAGCTTGTGAGGAGGGGGTGAAGGTGGCATAGATGTGCAAGCAAGGGGGCAAGGGAAAGGGATGCAATTTTCCTTCCCTTAAGTTAATTATTAATTAAATAATGCCTTTACATAAAGATATCTTTCCTTTAATTAAATAATTAAAATGCTAACAGTAAAAGATATTTGATTAATTAATTAATTAATGCTCACGACAGCGAGCATTAATTAATTAGTGCTAAGCACACACAAAAGCACAAATATGTACCCAAAATGTTTTCTGTTTGGGATGAATTAATTGACAACAATGGCCATTTGTGACCTTTGATTTATTAATAAACAACAGGCTTTGTGACCTTTAATATGAAATTGGAAACCTTTGTTTAGTATGAAACCCATTAAAATCCCTATTTTATCTACATGATTACAATGTGGCTACCACCTTCATAGGGTATGTGTTCTCTCTCTACGCAGTGCATCTTTTCTCTCTCTCTCTCTCTCTCTCTCTCTCTCTCTCTCTCTCTCTCTCTCTCTCTCTCTCTCTCTCTCTCGCGTCAACCTTAAGCTCTACTACGCATGACAATAACCGATCACTCCCCAAGAAAGGTCCTTTCTACGCCCCATGTGTTTTTGGTGTTTATGTTTTCTTCCTATTAAGTTTAAGAAGGTGAACAAAACACCTAACGTGGTGAACAAAGAGGCAAGCTTGAAGGATTATGTGGTGAACAAAGAGGCAAGCGTGAAGGATTATGTGAGCTTGTGAGGAGGGGGTGAAGGTGGCATAGATGTGCAAGCAAGGGGGCAAGGGAAAGGGATGCAATTTTCCTTCCCTTAAGTTAATTATTAATTAAATAATGCCTTTACATAAAGATATCTTTCCTTTAATTAAATAATTAAAATGCTAACAGTAAAAGATATTTGATTAATTATTTAATTAATGCTTACGACAGCGAGCATTAATTAATTAGTGCTAAGCACACACAAAAGCACAAATATGTACCCAAAATGTTTTCTATTTGGGATGAATTAATTGACAACAATGGCCATTTGTGACCTTTGATTTATTAATAAACAACGGGCTTTGTGACCTTTAATATGAAATTGGAAACCTTTGTTTAGTATGAAACCCGTTAAAATCCCTATTTTATCTACATGATTACAATGTGGCTACCACCTTCATAGGGTATGTGTTCTCTCTCTACGCAGTGCATCTTTTCTCTCTCTCTCTCTCTCTCTCTCTCTCTCTCTCTCTCTCAAGGTATATGCCCTCCCAACGTCTGTATTTGTCTCTCCCCGATATGCTTTCAGAGAGACTGCCTTACTTTGTCTATCGTACAGCAGGCACGAGGGGCAACCATCACCCCTCTCTCCCTCTCTCTCTCTCTCTCTCTCTTCAAGTCTGCTCACATGAGGTAGACAATCTTCCTTCACCCCTCTCTCCCTCTCTCTCTCCCTCTCTCTCTCTCTCTCTCTCTCTCTCTCTCTCTCTTCAAGTTTGCTCACATGAGGTAGACAATCTTCCTTCATTGCCTGTCTTTCCAAGCAACCATCACCCCTCTCTTTCTCTCTTCAAGTCTACTCGCATAGGCAAATGACCTTGCTTGTGAGGCAATCATCACCTCTATATTTCCAATAGCACGAGCAACCTCCATCTTCTTGCGTCTCTCACTTTGTTGCACTATATGCTAAGGTGCCTCATGAAGGGAGGAACCTTTAACGTTTATCATTAAGGTGATATTAATTAATGCCGGCACATAGCAAGCATTAATTTATACAACGCTAATAAAAGTCTCAATATATACAACACTAAAAAATAGGGGCGACCGAAATGCAACATATCTGATGGTTGAAATATATGCAAGCCTTATACAATTCGAGCATGAAATCTATTGATCCCTATGCGAGTAGTACCTACCTCCCTCCCTCCCTCCCTCTCTCTTTGCACTTATTCACCCTCCCTGCCTCTCTCTCTCTTTGTGCTTATTCACTCTTTTTTTGTGAGGGTCATTAATTAATGCCCTACTAAACATGGACATTAATTAATGACCTTTGCTAAGCTAAGAATTTCCTAGTTTCTTGCCCTCCCCTCATCTGCTTGCCTCCCCTCACCCACCTGCTCACACCTCCTCCGTGCTTCATCCACCTCGACATCAATCCTTCTCCACAACCACCTCCTTCCCTTTCCCATACAAACAAGCCCAAAGTTTGTTATGGGTATCAATTAAAGCATTGCAAAACTAAGTTGCTTCCCTGAGAATGCGTCACCCATCTCCCTCATTTGCTCGTTGAGCCAACACCGCCTACTCCCATTGTAGTGATGGGGAGAGAGAGAAAGAGAATGCACTCATAATGGAGTACCACATTCACTCAAGGGAGTACCACCATGGCCATGGAAGCTTGGAGCTCCAAGAAAGTATGATTTTGATTAGACAAATGATTAGATGTCCCTAATTACAATTTGTTCACTTATATACTTGCCCACCTTTTCACACTTACTAATGTTGGGCCCCCATACTTGCCGGCCCATATCCATGCCCAACCATGGGCTTCCCTTATGTCCAAGATCAAGCCCCTTTCATTACAAACCATCCCCACCCAAAGGTTTCATCCTCGAAACCATCTAGAAAACAATGTATGGACTATGGAAAACCTTCTTGTCTTCAAGCATGAGTGTGGAAGTACATTCTTTGCAATCCAAAAGACATCTCGCACAAAAGAACTCCACATAGAGCTGTCCACTTATTTTATGTACATATGGACTGCCCTCTATGATACCCATAAGCCCATGGAGCCTTGTTGCACGTTGCTTTGATTGACGAATGATGAAAAACACCAATGGTCATGGCTATCCATACAATAAATTTACAGCAATGACACCCTTTATACCATCATCCCCAACCCATGCATATAGCTGTCCAAAGACACCATACAGCTGTACCCACTTTATCCACTATGATTCATTGCTTGTAGAAGCTCTGGATGGTCTTTCATGAAGCCTTCGGAATGCCAAGAAGCCTCTTTAATAGGCAAGCCTCTCCACTTCACAAGGCACTTAACATTCATTAGGAGAATTTTGGACTCAACTTTGGGTCCTTTAAGAATGTGCCAACTAAGCTTAGAGAGAGATAATCCAAAAAGCCTAAAAAATAAGGTGAAATTGATTTTGGCATATTTTCTCTTGGCGTTATCATGAGATATAAAAGATATATTTCTGTTCTTAAATGTACACATGAAAATGATAGAATATTGTTAGTTCTTGAAGTCTTCAATCCATGAATGTACTTTATGTACTACATGAACAATGAATTGGTCAATTCTCCAAGTTTAATGGCTTATATCTCAAAATCTCTACATACAAGCCGAAATAGAATATTTCTTGAAATTTGAACCAAGGATCGTCCAAAAATAGTTTGAGTTTCCTCCCTGCAAGAAACTTCACCTCAAATTTTGAAGGTTTTGGAGTTCCCTCCCTGCAAGAAACTTCACCTCAATTTTCGAAGGTTTTACATATCAAAGTTTGCAGGTACTGGTACCTTCAAAATCAAGGTTTTTCTCGCAAATTAGTTTGACTCTTTACTTCTTTTTACTATTTTGGCACCTTTCTATTTCCATTCAGATTTTTCTACTGATCAAGAGCAAGGAGGAACACAGAAAGGATCGAGAGGATGGCAGAGAGATCAAGAGCAAGGAGGAATACAAAGAAAAGAGACATTACAACCTGCACATCGAACTTGAACATGAATATTAACCTCTAAGTAAGAGAAATAAACCTAATACTTTGTGTACTCCTTCTAAAGAAATGTTGAGGATGCAAGGGAAGAAAAACATAGATTTATGGATTGATGGGAGGTTATATCCAGAAGACCCTTTTACAAACTCCACACTCCCATTTAGGAATATGACATCTCTGCTTAACTTTGCTGGAGATGGCTATAATGGGCTCCTAGGATATACACATCATTTGGAAGCAACAAGCAATGTTCTTAAATTAGAAAGAGATTTGTTTGAGAAGGAGAACATTCATTTGAAGAAAACCATGGAGCATTGTGTGCAGAAGTTATTAAGCAATAAGGAAACCATTTTAGGGCTTGAAAAATAAATGTCTAAATTAAGACATAAGCAGGCCTCATTAGATCCCGTAGGATGACAAAAAAAACTAAGGGATATTGAGCAAATGAATCTAGGAGGTGGTGGCATCAAGAAGAGAATACATGCATTCAAGTAAGCTCCTTTCTATAACTGGTTTATTTTTTCTAATGTGATATTTTATTATTATTTTTATTGTGATATTTTATGAATAGCAATCATTATTGCATATGTTCATGTATATCAATTTTTGCTTTTAGATCGCCAGTATGCAAAAGCGCTGATAAACAAGAAGAAATATAAGAAGGTCTCACAAAAGCAAATAGATGACTTTTCAAAGAGAATCAACTCAATCCACAGGACATCCAGGCATTACTTAATGAGGCTGGTACTCAGCCATTTATAAGACTTTGTAGGAAAAGATGAAGGATTCTAGTATGAAAGGATCATTATTGCCAAATCCTTCTTTGGTTTTAAAAAATGCATAACCAAGTAAAGGAAGAGGTACTGCAAGCATTGGGAACCCCATTTCATATTGAAGATACCTATGCTGAACCAACAGGAGAAGTGGTCTACAATAGATACAATAATATTTTCTACGACTTGGAAGCCTTACAATCAGATGTTCAATTGTTTGAAGTTACTCTTGAAGAATGTGATGGTGTCCTCAAATTTGTGCTAAAGCTTGATGAGTGTCAAATTATGAAGAAGGAGAAAAAGTTAGAAAGGGTTGCCATCACAGTGATGAACATGGCACTTGATACATCTATTCTAAAAGATGATCCTAGATGGTTTAATGTTCAATCTCAAAACAATATATTGTCTTTGGGATCATTTGAGGTAAAATTTATTAGACACAGATATGTTTGTGAAAAAAGAATTACATATAAAGAACACTAATGGGTGTTGCATTCCTAGGTTTCTTATGTATTGTAGGTAGAATCAGAGAATTTGGATGTTCTGCATTGGGTCTTTCATAAGACATCGATACCCGAGATCATCAGTTGACGAGTAGAGAAATGGCAAAATCTTCGATGTGGAAGGCATGGGACAATATAAGGTGGAGTGGCATATGTCAGGGGATCTTAAACTATTTGAACCAACACCAGAAGGTCGTAGAAGAAGACGATCAGTGCAGATCATAAAATACAACAGATGGAAGTGCGTTCATAATGCAGTAGTAGACCATGCAGACAATGGTCAAGCAAGAACACAGAAAGACAAGGTGTGAAAATCTCTAGACACTATGTTTAAGTTCTGTGACAAGAAAGTGTGGACGAAGGAGGACCATGAGATATTTCAAACAGTGCTAGATGAGTTCAAGAGATCAATGATTGATGCATGAACGGATTAACACATTATCCACTATATGGTATTAGATTGATTATGTATTGAAGTAGTTTTTATACTGTATATTAAAAAATATACTAATTAATGTATTCTTTTATTTTCTTGAAGCATATTATATACTATCATACCCCTTGGTTTGCAAAGAAGTATGGTAATTCATCAATATGGTCAACCCAAGGAATGAAGAAAACACATTATCAAGCATGCTCCGGGTATTTCAATCATACAAGACGTGGTGGAGGAGTAGAAAAAGCTAACAATTTAGAGGAATTACATCAATGACATATAGGAAGCTTATACACAAAACCAAAAAGAAGCAGCAGTTCAAAGCATCCGAAATTAATCAAGTAGTAAAACTTGTGAATAAAGAAAGAAAACAAGATATATTTTGAGATCTAATGCAAGTATTAAGCATGCAAAATGGCGAGGAACAAAACAAAGAAATGGAAAGATTTGGATACCCATAGATCCCTGATTAACATTTCAAATTCAAAAATGATCATATGCAAAACTTTCATGACATTACACGAGAGAGAATATTATTACAAGAGATAGGAATATACTAGTACTCCTTAACCTACTCCACTAACATCCTCGAGTGCATGAAGCCTTGCCCTTTTTGAAGATGGCTCTGCAACATCCTATAACTATAAATCTAGAGAAACCCACGATTTTGTGAATCTAAGAAGCTCCCTTTTGCCATAATCACTTAGCATATTAGGATCCTTAATCCCACATGTCAACCCATAAGCAATATAGGCTAAGTAATATTTACTCCTTAGTGCATAGACTCCAGGGCCCTGCCCAAAGATTCGCAACAATGCTAACTACTTCTCCAAAAGCATGACTTTGTCTGCATTCCACCTGACGGGATATGCCCCAAGGTATCTGGATAATGTCTTGATTGCAAACAAAGGAATTCTGCATTGTCTTCCGAGAATTTTTTGTGGAATATAATGAATTGTGAAAACTTCAATCGGTGTATGTACTCTCCAGTGCTGCTGAGTCCATTCCGAGTCCTCCCACGTGTTTGCCTACTCCGCGCTCGAGAAACTCATCCTCAAACACAACCAGCTGCAAAACAATATTGTCGATAAGCCAACACAACAAATAGAATAAGCTACTCAACATGATAAAAAGTCATTAACAAGTAAACACACCTTCTGATTTTCATCATTAACAAGTAAATCATCTGTCCATATATTGATTGTTGAGTTGGTGTCCTGGACTGCCAATGAGGACACGCCTTCCCTTCCCATCTGTGAAATATTAAGTCTTTGCTGAATAGCCTAAAATTCCCCTTTAGTGGAAAGGTTGGATTCATAGCTTTTTGCATCCTTGTACATCATAGATAATGTGTTGGCAGCAGAATGAAACTCATTGTCCTTGACATTTGAATGCAATAAGAGATACTTATCCAAATCTGGATGGATAAAATCTTCATCTTCCTCAAGATTATGTGCAATGATGGCCAGACAGTAGTCTTCCCTTATGTCAAACACAGCTTGAATATCTGTAGTTAACAAATATTCTTTGTCACCACCAATAGGAAATGTGGGGAGTAGTGGGGTTGGAATGTCCCCTACTTCCTCTATTATAGAGGGCTGCTCGTCACTTGTAACCACTAAGGTGTTTTCTCTTCTAAGCGCGTCAATATCCAACTGCTATCTTAAGTGACAAGTCCCTCTCCGCAGCCAAGTTTATCTCCTCTGCAATCTCTTAGACTTCATCTTTCGCTCTTGGAGGTTTCTCTGCCTTCTCAATTTCTTCATTTGCAACTTTTTCATCCTCAAGTAGCACATGCAAGTAGCACATGCAAGTAGCAGATAAATCCATAGTTGTACGCAACAAACGAGATGACACTTTTTGCGATTGTGAAGGGGGCACTTACTGTGTCTTCTTCTTATCATCTGGCACCTTTAAAACATCCCTGTTTAACTTCTATCTTAGGGTTGTTGAAGGCTCAATATCATTCACGTGCATGTACTGGATGCCATCAAACATGATAGTACCACTTGAAGTGATCTACTGAAATTGTTGCTCTTTCTTCTCAAATAAAGATACGAACGAGCAAAAACAATCATGTCTTCGATGGAGAAATTGAAATTAAACATGCGTGAGATTTCAGGATGGCGATGATGCTGTCGAACTTTATAAAGAAAGTCGTCTAGGGTTTCTTGAAGGCCAGCATCAGACTCAACCTCAATCTTGAAAGGTTCCATCTACAAGCCAGAAAGTTCTATGTAAGATAATAAAGGATTAGGCAAGATCAGTATAACACAATAAGCGTTAGAGAACTCTCACCGAGATCTCTAGTTGTGTTGTAGTGATTTGATGAAATATTAATAAGAAAATGAAATTGCAAAGAGAATGTGCCAAAATCACTACAACGCGATATGTGTGGGAGAATTCCCCCAGTGAGCCCTCTCTTCACGTTATAGTGATTTGATGCAATATTTCAAAGGCAATGATGATTGTAAGAAAAATCACTACAAGAACGACAGTAGGACAAATCACTATAATGCGATATGGGTGGGAGAGTTCTCACCGAGTTCCCTCTTCGCACTGTAGAACGAGAGTAGGACAAATCTCTATAACACGACATGGGTAGGAGAGTTCTCACTGAGTTCCCTCCTCGCGCTGTAG
This sequence comes from Cibotium barometz, assembly GCF_041138505.1. Taxonomy (NCBI): domain Eukaryota; kingdom Viridiplantae; phylum Streptophyta; class Polypodiopsida; order Cyatheales; family Cibotiaceae; genus Cibotium; species Cibotium barometz. Next base: position 10,256,958 of record NC_141056.1, on the reverse strand, counting down.
TAATTTGATCAAATACAAATCTCTATAATGCGACATGGGTGGGAGAGTTCTCACTGAGTTCCCTCTTCGTGCTGTAGTAATTTGATCAAATACAAATCTCTATAATGCGACATGGGTGGGAGAGTTCTCACTGAGTTCCCTCTTCGCGCTGTAGTAATTTGATCAAATACAAATCAATTTCTTAAAAATCTAAACGCTGAAATCTTTAAAAAAATGAAAAAAGAATGGTAGTAGGACAAATCACTATAACGCGATATGCTTGAGAGAGTTCGCATCGAGACCTCTTGTCGCGTTGTAGTATTTTCTATAAATTTATGCAAGCAAATTACCATTGTAGGCAAAATCACTACAACGCAATATGGGCACGGTAGTTCTCACCGGGATCCCTCTTCACGTTATAGTGATTTGATGAAATATTTATGAAAAATAAATTAAATTCTTAAAAACCTAAAAGCAAAAATCTTTGATGAAATATTTATAAAACAATTATACAATTTCGGCTAAATTGAAACACAAAAATATTTGAAAACATACCATGAAATTCATTGGGAGAGCAAGAAGCAACCAAACGAAGTTGATTGTAGGAGAGCAAGAGGCAATGTGAAGGTCACGATTGGGAGAAAAATTGAACGAGAGCAAGAAGCAACAAATAATGAATGTGGGTCACCTTTATCCACCGAAACTAATGGTCTGTACATGTGGCAGACATACATGATGGCAGACCACGTGCTCTGTGCACGTACGATGACACGTGTCAAAAATGGATTGATTGTAATCATCATGTATTTAATGAGTACGGCCCCACGTCCTCCTTCCCATGTGTTGACATGCTCTTTCGCACGTGTGTCATACTTTTCTTTAATAAATGTGGTACTTGTCCTTGGTAAATGTCAAGTGTCGTTGTCTTTTGCCCCTGTTTCGTTTTGCCTCCTTCAGCTGCATGTATTCCTCTGTCATGCTTCATCTCTGCGATTTATCAAGCAAGCGTACATCACTTCATAATTTTCCCTGCGTGATTCTTTGGTGAGTTATCAAAAGCAATCACTACTATCTTAAATGTTATATTTAATCATATATATCATGTTTTACCTATGTTCATTAGATATTGGGTCAAACGAAAGGCAATGTCTAATGACGCAAAGAATGAATTACGATTTTTTCTGATGTAGCCATATCACGTTATAGTGTTTTGGACATACTTTCTTGTCCTATACATTGTTCTGTGTCGTGTATGTTATCTATGACTTATTTTCATGACTTAATTTGTGAAATGAAATGCTCTGTGCAAGAAATCACTACAGTGCGAGGAGGGCATGACGATTAGGTCTGATGTGTCTATATCACGTTGTAGTGATTTGAACCTATTTTATCATCATAGGTATTGTAAGGTGTATTGTTCATGTGTAATTTTATTCAAATGAAAGGGTTTGTTTGCGAAATCACTACAACGCGAGGAGTTGATGATGAAGATTTTGTCTGATGTATCCATATCGTGTTGTAGTGATTTGAAGCTATTTCGTTATCCAAGTTAACTTTTTCAGTAGTTTTTGTATTATTTTGTGTTTTGAAGCGCTAAGCGTAATAAATCACTACAACGTGAGGATTGTGTTATGATTGTATCTGATATGCCTAAATCACGTTGTAGTGATTTATTGCTATTTTATTGTCCTATGTATTTATTGAAAAACTTATCATGTAACATTATCACTATTTTCAGATGGCACGGTACGAAGAAGATCGCAAGGCTCTCATCTATAATTGATGCTAAATTAGGTAAAGAAGCTAGTTCGGGAAAGAAAATGTTTGCAAGTGCTGTGCTCAATGAGGAGACATAGATACAACCAACATAGATCCGTCCTTAAACTAAATTAGGTAAAGAAGCTAGTTCGGGAAAGAAAATGTTTGCAAGTGCTGTGCTCAATGAGGAGACATAGATACAACCAACATAGATCCGTCCTTAAACTAAGGAATGTGGAGAAACATATGCATTGCACAGTTCCAAAGTTACCATTCCAGCGCGTAGTCCGGTCCTCCTTTCCTCGGTTCTTACTGCACAACATACTATATTGGTTGATGTATATCCATGGTTTAGTCTGATAAATTTTGATGTAGCTCAAATAATTCTAATGGCATACAATGAAGAGTAAGTGACATGCAAGGTTTCATTTATAGTCTTAGTATTGTGACCTAAATTTACTATATATTTTGTATGTTACTTCGATACTCCTAATTGCATGTTGTAGTTCACACTAGAGTTTGATCCTTTACGATATGGAATCCAAGACTTGTTACTTGGCCAATTCAGGTGAAGAATTCCATGGCACCTTGAGACAATAGTCCACACAATCATTATTTATATATCGTAACGAGTTGGGGGGAGAGAGAGAGAGAGAGAGAGAGAAGGAGAAGTAGTTAGAGAACTTTCAGTATGTGTTGACAACGGTATTGTTTCGTGCAGATCGGTTAGAAAGCTAATAACTGCTCTCGAGGCCATAATCCAGGACACACTACTAGAACACACAAGGATTGTGAGATGCAGAATCCCATAGCAACAAGATAGCCATAGTTGCGGTTGGAGGGTGTGCTACAACGCAAAGTTACTGCTACACTTAGTTCTCTCATTGTCCACAGAAAATGTAGGCATGCTCCTTTTTTTTAATGATATCCTACTTTCCTTCCTCGTTCTTTGACGGCACATGTTTATTTTTTTGGCTTTTTGTAGAATCCACGATTATCAGAATACTTTGTTGTGGATTTAGGCCTGTTCAAGGGGAAGAGACCATTGAGCATATTACTATTAACATTCATAGAGCAGGCCACCTAATGTCCATGTGCATTTGTGCACCCTCCACCCCACAGTCGCGACCAGGATGACCTCTGGCGGTACCCCCGAACACAAGTTGACAGGTTGGTTGTCGAGCTTCTAGAATCTAATGGATTTGAAGACGTCAATGTGGAAGCTTTGAGTTCCCAACAACAACAAACTGCACAAAGTCAAGCTTCAACCTCGCAACAACAATAGCAGCAAGCTTCTGTTCCAAAAGAGCAAGCTTCCCATCCCCAAGAGAAACCACCCCAAGAGCATCCGAAAGAGCAACCAACCCAAGAGCGTCCGAAAGAGCAACCAACCCCAAGAGCATCCGGAAGAGCAACCAACCCAAGAGCATCCCAAAGAGCAAGCACCCCTCAACGACAAGCTTCACCGCCCCAACAACAAGAATCTTCCCACACCCAATAGCACGCTTCGTATGAAAAAATAAGAACATGCTATCAATGTTTTAAAAATCCAATAAGAAAATGTAGAATATTTGTCGTAGTTTCTATTTCTCTGAGAAATATAAAATGTTGTCTCATGATTGATGTAACCATATGCTGTCAAAAATCCATTTATCTCTATGTGATGGTCGTTTGCACCACGAAAACTTGCTTCCTTGTAATGTCTTTACATTGAATGGTCCTTTCTTTTCTCCTTGGAATCAAAGTAATGTATATAAGTAATAATAATTATGGCATAGTTTTGAAATGAATACTTTTTCAAGGTTAGATTGAATAACATACCTTATGGTCATTGCACTTGAACACATAATCATCAAGCACTTGTAGGTCATCCTCATTTGCCAAGTCTATTCTCACTTGAGGCAATGAGATGTTTGACCTTACATTGAGTACTGTCAAGTGCTCATGTTCAAACCATATCTCTAATAACACCAATGGATTTTCAATGTCATCCTCCAAGTCCTGATCAATTGCTACAAGTTTTCCATTGACATAATGCCATCTCATATAATGAAAGGCCAAAATAAAATTATGGGAGCCAATCATATATTTACAAACAATAGATTTCCTATGGATTTTGTAGGTAACTCCATTTAATTCTTTCACATCCCAATTTTGATCTAAGAAATCCAAACATTTCTCTCATTTATAGATAAATATTGATGATGTTTTTTTGACCTCTTCGTCATAAAAGAAGTCGACAAAAACATGCAATGGCATAAAGACAACGATTTTCACCTGACCATTTCTACATTTGGTCTTACACATCTACACATCTTGGTATATCTTTAAACTACAGCCCTCACTTGTTTCTGCTGTTGGTATTGGCCATTCTAGACTGTCGAATAAAGGCAGTGGTAATGCTTTCAAAGATCCATAACCTGTAACACTATGAGGTGCTGTGTAAATTTCATTACAAAATAAAACTCCTCTCTCTACCAAGTTTGGTCTATGGAGTGGGATTCCATTAGGCAAACGTTGCAGACGTAGTTCTAAGTGCATGTAGGGATGTTGTATAAGGACTTCCTTAATGCTCCTACCTGTGTCAGAGAGTTTGAAATCTTGAACTCTGCCTTTGTGTAAGTGTCGATGAACCCATTCTTTGTTTTTTTTTGCTTCCTCGTCTGCAACATAATCCAACTACCAATAGAAATTGTGGTAGGAATCCACCTTTGATTATCCATATCAAAACTGTTGTATACTATAATAGATCTAGTAGAGAAGCAAGGACACCTAAGACATGTGGTTTCCATAGAAGCAAATAGAAAATAAAAGCACATGGAAGAAGATGGAAGAAGAGAAAACCTCCAAAATGTGCGAAATTTTTAGAGGGAAATCCATTCATTAAATGAGCTAGGAACTTCGAAGAGAAGATTTCAAATTTTTAGAGGAAAAAAGCATTTTTATTAAATGAGTTGAACAAGGAAAATTTTTAGATTGAAAATCGTTCATTAAATGAGCTGAGATTTATTAAATGAGCTGACAACACTCTAATTTTCATATATATTAAATAAATGACATTATAAAGTGTGGTCAAATGTATTTTGTATTTCTTTAATAACAATATATTCATATAAAGAATATATGAAAAATGTCTAATTATCAAAAGTTCTCTTACGGTGGCTCTCTTCCTATTGGTCGAAAGCCTTTCTCTCTCTAGAGGAAAAAGGCCCAAAGTTGAGTCCAAAATTTGCCTAATGAGACCTATTACGAAGGTGTCTTTCCGTCATTCATATCACCTTCTCCACCACATATTGAATCATTCCCTCTTCATCCATAGGAGGCAACTCATCAATCACTTCCAATTGAGGTCCCACATACTTCTTCAAATGTGGATCCTTGTGGTAGAAGGTAACAACAATTGGTAGGCAACCTCACCAATTCTTTTCAACACCTTGTAAGGTCCATAAAAGCAATGAGTAAGCTTTATATTGGTCTCCCTTCAATGATGCATACCTTGACTTAGGGATTCTTTAAAAAACATAATCCCCTTCCTTGAACTCCACATGCTTCCTTGACTCATCGGCATATTGTTTCATTTGGTTTTGTGCCTTAGCCATGTTATCCTTTCACCTTTGCGATATTGCACACACCTTCTCAATCTCCACTTTGGCTTGAGGATTCACCTTTTTCTCATTGAATGCAATAGAAGGTACATGCACCTTATTCCCGTCTTATACCCATACATGGCTTCAAATGGAGACATACCAATACTCATCTGATAGGTGTTGTTATGGCAAAATTCAGCTAAGTGCAGCCATCTATCCCATGAAGCTTGGGTGTCATAACAATAGTGTCCCAAATAGATTTCGAGCCACTTGTTCACCCTCTCGGTTTTGCCATCTGTTTGTATGATAGGCCGTACTAGGTATGAGTGTAGTCCCCATGAAATCAAAGACACTCTCCAAAAATGGCTCATGAACTTGACATTCCTATCACTTACCACTTGCTTAGGCATTCCATGCAACCTAAACACATGCTCATCTAGTACAAGGGCCTAGATAAGAGCGAAAAAAACCCTCTAACATCTCTAAACTAATCACTAAGTTCGATGGGTCTGGAGACCCCATACCGCACTAAGAGACGTTTAATCAGATCCGCGAAGCCTCTTCAAACCCTTCAACCATGTGGATGACCAAGTCAAGGTGAGTGCCTTTGGCCTTACCCTAGATGGCAAAGCCGACCAATGGTTTAGGTCTTTGAAGACAAAATATAAGGCCACCTTTGAAGCCTTGAAAGAGGCCTTCAAGGTTGGATATTCTCGTCGAGGAACCAGATCCGAGATTACATCAATAGTGTAAGATATCTCCACTCCCGTTGTTGGTAGTGTGAGATAAGTTCTCTAACAAAAGGCTAATTGTAGATGACGTGCCCCTAAACAATTCTTTGTATGCCTTGGCCCATACCTCCTTTGAGCAATGCTGTAGGAGTGCTATGGAAATTGAGGAAAACTTTAAGGCAACGTGTTACCACCCAAGAACTTCACAAGGGTACATCTGAAGTCTCATTCAAAACCACCAATACCAAATCTGAGGGGAAAAGCAAGGAGTCCACCTCGAGACAATAGGTCAAACAACCTGCTGCATTTATGTAGCAAATGACCCAACACTAGAGAACCAGCCAAGGCCAAGATCGGGTCAGTCAACCCCATCTCTACCCTAAGAGGGAGCTAGTATGGTGCCCGATTTGTCAAGCAAACCATACTAGCACAGAGTGTCCACACCTGTGACCCCGTCCCACCCTCTATTGCTTGCATATACTGCCAAAGATGGGGAAATCATGAAATCACAGACTGTTATCAGCAAAGGGCTAACCATACTAGCACAGAGTGTCCCCATCTTGCGACCCCATTCCACCCTCTATTGCACATACTACCAAAGATGGAGCAATCATGAAATCACAAATTGATATCAGCAAAGGACTACTCAAGCTCGAGCCCTACCTCAGTTCCAGCAAACCCAAGGCAATCGCTGGCCTTGCCAAGCACCCGCGCTTCATAACGCACCTCAACCAGGCCAGGAAGTGGCCCAAATAGGAATACTTAGGGTACCAAAGATGCCCTTACCGCCCCTTGTACTCCCACCTCAACCCCCATTGCCACAAATCACACCTATTTCTCAGCAGAGCTAACCCTGACGAAAATTTTTAAAGAAGGAGACGAGGGGGAAGTTGTTGAAGTACCTACTTATGAGCCTCTAGAGCCAAACAATCCACCCTCCCAGATTTTAAGCCATTATGTGATGGAGGGAAACCAAATTTTCCTTGTGTACTTAGCCACCCCAATTTCATGGGGGACGGGACATGAATACTATGGCTAAAAGACCACCCATGCAATGTTACCACCCATTGCGCGGGCGCAGGACCTCACCAAGTAGCTGAGTCTCTAATTAGAAAAGGGATGGCAAGTACCTCTATAGGTGCTTCCGCATTAACCCCTTTATGCGTTGGGTGTGGGTGGGTGTGGGATTAGACCACATGTATAAGGAATGTCTGCTAAGATCAGGGACAACAGGAAAAGCTAATCTTAGCACCAACATTAACTTTGCTGAGTGTAAGAGACGGCGTCATCCATATCGTCCCTCTAAATGTAGTGACTAGATTACAAAACAGACAGAGCGCCGCAACTCACGCTATAGCAGAGGCATCGACCTCGCAAAACTTGGGATACGCAAAGTTTTTATCTTCAAAGAATGTCCCGAAAGGACAAGCACGCACAACTAGACACTCGCGATAGGAAACTGCAAAAATTGGCAAAGGGGATAGCCAGGTAGTTATTAAAAGTGGTTCGGAAGATGGCACAACCACCCATGCATCAACATCTTCATCAGAAGAGGAACATATGCTACCTTTAGCCACCCATGCTAGGGAGCCAACTGACACTATCTAGCTCCCTAAAAAGCTAGCCGAATACCCTAACCCCATCTAGGAAAAGGAAAGACTCTTGGTAGCCCAAGAATTGGTTAGGGACTACTAAGAAGCTCAGATAGAAGATAAACCTCCAACTGTTTAACCATGGAATTATACCTTGGGGATGGATGGAAAGATGGCACGAAATACAGATTTTGATGAGGAAGTTTCGTGTAATGCTTCTATTAGAAATATTGTCTGAGCAATTTTGTTGATATCATTCCGGGATCTTTGAAATCTGAAATCTAAGCTAAAGTTTGAGACCAACACGATAAAAAGATGGCACAATTTTTTGAATCCCACTGTGTCTTTTTGGTGATAATCGTGTCGTATTTCTATGATGAGGGCTCAGAGCAGCAAGAGAAATATTGTTTCTTTGAGGGTTCTGAAAAATATGAGCTCCAACACAACACGATGAAAAGATGGCCTGATTTTTCAAATCCCATGGTGCCTTTGGTGATAATCGCGTCATCCTTCTATATGAGTGGTAGAAAAATGTGAAAAAAAGGATCTCTACATGATATTTATAGGTTCCGAACTTACATGTGTGGGTCGTGACCATACTGCCACGTGGTAGATATGCATCACATGCATGTGTGACCGTACTCTGAGAACACGTATTACCATACTGCCACGTGTTGCCCTATCACATTACACGTGTGTGACCATATGGCCATGTATGATCATATGATGATGGATACTTGCTCTACCACATGTGACCATGGTGCCGTACCCCAATGACATTTTTTGAAGGTTATAAAAATTCATGTAGGTCATTTTATTACGTTTTATCTTGTCCCCCTACCAAGCCCAACAGAGCAACCACCTAGCCACCCTTGCCCTAAATTTTGCAAAGCACATAGAACAACAAAGCTACCCTTGCCCTAAATTTTGCATAGAAAGACGGCACACTTTGAGGTATCACAACTCTTCTGATTGACCATATTGCATCGTCCTTCCAGAACCCTCTATAGAGAGGCTCGTGTCGGCCTTCTAGGCTCTAGGTATCTTCATAATATGGGTTCAAGTGATGAAGGGATAGTGATAAAGGGATACCAGTAGAAGAGACCCCTATAGATAAATTGTTTGATTTTTATCGGTGCACATGATATGTTTGTATCTTAGGACTAGCTTCAATGTGCCTTTTAACTCGACTTCACTAATTCATCATTTCAAGGAGTACTATGAAGAAGAGATGAAAGATTTCCTTGCTTTGACTAATGATGATGCTTTGGATGTTGAAGGCATAAGGTGTGATCATTTGATAAGTTTGGCAAAGAATCCATTAGAAAAGACTAGGTTACCAAAAAAGTAGGATGCCGTTCTTGATCAGGTCAAAGTTACTATTGACTAGTGCAGGTTACATAGTAAAAAATGCAAGCTCCATCAGCATAATGCAGTCTTGCTTTTCTATCTTCATGCACAAGCAGGCAGTGAGGATGTAGAAAAGATCATGTTGCTAAAGAAGAAAGAAGCAATACATATATTTGGATATGGTCTCGAGCTATGGACATCAAGGGTAGGGTATTTTTTATGTTATGCAGATTATGCTAAGGCAGTTTCTGATTTGAAAACCCATGCTCTTGGAGGCTACCAACGCCAAAAGTTATTGAGATATAGAGGCAAGCTACTCGAGGAAGACAATCCCAAAGATGAGGGCAAATAATTATCCGAAGAGAACAGCCCTGAAAAGGAGGTTAAACAACTTTCCGAAGAAGAGAACTGCAAAAAAGAGGGCAAATTCTGTGAGAAAGAGAAACGGAGGAAGAAGAAAACTTTTGCTACTTGTATATTGAAAAAAAAAATTGGTTACATAGCGTTTATCTTAATACAAAGTAATTCTCGGTACATAGTGTAGGCTTCTTTCAAAGCTAATACTTTCTTTAAAATTTTATAAGATTTGCAACACCATGACTATTTCTCCATCTTTACTCTCCATTCTGCATAAAGATACACTTTATTGCACATGATGAATGTTTAGAATATATTGATGTTAAAAATAGTGACTATATTTTTGTGACGTATAAACTAATTCGGCTTTTAAGAGTTACATTGAATCATTGCATTTGCCTTTGGTAGAATGTGTTGAAGAGCTCTCGTAATGATTTTTTTTTTGTTTTCCCACCACCGTGTGGAGTTGTACAAAAATAGTTGATAAGAGCGGCATAGTGTGATTTTTCCATGCCTTCAGTATTTTATATAGCAAGAGGCCCTTCGTTCTTCACAAAGTATGGGCCATGTGCAAACAAAATATTCTTCATAGAGAAGAAGAAAAAAGAACATATTAATAATCAATAGATAATTAACTAATTAATGTACAAATTACATGGATCAAAATATCTTACTAAGTAGAAAGTTATGTCCTTGTTCTCCCATGCATCTACAATTGTTTTCATAAGCGTCTTGATTGTTGTTTCAAACTAACTTATGTAATCACCTTCAATCATTTTCTTACATAATATTTTTATAAAATTATCAAACTCTATCCAAACTCTCGTACACAAAGCTTTGTCGTCCTTGGATCACAAGCTTGGTTAGTTGTGTGCTCGCATAGAGCTTTCCAACATTCACATACTACTTTAACTATTTATTCTCATAGTTTAATAAGAACCTCCTAGCTTTGGCTCCTCCCATTGGACACATCTGCCAGAACATCACTAGTGGTACCTAATTTCTTGTCATCCTTTTTAAGTTGCACATGTCCCATGAAAACACGTGTTATGGAGTAATATCTCGCATTGCTCTAAACATGCATCCGATAGCTATGATGGCAAAATGGAATGAGCATAGTCAAGATGAAGCTTTAATAGCTTATCCAATATTCTAATTGCTACATGTTAAGTACAGATGTGAACTCTCTCAAGATTTATAGGAAATAACTTATCTAGTATTCTAATTGTAACTACATGTAAAGTATAGATGTGAACTCTCTCTAACTTTATAGGAAATAGCTGATCTAGTATTCTAATTGTAACTACATGTAAAGTATAGATGTGAACTCTCTCTAACTTTATAGGAAATAGCTTATCTAGTATTCTAATTGTTTGTAACTACATGTAAAGTATAGATGTGAACTCTCTCTAACTTTATAGGAAATAGCTTATCTAGTATTCTAATTGTAACTACATGTAAAGTATAGATGTGAACTCTCTCTAACTTTATAGGAAACACAGGGTCCCAATTGGGATCCTCAATCACAATACATGGTTTACCCTTGACTTCCAATTTTTTTGTTGACTTTCCCTTTCTCTTGGTCTTTGATTCCCTTACGCCTTGGTTTGGTCTTCATTTGAGTGAGGGTCAACCCCTTGAGTTTCCATAGCAAGGAGAGGGAATATGTAGTATATTGAACACAAAATGATGAAGATTCAAAGAGAAAACAAGAGATGGCAGTAGGGAGGGAGAAAAATATAGTAAAAAGAAAAGAGATGGAAAAACTTGCGACATGCCCTATGAAAGAGAGAAGTATGCTATGAATTCCAATTTAAGATTATTTTACAAAATATTCAAGAGTGCACTAAAGTAGGCAAGACAACTACCAAATATAGGTGAATTAAAGTCACTATAGATACGTGATGGATGGCATATTAAAAACACTATCCTTTAAATATAGGTAAAAGGGATGCATTTAATATAGTTATTTGTCTCTACTATTTTAGTTAAATCACTTTGATTAGGAAATTTAATCCAATCCTTATATAGCCCTTTTTTTAATTTTTGGACCTAATAGATGTGTGTTCCAAAATAATGTATCTATCGTGTCTTCAAATGTGACATTGCATATACTCTTGTAGGTAGTGAAGACGATGATATTAGTAACATGATTGGTTCTTCTTCAGGACCCTTATGCATAAATGTTTTTGTCATAATTCTTCATAGCTTCTTTTTTTTGATCGAGGAGTACCATGATCAACTTCATAAATCTCCATGATGCTACAATGGTGAAAGATTGGGTGTCCTTCTCCATGCTCTTATCCATACTAGGATATATTGTTGCTGGCTCTCTATGTTGTTAAACCTTGATGGTCAAACAAAGGGAAGGTGTAACAAACATGAGATTCCTTTTTTGTTATGATGTGTACTGTTTTGGGGTATACCTTCTTTTTATTGGCATGTATAATGGATCCACCTTAAGCATCACTGATGCCCATTTATAAATCTACCCTTATTCTTGAATTTCTAATAACTCTTTCTTCCATTCTTGTTGAATGCTAAACTCCTCTATCATGGGGTTGTCATCATTATGTCTCTATCTTTGTGTAGCCCCCCCTTGCATGTACTGGTTGTTGGTTTTTTCATTATTAGTAACTATAAGCTATCATAAACATTGCCATGCATATCTCTAGTAGGTCCTACAATTGTGGATTAGCTAGACTTGTGGTCACTCCTACATTTTTTGCAATATACCTTCCCCTACCATAGGCATCATCTCTTCCCATTCTATCATCAAGGCTATGATCAGATATGGGATATAATGGACCTTTTTAGGGGCTACACTATAAGCCTCTGGAAAGATTCTTGTTGTAGGGTTGAAGGGCATGATCTACATTAAAACCTTAAAGGATAACTTTAGCCAAGAGTGGATAACCAACCCTGATCAAATTCTCACAAGGATAACCGATCTACAAGAGGTAGTTCTTCCAAAAAATCTTTGTCAATATAATTTTATGTTAAAGAAATGCGTGAGGGTAGTGTTACTTATGTGGGAATGCTTACTGTCAACCTTTTGCTGTCAGTGATTCTTCAAGGGTTTCGGGGGCAAGGGTGTCAGTGGGGAAGTCAAAGTGAAAAGAAGATCATTCTAAGTTAGTAGCGTGGACATTCCTATTGTTAGGGGGACGAGTGTATGTGAAGGGAGGAGTTTAGATGTGAAAGGGCAAGGAACTATATAAGTATAGTTGTAATAAGGATTATCTCCCTCTCTATCCTCTTTGGATGTGAGTGGTGGTGGGGGCTTGGTTGTACTAAAGTGGAGACCTCGGTTTGCCGTATGACCTCTCCAAGTTATAGTAATGACTTCTCAGAAGCCCCTCTTTGGTTTGAGCTTCTACTTTTGCTTCATTGAGAGAGTTGATCAGATGTGCTACCACTTGATCTACTTATGGCTAGCTCCATTTTCTCTTTGCTGTTTTTTAAATCAACATGGAGAGAGCAAATTGCATGTGCATAGGCTTTTTTTAGCTCTTCGTGTTACCCTCCAAATGTGTTATGTGATGCTCTTGTGAACTTCCTCAATTTTTGGTAACACTCTACATGCCTCTCAGATTGTTTCTCGTTCTTTGAACCTTTCTTCTATTTGTTAGAGTAGTTAGGCCTTAATTTCTTTGACTTTTTTTTGTCTCTACCTCTAGCTTCTTTTTCCATATTCTTTTTTGAGTTCTTGAAGATGCACTTCTATTTGAATCACCTTGGCCTTTAGCTTTGTGGACTCCTTAAATAGCAATGGTAGTTCCCTTTGGCTGGAGACATACTTTGAGACTAATAAGTCCATATTTTCTCCCAATTCTTTGAGCTTACCTTGATGTAACTAATTTTTGCTCCTTGAGTTCTTGGTCTTGTTCTTCTTGGACCTTCCTACCAGCAATTTAACATTTTTACTATCTCCAATTCTTCTTCACAAATGTTTAGTCACTTTATATGGAAGTATTGATTATAGTCCAAATGTAGCTTGTCAACTTGTGGGGTGGTAGATGCTCCATTACTAGCATGTAGCTTACAAAGTACTCTTTGGTGTGGCAGAAGGGGGATAGGAGTAGGAGATATGTAAGAAAGGATGGAGCTAGCACTCGTAAGCTTGCATCTTTTAAAGGGAACCTCCTATGTGTTGGGTTTTTCGAGCCTCATATTTGTGTGACACAACCCTTAGATGGCTTAGTGTGTTTGTTTGTGTGAACAACTTCTTAAAAATATTTTGTATGTGAATGTGATAAGTAGTGATGTTATAGGCACTTTCTATATGTTATACCCTAGTGTGTGTTGCATCAAGAGATAGATGCTAGTGCAAGGCACGCCATCACATACTTGAAACACCCACCATCGTTATAGTCATTGATGTGACTATGTCCTACTCTTGTTTTACAATCTCAAATAAGTTAGATTCAAAAGCTCAAACATGACTAGCCCCATCAATCGTGCTCTAGTAGTGATAGGGTTAACAAATAGCATGTCCATGCACAAACACCTAAGCATTGTAAGCAAATAAAGCCAGTTTAGGCTCCAACAAAGGGTGTTTCACTCTCTGTCACACAGAGTGGAAAATTTGTAGTTAGTCCTAACTTAAACAAGTTATGGAAACAAATATGGAATTCGTGGCTTCAAGTCAAAGAGAGCTATAGATACAAGTAGAGGAATCCACACAACTAAAGCCAAGATCATCTAGCAATAGGAGACACAAATGCCGAAATATAAAATAGAATATGAAAAGAAGCTATAACTGGAAATAGATGAGTTAAATGTGATAAAGGCCAAACTAAGGCAAACAGAAAAAGACTTCGAAGTCTTCAAGAAAAATATCATAAAGAAAAAGGCTGAAGAAGTTCTGAGGCTATGAATAGTAGACTTAGAAGGCGGGACTTCAAATGTGAGCAAGAAGAATTCAACAAAGCTCATGCACAAGAACTTCACTCCCATCATGTTGGGTAAACATGAGACTTGTAGCCATATTTGGTAGTGATGTGTGTGTGAGGACCAACAAGGCACTTTTTCCCTCTTTAGGAGGTTTTTTCTCCATGCTAGTATACACCCATCTTGGGGTGTACTTATCATCTTTGTACAATATCCATTCTTTATCTATCTATCATCATCTCATTGTTTGCTCCCTTGAGATTCTCAAGTTTGTGTGTTTGAGCACCCATTCCTGCAACCCTATTTCCAACATTTGGTATCAAAGCATACGCTCCTTGCCCCTGTTACTCTTTTGCCTAGCCTTCACCCCGAGTCGCCTGTCTTCTTGAATCTAATCAAGGAGCCCTTCTGGGAGAGAAGAAAGAGAACCTAAGCATAGCCGTACAAAGATTGGCATGTCCATGTGTAGAAACGATTGTCCATGCTCAGAACTTCCTGAGACAAGGCTTGCATCTATCCTTGTCGGTTACCTTTCTTCAAGTCTCACACATCGAATAGTGAGTACTTTGCTCACTTTTCACAATGAACTTTTTCATATGATACTATAAAAACTTTGAGTAAATGATAGGACTACTCTTGATTTACTATCTCCTCCCCCAAATTATTGAACACATGACGAACGACAAGCCAATTGGCTTGTGCCTTGTCCACCCACTGTTGCCATGAAACCCCTAAAATCTGTAATTGCATGCCCACTTTTCACCATGAAGCCAATTGACTTGCACCTCATCTGCCACTAATGAAGCCCCTAAAGTACGGAACTACATGCCCATTTTTCACTAAGCATCAATCCTCTGGTACCATGCTCGTGGACAGCTTATTTCAGGCCCTAAAGTGCCTTCTATAACTTTCCTTGTTCTTTTAAGAACATATTCTAAATACTTCTCCACTACTTCTGAGTGCTCCCTGTTTTTTTGTGAATATTTCTTAGCTGTTTGTAACTATCTCTTAATGTATCTTACCCAGGGATTTAATATTCACGTGATCACAAGATTTTTGGTGATAATAACACATGTGAACAAGTTATTCACATGTTCTCATGTTACCGCTCACAAAATAACAGGTCACTTACCATTTGGGAAGCCCTTAAAAGCTTGGCTACACATGGGAATAAGCTATTCACCTTTCTGCATGAAATTGACTAACTAGTTTTAATGCATTTCTCACTTAATTTTGTTGTTTTTTATTGCATTTGATTGTTTGTTCACCTTTCTTGATTGTTTTTTCATGTATGGGACTCTTTGATCCCTCACCATCGTCATGGGGTTGGTCAGTTACCTTACCCTCACATCATCCATAAGAATACAAACATCATGTCCACATGCATCATTTTCATCATGTCCACATGCATCATTTTCATCTCATCAAGATATGCATGCTTTTCTTCCACATCAACCACATCATCATTTATGGCATCATCATGATGCGGTCTGTTAGCATGCTCCAATGCATCACAAACTTTGTGAGAAATGCAATTTTTTCTACACAATGACATAATTTCCATCACTTTCATCATAATCAGTCCCCAAAAAGTGATGGCATCAATGAAGTAAGAGTAGAAGCTAAGGCCAAGGATGTAGTCATCCAAAAAGAACAAGCAGGTAACCAAAAAAACCAAAGCAAAACAAAAGTGTAACTTCTCACGAAGAAAGATGTGAGGATTGAAGAGATAGAGTAATAGTTAGACACAAAAACAAGAGCTACAAACTAGCCACTGAGCTAGATGAGAGAATGAAGCAACTCATGGAGCACGCTTCACAGTTGATCTCTTTGTCACAATATTTTTGAGGGCCCTATCCACAAAATTTCACCTTGTTCTTTTCATCACTAATACTCTCTCTATTACAGTATGGTATAGATATAAGTGAGGATCTAACAAGGGGGAATGTAGGACTAATTCAAAAAAATTCAGATAGGGATGCCAACCCTAATTTAATTATGGCTATTTTTCATAATGATATGTACAACCATGTATACTTATGCCATGCATCTTATTATACTTAACTCCAAATCTGGGTGTAAAGTACTCATGAACTTCACCATATTAAATGAGATGGAAGAAATGTTAGAACTAACCTTCCCTCTACAACAGTCATTTTTTAAACAATCACTAACACTTTTGCCTAGTTTCAAACACAAGGCTTACTAGAAGCATATGAAACTCATAAATACGTAATATTATAGATATCACTCTCTATTATCTGCATGGTATTCTCATTCTCTATAAAAGATAGATAAAGATCTAGAGCAAATCCTTGTGTCTATAATATATGATTTCACTATTAAACGTAAAGAATAGCTCTCACTAATAACACGTGAAGAAGTCTGAGCAATTTGTCCAAGATTCTTATCTCTGCATGCAATGTACATATATGCACATTTTTTAAATGTATTGGTAGAATTGGATCCCATATTTTAATAGAAGTTGGATAATCGACAACATTCACATTATTTCTAGATGGTGGTTTTCCAATCTCATTTTCTGCAAGACATTCTCTTGTCCCTGTGCTTGCCATGCAATAAAGACATGGATATTTGGTATTTGCTCCTCCATATACACCAAACATACACTTCAACGCCTTGAGGTCGGCACTCAAATGCCATTCCACAATGAAATCACCTATGTCGTCTACATGAAGGTGTTCACCTGTATTTTGGCTCTGAATAACTGAAGGAATGTCTGTTTGTGAGAAGAGCCACTTTAATGTTTCATGACTCTCTACTGGTACCTGAGCTGATCCAATCCACCATAGCTCCATTTCTGATTGAGTTTTGTGGTATGGAGAATCAAGCTTACCTTGACTATAGTCCAATGCTTTATTCATTAGGGATATAGATATTGTTTCCATTTTTTGACATTTTTGGATTTGAGCTTCATCTAATTTTAAAACAAATACAAGTTTTCCTTCACAATCTATTTCTCTTATGTTGTAATGTCTCACCATAAAAGATTGGACTTTTCTAATGTTCATCCAAATATTATTATAAACGTTGTATTCAAAAGACGATTTTTTTTTTTGTCTCTCATATGGCATTGTTCCCTCAATATGGAAATACTCTCCGAAATGTTTAGAAATTTCCTCATTTAATAGAGTTCTATATTTTCCAACATTGTGAGGTCTAGGCAACCCAAAAGCTTTGATTTTGTAATACTTAAGGACCCTGAACCAGGTTTTAAAGATGGCTCTGTATCCCTTTCTACTCACTCCCACTGTGTCACAAACTTCTTGCATTTGGGAAGGCTGGACTAATAAGTCCATATCTTTTAATAGATGTTGAAAGACTAGTTTTTTTTTAGTTTGATTTTTAGGAAGTTCCAAAAGTTTCAAGATATCCGACCTATTCATAAGCTCATTCAAAAATCTTACCCTTTCCTGAGCATTAGACATGTCAAATCCTAGAAGGTTAGTAACATGATCTCTTACAAGTTTTAACCTTTTTTTTCTTTGTCCAGATCCAGATCTCTCTATTAAGTTAACTACATCCCGCATTCGTTTTACTCGTGCTCTTAACCCTATTGGAGTTTCTTTTAAGGTTTTCAATTGATCATTTTCTTGTTTCAAAGACACTATTTTGTTTTCAAGTTCTATAATTTTTGTTGCATTCAAAGATGAAGTATTTTGAAGATATGTAGTATATTCTGCATAATTAATATGTGATTGAGATAGTCTTGAACTATAACCAAGTAAGCCATCCACCCCATCACCAACAAATCTAATCAAATCATGTGGTGTGTGAAAAGAAGGATACCTTCCTGTTTTGGGATCCGATGGATATAGACTTCCAGGTCAATATGCTTCTTTCCTTCGTTGTTGCAAAGATGTTGAGCTTCATTTGCACATGAAAGGGATCTTTGGTAGACACTCCGTGTAGTTGCATACTCTTGGTTGAGCTTGATATTCAAATGAAACTTACGATTAGATGTATCACTCATTACTAACAGAGCTAAAAATATAAGCAGAGCTATTAGAACATGAGAGACATAGAAGAATGAGAATGAGATGTAGCTTGTGAAATTCTTAGAGAAGCAGAGGAGTGAAATTTTGTTGGAGAATGGATAAGAGCGCGTTTGGAGGGAATGGTCATTTTGCCGCGAAGTCACTAAAAGAGGACAAATTTCGAGACAAGCCATTAAAGAGTAGCATGAAAACGATATATTTTTTTAGATTTTAAAATATGTACTTAGATACGTGTTCAATCAGATAGATACACTTTAAATATCCAAAACAGCTAAATTTGGAGCCGTTTTGACCGTCAACATTCTACTAATTAGCAAGTTAGCGAAATTCCTTACACAGCCCATTTTGAGACGTTTTTGGCCCTAATGAAGCCTCTGGAAAGATTCTTGTTGTAGGGTTGAAGGGCATGATCTACATTAAAACCTTAAAGGATAACTTTAGCCAAGAATGGATAACCAACCCTGATCAAACTCTCACAAGGATAACCGATCTACAAGAGGTAGTTCTTTCAAAAAATCTTTGTCAATATAATTTTATGTTAAAGAAATGGGTGAGGGTAGTGTTACTTATGTGGGAATGCTTACTGTCAGCCTTTTGCTGTCAGTGATTCTTGAAGGGTTTCGGGGGCAAGGGTGTCAGTGGGGAAGTCAAAGTGAAAAGAAGATCATTCTAAGTTAGTAGCATGGACATTCGTATTGTTAGGGGGACGAGTGTATGTGAAGGGAGGAGTTTAGATGTGAAAGGGCAAGGAACTATATAAGTATAGTTGTAAGGATTATCTCCCTCTCTATCCTCTTTGGATGTGAGTGGTGGTGGGGGCTTGGTTGTACTAATGAGCATATCAATATCTATTTTCTCTTCAAGGCTATTAGTAATTCAATATGTTTAATAGTAAAATCATATATTACAGATACATGTATTTTCTCAATATGTTTCTATAATTTTTTAAAGAGATTTAGTATACCATAGGGATGATATACAGGGAACTCTCATGTAAAAGTAGGTACTTGTATCATATGATTAAAACCACCCTTGCAAAACTAGTATGGTTTCAAAATTTTCTAGTGTGGAGGGAAGGTTAGGCAACATTAAAAGTTCTAACATCTCTTCCATGTTATCTAGAATAGTGGAGCTCATAAGTACCCTACACCATGATCTAAAGCTAAGGACTATAGTGTGTAGATCATGTGTATACATGGTTATGTAGTCAGTAAGATAAAAATCATTATGAAATATGGACATTATTATTGTGGGGTCTACATCCCTATCCGAGTTTAGTTGTATGAGACCTATATCCCCCCATGTTTGATCTATCATCTATGTAGGCCAACAACGAGGCACACTCCACAAGTTGCTTTACCTTTTCACTTAGCTCAGCTGTTTTTGCAGCTCTTGCTTTTGGGATAGATGTTGCTCTAATTCTGTAATTCTGCATCCTTTTCATTAAAAAAATGATGTGATGGTTTCCTCATAAGTTTCTCTTGCTTGGAGGAGAGTGGCATATTTGTCATTGTGGAGACCTCGGTTTGCTGTATGACCTCTCCAAGTTATAGTAATGACTCTTGAGAAGCCCCTCTTTAGTTTGAGCTTCTACTTTTGCTTCATTGAGAGAGTTGATCAGATGTGCTACCACTTGATCTACTTATGTGGCTAGCTCCATTTTCTCTTTGCTCTTTTTTAGTTCAACATGGAGAGAGCGAATTGCGTGTGCATAGGCTTTGTTTAGCTCTTCGTGTTACCCTCCAAATGTGTTATGTGATGCTCTTGTGAACTTCCTCAATTTTTGGTAGCACTCTACATGCCTCTCAGATTGTTTCTTGTTCTTTGAACCTTTCTTCTATTTGTTAGAGCAGTTAGGCCTTAATTTCTTTGACTTTTTCTTGTCTCTACCTCTAGCTTCTTTTTCCATATTCTTTTTTGAGTTCTTATTTGAATCACCTTGGCCTTTAGCTTTGTGGACTTCTTAAATAGCAATGGTAGTTCCCTTTGGTTGGAGACATGCTTTGAGACTAATAAGTCCATATTTTCTCCCAATTCTCTGAGCTTACCTTGATGTAACTAATTTTTGCTCCTTGAGTTCTTGGCCTTGTTCTTCTTGGACCTTCCTACCAGCAATTTATCATTTTTACTATCTCCAATTCTTCTTCACAAACGTTTAGTCACTTTATATGGAAGTATTGATTATAGTCCAGATGTAGCTTGTCAACCTGTGGGGTGGTAGATGCTCCATTACTAGCATGTAGCTTACAAAGTACTCTTTGGTGTGGCAGAAGGGGGATAGGAGTAGGAGATATGTAAGAAAGGATGGAGCTAGCACTCGTAAGCTTGCATCTTTTAAAGGGAACCTCCTCTGTGTTGGGTTTTTGGAGCCTCATATTTGTGTGAAACAACCCTTAGATGACTTAGTGTGTTTGTTTGTGTGAACAACTTCTTATAAATATTTTGTATGTGAATGTGATAAGTAGTGATGTTATAGGCACTTTCTATATGTTATACCCTAGTGTGGTGCTAGTGCAAGGCACGCCATCACATACTTGAAACACCCACCATCGTTATAGTCATTGATGTGACTATGTCCTACTCTTGTTTTACAATCTCAAATAAGTTAGATTCAAAAGCTCAAACATGACTAGCCCCATCAATCGTGCTCTAGTAGTGATAGGGTTAACAAATAGCATGTCCATGCACAAACACCTAAGCATTGTAAGCAAATAAAGCCAGTTTAGGCTCCAACAAAGGGTGTTTCACTCTCTGTCACACAGAGTGGAAAATTTGTATAGTTAGTCCTAACTTAAACAAGTTATAGAAATAAATATGGAATTATTGGCTTCAAGTCAAAGAGAGCTATAGATACAAGTAGAGGAATCCACACAACTAAAGCCAAGATCGTCTAGCAATAGGAGACACAAATGCTGAAATATAAAATAGAATATGAAAAGAAGCTATAACTGGAAATAGATGAGTTAAATGTGATAAAGGCCAAACTAAGGCAAACAAAAAAAGACTTGAAAGTCTTCAAGAAAAATATCATAAAGAAAAAGGCTGAAGAAGTTCTCAGGCTATGAATAGTAGACTTAGAAGGTGGGACTTCAAATGTGAGCAAGAAGAATTCAACAAAGCTCATGCACAAGAACTTCACTCCCTTCATGTTGGGTAAACATGAGACTTGTAGCCATATTTGGTAGTGATGTGTGTGTGAGGACCAACAAGGCACTTTTTCCCTCTTTAGGAGGTTTTTTCCCCATGCTAGTATACACCCATCTTGAGGTATACTTATCATCTTTGTACAATGTCCATTCTTTATCTATCTATCATCATCTCATTGTGTGCTCCCTTGAGATTCTCAAGTTTGTGTGTTTGAGCACGCATTCTTGCAACCCTATTTCCAACATTTGGTATCAAAGCATATGCTCCTTGCCCCTGTTACTCTCTTGCCTAGCCTTCACCCCGAGTCGCCTATCTTCTTGAATCTAATCAAGGAGCCCTTCTGGGAGAAGAAAGAGAACCTAAGCATAGCCGTACAAAGATTGGCATGTCCATGTGTAGAAAGGATTGTCCATGCTCAGAACTTCCTGAGACAAGGCTTGCATCTATCCTTGTCGGTTACCTTTCTTCAAGTCTCACACATCGAATAGTGAGTACAATGCTCACTTTTCACAATGAACTTTTTCATATAATACTATAAAAACTTTGAGTAAATGATAGGACTACTCTTGATTTACTATCTCCTCCCCCAAATTATTGAACACATGACGAACTACAAGCCAACTGGCTTGTGCCTTGTCCACCCATCGTCGCCATGAAACCCCTAAAATCTGTAATTGCATGCCCACTTTTCACCATGAAGCCAATTGACTTGCGCCTCATCTGCCACTAACTAAAGTACGGAACTACATGCCCATTTTTCACTAAGCATCAATCCTCTTGTACCATGCTTGTGGACAGCTTATTTCAGGCCCTAAAGTGCCTTCTATAACTTTCCTTGTTCTTTTAAGAACATATTCTAAATACTTCTCCACTACTTCTGAGTGCTCCCTGCTTTTTTGTGAATATTTCTTAACTGTTTGTAACTATCTCTTAATCTATCTTACCTGAGTGCTCCCTGATTTTTTGTAACTATTTCTTAATCTATCTTACCTGTTTTCTAAATTTTGACCACTTCCTTCTGAAGTCCCTTGACTACGTTTAAATGCTTCCTGCATGAATTTTGTTGCTACCTAGCTTTTTCTTGAAGTCCCTTGACAGCATTTGAATGCTTTCTGCATGAATTTTGTTGCTACCTAACTTTTTCTTGAAGTCCCTTGACAGCATTTGAATGCTTTTTGCATGAAATTGACTAACTAGTTTTAATGCATTTCTCACTTAATTTTGTTGTTTTTTATTGCATTTGATTGTTTGTTCACCTTTCTTGATTGTTTTTTCATGTATGGGACTCTTTGATCCCTCACCATCATCATGGGGTTGGTCAGTTACCTTACCCTCATGCATCTCATCATCCATAAGAATACAAACATCATGTCCACATGCATCATTTTCATCTCATCAAGATATGCATGCTTTTCTTCCACATCAACCACATCATCATTTATGGCATCATCATGATGAGGTCTGTTAGCATGCTCCAATGCATCACAAACTTTGTGAGAAATGTAATTTTTTCTACACAATGACATAATTGCCATCACTTTCATCATAATCAGTCCCCAAAAAGTGATGGCATCAATGAAGTAAGAGTAGAAGCTAAGGCCAAGGATGTAGTAGTCATCCAAAAAGAACAAGCAGGTAACCAAAAAAACCAAAGCAAAACAAAAGTGTAACTTCTCACGAAGAAAGATGTGAGGATTGAAGAGCTAGAGTAATAGTTAGACACAAAAACAAGAGCTACAAACTAGCCACTGAGCTAGATGAGAGAATGAAGCAACTCATGGAGCACGCTTCACAGTTGATCTCTTTGTCACAATATTTTTGAGGGCCCTATCCACAAAATTTCACCTTGTTCTTTTCATCACTAATACTCTCTCTATTACAGTATGGTATAGATATAAGTGAGGATCTAACAAAATTTCACCTTGTTCTTTTCATCACTAATACTCTCTCTATTACAGTATGGTATAGATAGAAGTGAGGATCTAACAAGGGGGAATGTAGGACTAATTCAAAAAAATTCAGATAGGGATGCCAACCCTAATTTAATTATGGCTATTTTTCATAATGATATGTACAGCCATGTCTACTTATGCCATGCATCTTATTATACTTAACTCCAAATCTGGGTGTAAAGTACTCATGAACTTCACCATATTAAATGAGATGGAAGAAATGTTAGAACTAACCTTCCCTCTACAACCGTCATTTTTAAACAATCCTTTTTTTACTAGAAGCATATGAAACTCATAAATACGTAATATTATATGATATCACTCTCTATTATCTGCATGGTATTCTCATTCTCTATAAAAAGATAGATAAAGATCTAGAGCAAATCCTTGTGTCTATAATATATGATTTCACTATTAAACATAAAGAATAGCTCTCACTTATAACACGTGAAGATATTGCATATATTTATATGCTCATTAATATGACAAAACCGAGCCCTCCCGTTCTCCAAGCGAAACTTTTCGAGCGAGGAAAAAATCAAGTGACACATTTTAAGGAACATGCACACAAGAAGGCTAAGGCCGGTAATAATGAGAACACCTTAGGTGTGCAACACAAATTCAACAGATCTAGGAATAGACAAAATCAGTTGGAATTAATTGAACAAAATCAATTGGATAGAATCATCTTGTAATCAATTGGACAACGAAATCAGTTGGACAGAATCAACCTATAATCAACTGGATGACGGAATCAGCTATGACTGAATAGGACACTCAGAATCAGCTATGACTGAATAGGACACTCAGAATCAGCTAATCAGTTGGAATCAGCAGGTCATTCAATATCAGTTGATGGGTAGTTGGATTCGTGGGGCGCCTTCTGAAGAGAGTGGCCGGGTTCATTCTGGTGTGTTGGTACAGCATGCAGGCGAGTGGATCATGTGGTGATTGGGGATGTGGTGTATTCTCGGTTGACAGGTCTGAGTGTTTGTGAGTTGTGTGGGTAAGGCTTTTGTGTCGGGAGAAGCTTGTATAATGTTTTGACTGGGAATATATTGCTGGGTGATTGCTTTGTCTATGGTGCCCCTGTTTTGTGCTGTTTGTCTGGCGTGGGTTGGGTGGTGAATTGTGAGAGTGTTCCAGCCAGTGGCTGGTGGTGGTGCCCCGTTGGTGTGTGTGTATTCCAAGTTTGCGAGGTGAAGCGCTATAGAGGCAGTGGTTCTTTTCTTTTTTTCACCTCACATCCTTCTGGTGCCCCCACTGAGGATAGCTCTGGTGTTGTTCCTTGCCTAAGAAGGGCGTGTGTTTCACTGAGGAGAGCTCAGTGATTGGTACAGGTTGTCATGATGTGGTCTTATCCGGAGTTTCATGGCAGGAAGGTGAAGATGTGGTTGACTTTTTGGAGCAGATAGAGTTGGCATGCATTAGCAATCATGTGACGGATGAAGAGCAGGTCTTGAAGCTGATAAAGATTTTCTTGAAGGGAGATGCCCGAAGCTGGCTTAAGGATTTTGAAGCACGGGATGCGGCAGGTGAGCTACATGGTGTTTTGACCTTGGACAGGTTGAAAGAAGGCCTTTTGGAGCGTTTTCAGCAAATGGAGGATTCTAGTGTGCTTTGGCAGGAGTTGAGCATCTTCAAGCAGGTACATGGGCAATCACTGGATGATTTTGTGAAGGTATTTACATGTTTGTGGAGTAAGTGGTGCATGACATTGAAACAGGAAGTTCCTCCTATGTTTCTAAAGAAGAGCTTGTTTATTGATGGTTTGTTACCTCATTTGAGGGTCAGGGTTGAGTTGAAGAATCCAAGGTCATTTGATGATGCAGTTGGGGTTGCTAGGGAAAAGGAAGGCAAGGTTTTGAAGCAGATGGAGATGGGTATTTATCCGTATGAAGGTGTTATGTCTGCAAGGGATAGGCAGGTGAATTTGGTTAAGGTGGATAAGAGTTCTATGCAAAGTTTGATTGGACGGGAGCCTCAAAGGCCGATACAGGTACAAAGGGGGATGTTCTATATGCCTTCTGATTTTTTTCCAAAGACTTTAAAGCATGTGCAGGTGGATGAAAAGCAGGTGAAGGAACAAAGTGCAGATGAGAAGTTGCCAGTGGATTTTTCTTTGGATTTGGATGTCATGGCTGTTCATGATGACAGTGATTTGGAAGGTCCTATTGAAGATCATTTGGATCTGGATGACATGATTCTTTGTCAGATTCTACAAGGGAGGAGGATGGGGTACAGACTTCTGATGAAGTGAAGATGGCTTGTGATGCGGATGTGGAGAGTGTGGAGGAAGATCCTATTATCCTAGATTTTCTTGGACAGCTTGATGGTGATATGGTGCCTATGATGATGAAAGGTATGGTTTTTTTTCCATTTGATGCATTATGTGCTGGGGAGTCTTTAGACGATGATACTAGGGGGGTTGGCAACACTCAAGAAGGTATGCATGTAGATTTGGCTGATAAAGAGCGTTGTGATGAGAGTATTGTACCTGAGGATGATATGTGGGAAGTTGTTAGCTTTGATGAACAGGAGCTAGAGATGGAGATGGATGCAGGTATGGTTGAGAGTGTGACAAAGGCTTCTTTGCATGTTGCTGAAATGCTAAAGGCAAAGTGCATGGATGACAAGGGTTCTGAGCCAGTTGAGCTGTATGGTTGTGAAGAGATGCCTGAGGTACAAGAGCTGGAAGGGCTTGTGGACACTGTTGGAAAGGAGGTGGATTTTGGTGTGCATAAAGGTCAAAATGCTGGAACCTGGCCTTCACTGGTGTTGATGGATGGGATGCTAAATGCTGCAATGCCATAGGTTTCGAAGATGAGGAGGTTTGTTGTGGGTGTTGTGGGTTTCTACACGCGACCTGCGAAAATTTTTTTTCAAAAGGACCGACCTTCGACAAAGACAAAGTGTCCTTATAAAAGGACCATTGTCGCCCCTGTCAGAATCATTCACCCAATCGTGTGCATAGAAGCAAAAGGACGGAGACAAACCCAAAAAGAAAAGAGCAAATAGCATAAACAAATCTGAGGAAAGAGACAAGGCACAGGACAAACTGACTCACCTCTGAAAAAGTGAGTCTTCTTTCTTGCTCGGTTTCCTCCCGTGTGTGCTCCTTCTCTGCTCCCTCCTTGCACTTAGGTTTCGTTACTGTTGGAAGAGGCGAAAACGAAAGCAGTGTTGATATGTTAGTTCAAAATCTATATTTGGGGAAGGCGGGCTATTTTTAGTTTAAACAGACCGTCGCGTTTATAAACGCGTGCATATTCGCGTGTATGATATTTTAGCTGCGTTTATACACGCGTTTTGCAGGAATTACCCACGTTAATACACGCGATTTTTAGGAAATAGCCGCGTTGATACACGCAATTTTTAGGAAATAGCCGCGTCAATACACGCGATTTTTATACTTTCATTATAAACATATTATGATTTTGTGTTTTCTGGTTTGTACATAGGATGTCATCAACCTCTTCAAGCAGTTCTGGGGAAGATGAGACAATGCGTCATCGTAATCGCGATGTGTGGTTGGGACAACGGATCAAATGTATGTGTAATCGATGTCAAGGATGCATTGTACGAGCACGTCGAATTACCTTGAATCACATCTCCATGTATGGAGAATGGAATCAAACACGTTTAGAGGTGAGTAGATGTAAATTGATGGTATTCAAATGACTCATGGTATCCAAATTAAATTAATAGAGTTGTAATATATAAACTCTAATTGAAGCAGGATGCAGTACCACACCCTAACATGGTACCCTACGCGCGACGAGAGCACGCAAAGCGTCGACGAGATGATGCTGGAGCTTCGGGATCTATTGTCAGAGATGAGTGGGAAAGGGATGACAATAGCCCTGCACCCCACGAAGTTGTATGCACGGCGGAGGGGCTGCATATCACGGCGGAAGAATGGGAGTATGCACGAGGATGCATGTCAAAGGTACATAGAACTAATGTTTTGCATTAGTTGTAAGTGATTTGCTTTTAATATTTATTCACATTGCTTACACAAATATTGCTTCTATTTTGGTCTCAATGCTATATGGTGTGAAGGCAAGCATTTTCGAACACAAAGAATTGATGAAAAGAGAAATACACAAGATTGCGGTGTCATTAGTAGCTTTGAGGGAGCTAATGGAAAAATGGATGATTATTGTGGCATAATTCAAGACATATTTAGGCTTGACTTTCGTCGCTTCTTTGTGTATGTTTTGGATGTCAAATGGCAAATGAACGTGGTAGAAAAAGGGCCTGATGCAACGATAAAATGCCATGCAAGTGGATATGTAACTGTTGACTCTACAAAGTTCTGGCAAACAAAGAAAGATAGGCTCGTATTGCCACAACAATGTGAGCAGGTATGCATTTTTTTACTAATGTGTTTCATGTACATATATATCTAAGCTCGCGTACCCCTTGACTTTTGATATGCTAATTAATTACTGTACTATGTGTATTTGAGTAGGTTATCTATCTACCAATGGTGCATGACATTAAATGGTGGTACGTCATCCCTATTGCACCACGTTCCAAAGTGATGTATAATACATTCACTGATATGGAGCATATGGAGGATGTAACAAGCCGCAATGAAGATGATGTCGAACATGCCATTGAAGATGTTGTGATTGATGATCAAGAAATAAGAGATGATCATGATAATGAGGATGAGCATGCCATTTCTCATGATCATGAGAATGACCCTACCATTGAGGATGATGGTGATGTTGATGAGGATGATCAGGACATCGATACCATTATCAATGGAGTACAGAATATCGATAGTGGAATAAATTTAATCGTAGCCTTACAAATTGATCAAATGGATATTGATGTTGATCGTTTGGCAAGGATGGATCTTATTGAAGATGAGATCGAACCCTAACCAATCCGTCACTGTACGTTCTAAATTGATGACATTTCTATCATCTCATATGCATGATTTATTTTTGAATATATTTCATTGTTGTAAATGCATGTAGTGGGATTGTGTAATGATGTATACTGTAATGTACTATGAGATGGTTTAAAGAAAATAGTTTTTAATTTTGTAAAGGAATTCAGTTTTTTTTCAGTTTTTCTCTGCCATGCGTGTATTAATCCGTGTATAGTGGCGTGTATTAATCCGTGTATGATAGCGTGTATTAATCCGTGAATATTAGCGTGTATAGATGCGTGTATTACTGCGTGTATATAAATGCGTTTATACACGCGTTGATAAATGCAAATATACACGCGAACTTAAATGCTAAAATACACGCGCCCGATTCTATTCAAATACAAGCGCGACCATACACGCGCTCGTAATTTATCGCGTCTATGAAACGCGTGTATGGCAGCATTGTCTTGTAGTGTCAGATGGGCGTTCGGACTCATCCTGGCAATCAGAATCAGCCTGAGTTTAGGGACGCCTCCACACGAGTGTCTTGATGATTGAGGGGTCTAGACCTCAAAGGGAGGATGTGGATTTAAGCCTTGCACAGTAAGATAGGTAAGTTTGAAACCTAGTACGACTCTTGAGAGGTCTAGTACAACTCTGATAGAGAAGCTTCAATGGAAGCTTACAAAAACACAAAGGCTCCAATCAACAAGAAGGAAGCATCAACAAATTTTTCATCCGTCAGCAACGGCTCCTCCTCCCCTTCCTTGGACGGCTTCAAAATAAAGAGAACTTTGGTATCTTGCTTTAGTAGTGTATGCACCGGCCGGATAATCGAGGTAACCAGTGAATCAACGAAAGGAAAGCATTGCAATGTTTAAAAGAAACTACCTCAAGGAGGCTGCATCGACAACGGCCTCCTTTGAGGTATTTTCTTAAAACATGGCAAATGCTTCTTACAATGCCCGCCTCTCAACATGTATATCTCACTTTGATGTATAATGCACATTTGTTAGGCCCCCGTTATGATGAGGAGTAGCCATGGTACACGTCTTTAGCGGGAACCCTGGCTTAGACGCCGATGGGGTTATTATCCATTGATGATAGTTAGGAGATGGTCAAGAGTACAAGTGTTAGCTGGGGTCTGGGGCATCGCCCCAGCTGCTGGGGGGTCCCAGGGGGGCTAGCAGCCCCCCTGGCAGGGGTTCGGGGATGGGAGCCCCCAAGGCAACGGTATGAGGAATACTTCCTAGAATATTTCCTCGGATACTATGTCCACATTCTTGATACGTGGGCGGTGACCGTGTCTATGCGGTGTAACCGCCCTTGTTGTATACGTGTCTACCACACTGCCCCTACACGTTCTTGATACACGAGCGATGACCATGCATGTAACCACCCTCGTTGTGTATACGCGTCTACCACACCGCCCATAATAATATATATGGACATGGTTGCCATATTGAGCTAAGGTATCCAATGCTTATGAGTATCCACCCCCTTCTACACCTCGTACATACTCCATCCAAAGTCTGTCTAGATCGCCATCTAAGCTCTACTTGAGGCGCATGAGTGGACAACACCATCACTTGTACCTCTTATGAGTATCCACCCCCTTCTACACCTCGTACATACTCCATCCAAAGTCTGTCTAGATCGCCATCTAAGCTCTACTTGAGGCGCATGAGTGGACAACACCATCACTTGTACCTCTTTGCCATATTGAGCTAAGGTATCCAATGCTTATGAGTATCCACCCCCTTCTACACCTCGTACATACTCCATCCAAAGTCTGTCTAGATTGCCATCTAAGCTCTACTTGAGGCGCATGAGTGGACAACACCATCACTTGTACCTCTTTGGTATAATCACAATTTTAAATTCTCTCAATTGTGTATCTATTGCATTGTCTATTGTGCTTTGTCTTGCTATCTGTTTCCCCTGTGCCATATTCTTATAATGCTTTGTTATCATTATGTGTATGCTTCAAGATGACCAGAAAAGGCAAGAGACTTTCCACTATGTTTTGAAATGTTAGGCATAAATATCATATAGTAGAGACTCTCTCTCTCTCTCTCTCTCACACATGCTCTCGCATGCGCACACGCACACACATTCAAATTCAGGTGGGCTATGCCTTCCTATCCACATTATGTTTTTGTAATTCACTAGAGTTAATTCATTTTTGGAAAGTTGCCACTTGCATTGTTATTAAGGAAGTTTTAAAAGTGTCCTATGCTTTGTTGTGTTCTCTTTTGTTGCCATATGTTTTAATCTCGATACACATGTCTTTGTGTTCATTCGGACTCCGAACTATGATGGTGTAATTGATTGTGAATTGAAGTGATTTGCATGTGACTTTCCATTTACTAATGAACTCTGAAGGTGTACTAGCTATGAAGGAAAAGTTCTATACAAAAACAAATGTAATCCATTCCTAGATCTGTTGAATTTGTGTTGCACACCTATGTGTTCTCATTATTGGCCTTAGCCTTCTTGTGTGCCTGTTCCTTAAAATGTGTCGCTCGATTTTTTACTCGCTCGAAAAGTTTTGCTCGGAGAACGGGAGGACTCTAACAAAACCACTACCACCACCCACTTCGAAGGAAGACAGAGAGGGTGATAACCTTTACAATTATACTTATCCACTTTATTATCGTATTACCACTAATCTTCTCCCTTCCCATATGTCCCCCTCCTAAAGATAGGGAAGTACAATCTACTAATTTTGTGTCTTCTTCGTTCGACTTTAATTTTCACACTGACACTCTCGCTCGAATTACCAGCAGCAAGACCAATAGTAAGCTTGCCCACCACAAAGGTAACTCCACCATCACTTGCTACATTACAAGAGAATTACATCAATGAAGATGTCTTGGAAGATCTTACTGTTACAGATTATGAAAATATGATTAGAGTGGGCGGCCAAAACTATCCTTTAAAGTACTAATGCCTTTCAATCCTACCAACAAGGATCTAGCCACCAGAGGCATACAATGCAACACCCCCCAGAAAGTACCATACATGGCATATCCTATTAGGGCACTAATGTCGGAGTGGAAATAACTTATGTCAGTGGTGACAGGGGAAGGCACCTTATGGGAGAATGTAGTAGGAAGCATAAAAGGTTGGCTAACCCACAGTTTCATGACATGCTGGAAATCCAAATGGTTACATTTATGATAACATACATATTTACTTCAATATTTTTACTATTATATTTATATACATTTATCAATATAGTGTACACATATGAAGAGCATATTAAATTCCTCTAATCTTAAGTGGATTCTCAAGGAATCACTATGTTGGGGGGTCCAACTTTTGAGAGACAAAATAGTGTAGTGTTGCTTGTGTGGCGTATAACACAATATCGTATTGTGTAAAAGCAGTATAATGCATAGAAGTCCTTTTTTTTCTCAGACTCCTTAAAAATTATAGACTATTGCCACATAAATCAAGGTGATAATTGCATTCTATATATACATTTGTGCTTTTTTTCATTCTTAGGAGAAAAGTCCTAGTCTTTTTTTTTTCCATTTCTCTTTGACTATATAAGGTTTCAAATAAATTCCTTCTCAATGAAAATAATCTCAACATAAGATATAGTAGCTGAAAAAAGCATGTATATCCAAACATTTGAAAGGTATACCTTTCTATGGTCATCATTTAGGCACCTTTTGTAAGAAAAAGTTTGAATTTTTTAATTTGGTTTAAAAACACATCAAAAAAATAAGCCTATTATGAATATATTACAAAGATTTTTTTATATGTATTTGAATTATTAGCATGTATCTTCCATCAAATGAAGCCTTAAAGTTTTTCATATCTCTCCTCAAAGTCAAGGCTATTATTACATTTTAAAGCCAATCTCACCAATGTAAGGTATATTAACTTCGTATCTTCTTAAATTTATTTGCCTACCAAGTTACGAGAATCATCCTTAAACCATTTTTTTGGTTGAAGACACGTATGGCTCATTTATAGGGCTAGTGATAATATCGTCATGCAGCAACATAGAAAAAACTCCATTGTGATGTGCAAGTTGGAGTCAACATTACTTGCACCTTGCAATGGATATTCATGCAATCTTAATGATAGGTTGTTCTAGCAATGTCATCACGGACATATATAAGCATGTAAGCACATGCATGCATGCATACATGCACACACACACACACACACACACACACGCATGTGTATCTATGAGAGTTAGAGAAAAAAGAGTATAAATTAGAAGTTTGGCTTTTATATGAGGCCTTCTAAACAAAGAAATATACATTACAAGAAGTTAAATTCCTTGATAAACTCGTTAATATATTGAAATTTCATTTCTACTCCAAGTGACTCCATATCTTAAAAAATAATACTTGCATGTTCTAGCTCAAACAACATATTATTTCATTTAATGTATGGTTTTCTTTCGCTTTGGGGGACATTCATACATATGAAGAGCATATTAAATTCCTCTAATCTTAAGTGGACTCTCAAGGAATCAATATGTTGGGGGGTCCAATTTGAGAGACAAAATAGTGTAGTGTTACTTGTGTGGCGTATAACACCATATCGTGTTGTGTAAAAGCAGTATAATGCATAGAAGTCCTTTTTTTTCTCAGATTCCTTAAAAATTATAGACTATTGCCACATAAATCAAGGTGATAATTGCATTCTATATACATTTGTGCTTTTTGCCATTCTTAGGAGAAAAGTTCTAGTCTTTTTTTTTTCCATTTCTCTTTGATTATATAAGGTTTCAAATAAATTCCTTCTCAATGAAAATAATCTCAACATAAGATATAGTAGCTGAAAAAAGCATGTATATCCAAACATTTGAAAGGTATACCTTTCTATGGTCATCATTTAGGCACCTTTTGTAGGAAAAACTTTGAATTTTTTAATTTGGTTTAAGAACACATCAAAAAAATAAGCCTATTATGAATAAATTACAAAGATTTTTATATATGTATTTGAACTATTAGCATGTATCTTCCATCAAATGAAGCCTTAAAATTTTTCATATCTCTCCTCAAAGTCAAGGCTATTATTACATTTTAAAACCAATCTCACCAATGTAAGGTATATTAATTTCATATCTTCTTAAATTTATTTGCCTACCAAGTTACGAGAATCATCCTTAAACCATTTTTTCGGTTGAAGACACGTATGGCTCATTTATAGGGCTAGTGATAATATCGTCATGCAACATAGAAAAAACTCCATTGTGATGTGCAAGTTGGAATACAATATACCACACTCAACATTACTTGCACCTTGCAATGGATATTCATGCAATCTTAATGATAGGTTGTTCTAGCAATGTCGTCACGGACATATATAAGCATGTAAGCACATGCATGCATGCATACATGCACACACACACACGTATGTGTATCTATGAGAGTTAGAGAAAAAAGAGTATAAATTAGAAGTTGAGGCCTTCTAAACAGAGAAATATACATTACAAGAAGTTAAATTCCTTGATAAACTCGTTAATATATTGAAATTTCATTTCTACTCCAAGTGACTCCATATCTTAAAAAATAATGCTTGCATGTTCGAGCTCAAACTACATATTATTTCATTTAATGTATGGTTTTCTTTCACTTTGGGGGACATTCATATGGCAAAAAGTTGAGCTCCATTTGACAAGCTTCCAAAATAGATCCTAATTACTTTTGGTGGGTGGCTAGTAGTCTATAGCCTTGTCTTGAAAATGTGTTTGACCTAACTTTTTTCCTGTGCTGCTGCGTGATTAACCGTTAGAAAGTTGGGGATTGATTTTGGGCACAAAAGCTAGTGAGCCCAGCTTGATTAAGTGCTTTCTTAATTTTTTTTTGTTCAAATGTCATTATTCCAAGGGGCAAGGAATGGCATATTCAACGTCGTTACAACGCCCATCCAATTTTGAGGAGGAATACAATTATACTTGGCCTTCACAATGTTAGTTGTATCTACTTGATCATGTAGAAAAGCTCCATCAGTTGTTGAAAGGCTCTCTCCATGCTTTGAGGCACCTTCCACACTAATTATACCATCATTAGTAGCTAAGGTATTTTGGACCCTTGGTTCGCGCGACGAGCGACGAAAGCTCCGAGTGATGATCACTTTCAGAGCCACCATGAATCTCCAAATCTATATATGGGGTTATCTTGTGAGCCGAGCAAGCTATGCGAATGCGAGGTTGTGCTAGCTTGCATTAGAGGGTGATCATGGGGGTGGTGACCTGGTGTAGTACTAAACATTAATTGCTTGGTTTCTTGTGGAGGGTAGGCACCACTAATAAGTGGCCAATGTGGAACATCGTGTGGGGTGTAGGGTGGCGGCGGAGGCGAAGGCGGCGGCGGCGGCGGCTTCACTTTGTATAGTTGCGGACTCATTTGTGTCATCTTTGACGTGTTTGGAGGCTGATGTGGGTGGGGGCGCGGCGCCGCTGGAGAAAATCCGGGCCAGATCATCATAGCGGCTCATATCAAAATTGGTGACTGCATTCACGCCACGATACTTGATCGCAGCAATGTCGTATGCTTGAGCTGCCTCTTCTTGCGTGCCTGCCCCCATGCATCACATGTAAGCTTCCATCACATGTAATCATAATAATTAGCTGCTTAATCCCTGCACCAAAAGCCATGCATAATCCTGTGGGCACATATTGAGAATTGCAGCAGAGGATTTAGAGAGTAATAACTCACTAAATGTGCCAAGGTATAAGTCCTTGTTTCCAGCGACTCTCCCAATCCGAGCTTGCCATCGACCGTTCTGGTGATGCCTACAATCCAGATTTAGGGAAAAAAAAACCAGATAGATTTAATCATTGTTTGTCCTTACTAAGAGTAATAACTCACTAAATGTGCCAAGGTATAAGTCCTTGTTTCCAGCGACTCTCCCAATCCGAGCTTGCCATCGACCGTTCTGGTGATGCCTAGGAAACAAAAACCAGATAGATTTAATCAATATTGTTTGTCTTTATTCTGATTTTTGGTTGAAAAATATGTTGATTTAAGTGTTGTCCTTTTACTTTTGATTGGTTGAAAATTATGTTCATTGAAGCGCTGTCCTTATTTTTGATTGGTTGAAAAATATGATTTTTTTCAAGCATTCGTCTTTTGTGGTTGTTAAAGTGAACAACCAACACCTCATTTTAATCTCTTGTTATATAAAAAATATGTTTTTTTTTAATTGGTTGTTAAAGTGAACAAAGAAATCTCATATGAAACGGTTATAGTTCACAATTTATAATACTCTAAGTCATTTAAAAAAAACATGAATTTCCCTCACAATTAAAATCACTCAATATTATGAAATTTGGTACTAACTTATGCATATGTACAAATAGTAAAATGACTACTAGTATATTAAATAAAACCTTCCAAATATAGTCTAAGAAATGAAAACTACCTTGTGACTCCCCTGTACTTTGAGGCACCTCTTGAGAATCCACTACTATTCCTGAAAAGCAACGCAAACACAATAAGAGAATACAGATCTACAACATAAATGGATCTACTGTCAATTAGCAAGTCTTTAATGCATCAGATGATGTGCACATGATGTGTAGACCTAAATAATCCTGACCTTCTGAGAGATGCCACAAATTCTTGACGTGTCATTTGTTGCATCTCTTTAAGTTCCTTTTTGTAGTCAAGCAACTACAACCAACAATTTGTGGGAGATGGTTAATCAAAAAAGCTCATGACCTTAGCTTTGAAACATGGTAGGGTTAGTGTTTTTTTGAGTAAATTTCCAACCATATAAGGAAAAGATAGTCCTTGAAGGTTCCTATCTGTGATGACCACTGAAAAAACAACTAGATTAACATGTTATGTTGGAGTTATAAATATACTATTTCATCACCTATCCCTTTAAATAAAGAGGACATTGAATTTCATTGCATATGTTTCAAATCTAGGTGGGAAAAACCTCACAAGGTAAATGGATTGATTTATAGACACATAATGCGAAAAGAATGTTTTGATGATGATGAACATAATATGAGATTTTGGAGAGAAAAAATATATCATATCACTTGCACATAAGTATACAGAACTACCAGCGTGTGGTTATACCATAGATTGCTTCTGACTAATATTTTTGGTTTGTGGATGTATCATATCAACCGAGTTTGCACTTGCCCTCATAGTAATTGCCTCATAGTAATTGCATAGCACCATCTTGACTAAACGTAGCTATTTACATAGCCACCCAACATACACGAGTTGCATGCCTTGTCATTTATTCACCCTAATTATCCCTTCACACAAGAGTACATGGGTGTAAGGATTGGGCAATATTTTTATGGCTCTTTCACTTTACTCCTTGTCTTGTGAACTTACTCATTCTATTGTTTCTAAAGAACACAATTAGCTTTATGAATGAGGTTAGGCTTGAAAATATTGGGCTTAAAGGGTAAAGTACTACTTCTATTAGTCGTTGCTTTATTAATGACTTTAAGACTATATAAGTGATTGGATTGCTTATAATTCATCAAGTCCAATCAAGAATATTCCCATGAGATATCATATGAGGTGTCAGACATAGTTTTGGTGATATAGTTTGATATGGTTTACAAAATGTACTCTTCCTATATAGGTCTATCATTAGGCTCAAGGGTCCTCTATATAGAGCAATGGGCTTGGGGGGTGATCTTGCCAACAACCCCTTTTACTTCATATAAAAACCTTTGAAGGCTTTACATAGACTCACATCCTCCACAAGCTAGGCTGCTCTGAGAGCTCTACAAAGGTATGTGTGGGTCTCACTCACTAACATTGCATGCCATTGATATATCACACAACCCTTATAATATGTGAGCCCTTAAAAGAAAATTTTTAAAGAACTCACAATGGTTAACCTTGCAAAATCATTCACCCAAATTACATGCATTAGTCATAAAACCCTTAGTTAATAAACTATGACCCTTTGTGTAAAATTTGAAGTGATTTAGCATATATTACCTATCAATTTTTAAAAAAAAAATTAAAGTTGTCAGGCAAGCTTAGAAAAAAGGAACTCTAAAAGTGTGCATGGATGACACTATCATGCAAGAAGAAAGAAGAGGGCATGGTGGCTCGGGGGGCACTACTAGAAAACCCTAGGTATCACGTGCGTTCAAGAGGTATTTTAAAAACCCTTAACTAAAATCCCCCCCCCTCAATAAAACAACCCCTCTTTACTTATGAACTAAATGATTTTTTTCTAAAATTGAATTAAAAAACCCCTCCTGTTAATGTAATTGTGTTAATTTTTCTCAATGTATCTAATTAAAAAACCCCTCCTGTAGAACTCACGTGGTACACTAACATTTTTTGAGTTGAACCCCCTGAGCATGGTGGATGCATGGCATTCTTGCATAAGCAAGAGTTGGGGTTGGGGTGGGACACGAGGGATCCCGAGGAGAGATCTAGGACAAAGAAGGGGACAGGAAGTTATGGTAGGAGGAGTGGGAAAAATGAAGATTACATGAAAAGGGCTATGGAGGAGGATGAGGAGGAGTTTGGGGAGGGCCAAGAAGTTATGGAGGAGTAGGAAAATGAGGAATAGTACATGAAAAGGGCTAAGGAGGAGGATGAAGAGTTTGGGGATGTCCAAGAAGGCAAGGTCCTCTTGGGAAAACATGTTGAAGCAGCGGAGCACATTCAAATTACAAATGAGAGGTTGGTCTTTGGGTTTCACCAATAGCTTGTGGTTATGACCAAGAACTCAAAGCTACATCCGGAGTTTTCATGTTGTGTTGTAGGAAATTGGGGGCCACTTCCTTGGAGGTTTCCCATCCCAATAGTGTTCACGCCACTACGCGCTTAACCTCCACCACTCTATTTCTTTCCAAGCCACGAAAATTGGTGGAGGAGGGATGATTATGCATGTGGCATGCATGGAGACGACCATGCTATGTCCTTCCAACACCCTCCCTCGATGGCTAGGATATGTAGGGTACCCAAAGGCTGTAATGACACTTGGCTCAGAGGTTTGCATCTCTCACAGAGATGTCACCCAGCTATTCCAGCATACGCCCCCACTGCTAGTGATTACTCCAAGCATACCATCACAATGCATCCTTCTTAGCCATACACACATGTGGCCTTCATTCAACTCCACCGAGAGGAATCGGTAAGTCAACTAGCTCTACTAACATCCCAACATGCCATCCTTGACTTTGATACCATGTAAGAAATTGGGAGCCACTTCCCGAGAGGTCACCCATCCCAGTAGTGTTCATGCCACTACACGCTTAAACTCCACGACTCTATTCCCTTCCAACCCACGAAAATTGGTGGAGGGATGATAATGGCCCTAGTCTTCTATTATTTAAGCATGATCTCATTATCCTTGGTATTATGCATGTGGTATGTAGATGGCCAAGCCATGACCTTCCAACATTGCTATCCCAAGGCTTCATTGACCATCAAGTGGTTCTTTTTTCTTCCTGTGGACGTTGTTTTACACCGAAAGTTTACCATAAGACATGGTCTTCTGACTTGGCTGGAGAAGGGCATGTTGCAATGTAAGGTGATTCTATACGGGTAAGGGCTTCTTCACAATGTTTCTACTTGATTCCTCATGGGTCCCCAAGTTGCTTCCTACTCTTTTCTTTAGGTAAATATCTGTTCATGTGCTTCCATGGGATCCTTTGTTTCATGTTAACAAGGGGCTTCTATATGCATGCCTTGTCTGCGTTGAAATGGTTAATCCTCCTCCTTGGTTATGGCCATCTATTGGTGGGGATTTTTCTAGGGCTTTATAGCGATCTCTATTCCTCCTAATCTAGATTTTGGGAAGGCGTCAAATAAGGTGTGTATTGCTAGGATACAGATACTCTTTATGCTTTGTCTTGCAGACTGCAGCATGTCTTGCTATTGTTTTAAGAAAGAAATCAACCACATCACCAACTTGGATGTTCTCTAAGTCAATCCTCCACGAGGATCTAGGCTAAAAGACATACATGAGCATAAAAAAGGGCTCATCTTAGTAGCATAATACTTAGCACTATTGTAAGTAAACTCTACTAATGGAAGATAATCTTCTGAATCAAACTGTCTCAAAGAGACATATACATGCAGCATATCTTCCATAGTCGCATTTACACCTTATATCTGGCTATCAAACTCAAGGTCACAATCACTTGTCTCTATGGTAAGTATAAACTCGGAATGAATTATCATTTAGGGGCTCCAAGGATAAAGGCATGAGCGTTATAGGTTAAGGCTAACATCAACTTGCTGATGTAGGTGAATGGGATCAACTCTATGGAATACTCAACCCTCCTTCAAAGGTTATATGAATAAAGGAGGACTG
>NC_141056.1:9922416-10212416 GCF_041138505.1 Cibotium barometz | reverse complement strand
CCTTAAAGCATCCAAGATAAAAAATGGCTTTTTCAAGAACAATCATCTGTAGACTGCCTCTGTCTCCAAAAGGTAAAGGCTTTTGGTCCTAACCTTAAGTCCAATCTCGAGAAGGTTTCTAAGGATCTTATTTGGTTCTACACTGACCATAGTCAAGGCAATGGTGGTGACACTGCCTTGGGAATCCACAAGAGATGGAATATGTGCATTAAGGGAAATGTGGTTGACTCCGCTAATAAATGGATTGCTCTCAAGATGGAAACAGATTCTCCTTTATTTTTAGTCTCTTTGTATGCCTCCGGTCTAGGTAGCTCCAAGCCATCTCTATAGTAGTCTCTTCTTCAGCTTGACCATCCTCTCATCCTTGTGGGGGATTTCAACATGGTTGAATTCTAGCAAGATAAACTATTTGGCCTTGCTCTAACTCTCAAGGATCAAGAATGTCGGGATTGGTTGACCTGTAAAGGGATTTCATGACCTGATAGATATAGCAAAATACCCAGAGTTCACACAGTTAAATGGCAGAGCTGACTCTCACTTGAGGAAAGCTAGGTTGGATAGGTGCTATCTTAATGGCTCTATTGCCAAGGACTTCAGTAGTTCAACTATTACAGTCCTCAGGTCTACTCACATCTCAGACCACCAGCCTCTTCATATTTTAATTTAGAAATCTGGAGCTCAGCAGTCCAAAGCTGGATGGTTTCATGCTAACCCATCCCTATTTCACCTCCCTATTGTACAAGAAGAAGTGCAGGATATCTTTTACAAGGCCTTTCACTCTCAGATTTCACTTGCTCAAGCCTCGTCCCAAGCAGTTAGACAAACTCAATATTTTCTCAGGAAAATCAGACTACAAAGGGATAGACATAGGTCAGCAAGGAAGAAGACCAGACTCAAAAAAACTGGAGAAAGAGGTTAATGAAGAGAAGATTGACCAACAAGAACGTTATCTCACAATGAAGGCTATTCTAAGAAAAGAGGAAGACATCAAAAGAGCTCAATCTCAACTCTTCTTGAGAGAATCATGGGCAAGGAAAGGAGATAGACCCAATAAAGAAACTTTCAAAAGCCTCAAAGAAAGAAAGAAAAAGCTACTATCCCTATGCTGAGAGACAGTCTAGGAATCTTTGCACTTCAACAGAGAAGAATCTGCCAATTGTCCACCCTCACTTTGCGAACATCGTCAGCTCCCCACCCCTCAAGTCTACTACAAAACAAGAAGCATGTGCCAAAATAGCAAGATGTAGGAGCAAAACTTTTTCTCCTCCTCTCGCTACCTTATTTGAAAGGGATTTAAGTGTGGATGAACTTGAAATAGCCATAGACTCTCTCAAAAATGGAAAGAGCCTTGGACTCAATGGTCTCCCTAGTGAATTTTTCAAATGTTTCAAATAGTTTTTAATTCTTTATCTAATGCTAGAATATGATGGAATCTCTTTCCTTTAGTGCCTCGATAAGTTAACGAAGGTGTAATCAAGCTAATATGTACACAAAAGAGGTCCCAAATAACATATCAATAAAACTGGAGGTGGATCAGAAGTGAACAAAAAGGCTTTGTAAGATTCTTCCCTCCAGCTTTTGAGGTGAAAAGGTGTAAGAACCTCCCCTCTGTTCTTGTAATTATTCCCCTCTCTGAAATAGAAGAAAGATCTTGTTTTACCCTGTTTTAACCTAGAGAGAGAGAATCCAAAATTGAGATATCTTTGGATATAAAAATCCTCCTAGTGTCTAAAATGGATTCCCTTAAAACAAAAGTTCAAAATGAACTTTCCAATATGCATTAAGAATTAATTGAAAATGGTATAAGGAACCTTAGCCTAAGGGTCTACATTTTTAAAAAAATTGAATTATGATCCAATTAAGGTTCCAATGAGCCAATTGGATTAATCCAAGTGTTGGGATGAGATAAATCTAAAAGAATAAAACAAAATATCCCAAAATAAGTAAATACTCATATAAGATGAAGAGTTGACTAAGTACAAGGTTTATTAGTTAAAAATTATGAGATATTACTAAAAAATGAGATATTTTGAAATAATGATGCATTTTTGACACCTTGGTAAGGAAAGGGGGACTCTTGAGGTAGGCGCCTCTTTCACATGTGTGGAAGGGTTTTTAATTCAAAAAAATTGTGATATTTTTATCTCTCCTCTCTCTTGGATCAAACCAAATCAAAAAGGAAGCCAAACTGGTCCAAATCTTGTCCAAATTGAGTCAAACTGAACTTGAAAACTTCTAGAACCCAGTTGGACTTGGTTAGTGGCCTCCCTCACCTATAAATAGACCCTCAGTCATTTGTAAAAAAATATTGGAGCTATACCATGCTAGTATTATATTAAAATAATCATATTTTCTATTATCCTTTAAATTTCTCTCTTGGGAGCTTGAAGCTCTCTCTCTCTACAACAACTCTTGGAGTTTCTCTTCTCCTCTCGGTGGACCAATTGATTGGTCGGGGGTTTCACTTCAATTAGAGAATCAAGCCAAACTTGGAGGTAAAATCAATTTTTATGGTTTTTTTTTTAATTTTCTCAATAACGTTCTTCTTCTCAACCCCTCTCAAGCATAAAAAGCTTTTTAAATGATTGTTTTAATTCAAATCAAGCTTTCCCTTAAAGTCTTAATGTTTAATTAAGAGAAAGTTAATCTTTATGCTTATCTACAATGCTTACTTTAAGTAAATCTCTCTCTCTAAAAGAATAGCCATCTTTATGGGGCTAAATCTCTTGAAAAAGGATATTTCTCAATGATAGTCTCTTAATTCAAAGCTAAACTCTAGGCTTGATAAGCTAGAGATTAAGAAAATGATATTTTTATGATTTTGTGTTCACAAAATAATAGTTATTCTTTTAGATTATTTATAAGTAGTTAAAAAACTACTTTGATTGATTCTTAATGAGAAATAGATTATCCTATCAATTTGAGAAAAGAGAAATAATGGAATTAGCTTAATCTAGTGAGATAATCATAATTAAGTTTATGATTATGGTTAAAATTATGATTTAAATTCATATTTTGACTTTAAGCATATAAAAGAAGAACTACTATCATATAAAAGAAGAACTACTATCATATTTTCATTACAAGCTTTTATTCTTTAGAGAAAAAAAATGAGAATTATCAGTAATAGCAGCGAAGCTATGGCAAAAAATTTAGAAAATAATACATATCTTATTTATATGCATAATGCTAAAAGAGGACTTCCTATCATATTCTAGGATTGGACATCCTATGCAAAAAGAATGATTTTCATCATATTTATGAGAAATAATTTTTTTATAATTATGCATAATTAATTGATTATGAGAAAAGAGTAAATTTTGGTACATTTATTTTTATGCAATAAGAGGAATTCCCATGATATTTGAGATCCAAGTAATTAAATGGTAAAAGAGGAAAATTTGGCATAATTCAAATTATGAGTATTTATCAAAAATAAAATTTTGAGCATTATTAATTTTATTGAGAAATATGGGTAGAATTGATTTTTGTAAATCCCATGAATCTTTTACTCAAAAAGAAGAAAATTAAATATATTTTAATTGAGAAATTTGAGAAAGAATATGAAAATATCCATCAAGAAAACTTGGATAATTCTTATTCAGAAAAAGGAATCTAGAATCCCTGGGAGGAGGATCGAGGATCCAATGAGTAAACTGAAGTTTAGAATTAGTTCTCATTAATGAAGCTTAAGGAATGTAAATGAATGTAATGAGATGTGATGTGATATAAATGGATGTGGATGTGAATATGATAAGATGTGAATGTGATGTGAGGAAATGGGTGATGTGAGTGGATGTGATGAGATGTGATGATATGTGAATGGGTGTGATGTGATGTAAATGGATGAGAATGAGATGTGAAGTGATAGATGTGCATGTGAATGAATGGATGGATGTGGATAGATGTGAATGTGAATGAATGGATGGATGTGGATGAATGTGATGAGATGTGAATAAATGTGATGAGATATGGATAGATGTGGACGTGAATGTGATGTGATGTGGATCTAGGTAGATGTGAATAGATGAGATGTGATATGAATGGATGTGATGTAATGTGATGTGGATATGGGTAGATATGAATGGATGAGATGTGATGAGGATGGATGTGACGTGATGTGATGAGGATCTAAATAGATGTAAATGGATATGATGAGATGTGATGTGGGTGAATGTGATGTGATGTGGATAGATGTGATGAGATGTAATATGATGTGATGTGGATAAATGTGGGTGAATGTGATGTGATGTGGATAGATGTGATGAGATGTAATATGATGTCACATGTGATTGGATGAGAATGGATGAGAATGGATGAAGGATGATGTAAATGGATGAAGGATGATGGGAATAGATATGACTGAATGAGGAATAAGCAAAGTGAATTGATTTAGAAGAATGTGGAATAACGAGAAATGATGTGGAACAATGTGGAAAGATAAGAGTTCGTTAGAAACTGTATTTATGACCTGTTTTTAAATGATTATTTTATGTCAAGAATGCTGGGGAAACATTTTGACCATCTTGTGAATGAGGTCGTGAAGACCTAAGTGATAAAGTTGCAAT
The DNA here is from genome assembly GCF_041138505.1 of Cibotium barometz. Classification (NCBI taxonomy): domain Eukaryota; kingdom Viridiplantae; phylum Streptophyta; class Polypodiopsida; order Cyatheales; family Cibotiaceae; genus Cibotium; species Cibotium barometz. The sequence continues at coordinate 10,207,848 of NC_141056.1, read as the reverse complement.
AACTGACGGAGAGTCAATGGAGGCAAGGTCGACCGAGGTCTTGACCAGCCTCGGTTCGATTCATATATGGTGAGCTTTCAGTACGGTGGATGAGGGACCAAAGAAGTGGCCTATGAGTGAAGTGCTAGGTGACCTGCAAAGGAGCCTAGAGGGTATTGTGCTCGGGCTCTGGGTCATCGAAGATACCCACGCATGCATCAAGAAAGAAAATAGAACAAGGTGTTAGAGTTATTTTCTAAACTCGGGCATAGATCTAGTTGATTGGCCTTACTGGTCTTCAACGGATGAGTCCATGGCTCTTTTATGTAGATCTGTTGGTTGATCTAACTGATCTTCAACGGAGAGTCCATCTAGATCTTTCTTATGTGATTATATTTTTAGGTACTATGAGCTAAGAACTATCGAAAAGGCCTCTAAGTGAGCAGTTGGTGAGCATTATGGTTGCCAATGATGCCTACTTGATTATATTTCTAGGTACTATGAGCTAGGCACTATCAAAAAGGCCCCAGGGTGAGCAGGTGGTGAGCGTTCTGGTTGCCAATGATACCATAGGTACACCAATGATGAAGGAATGATTGAAAAATAGAATTCAAGCTAGATATTTTGGAGGATTATGATCAATGATACTATGGTTTCATTAAAAGATTATTTTAAAGACAGCTGAATCTGTGAAAAATGCAATTTCATATTGGGTGTGTAAGTGGTGTGACTATCTTGAACTTTGCTTGAAGCGTTGGCTAGGGGGCTTGGGAACTCTTTTCCCTGGTACTTGGAGCAAAACATAACCAAATTCCTAAATGGATCCTATCACAACAGTGGTTGGCTAACCCATGGGATTTTGGATAGTGTTAGGCTGGACTGATGGATCCCTAAAATGAGACTCAATTCTGTTAAATTGTGATAGTTGAAGTAAATCTCGAATAACCCTTGTTCTATGAAAAAGAATCAACGGCTGTGCCTCTTGATGAGGAAAAAGCATTGGACTCTATGATCCAAGTGCAAGTCTCTTTCTTGATCTGACCATGGGACTTACGGGTTCGGTCGGATTAGTTTGGTTAGTGAAGACCTTGACTACATTAGAATAAAATATCCCGGAGGAATCGCCTATGTCTCTGCTATGGGCGAGGGAAGTTTTTTCGGGTTCGGTTTTAGAAGAACCAAGGGATTAGTCTCTTGTCCAAATATCCGTGGGGCAAGGCCCCAAGTGAGAGGCTCTGCCCTGCACAAGAAGTGCTACTTCTGCTGCTAGCACCCCAGAATCGTTGCGTGGAGGGAGCAGGGATCTTCAAGATTGACTTTCATAAAGCATATGATAGATTAGAATAGGATTTTGTATTGCAGTCCCTACAGGATATGGGCATTGTTCCAAGGTTTATTAAAGCTGTTCACACCCTGTTCGGGAACGTCAGTGTAATGCGAGCATGGCAGTAAATGGTCAAGTCCCCCCACCCCCCCCCCCCATTTGCACTACAAAGATCCATAAGTAGGGATGTCCACTGGCACCTCTTTTATTTACCATTGTTGCCGATGCTCTTAGCTGGATTGTCGACAAGGCTATTCTCAGGAACAAAGACTTAGAGGGATAAATCTCCCAGGAGTTTAAAAACAATTATGCCTACAACAGTTTGCAGATGATACCAACAATCTAATTCACAATGACTGCCTTCAAACTTTTTGTCTAGCTTCTAGCTCTGTCATAAATCATTCTAAAACAGGGATTAGAACTCTTCTTCAAGGGCCTTATCTCAATGGCTCCTTGAACAAGGGTGTCAAATTATCCCGGATGGCAAGATATTCAGATTACTAGGTATCCCATGAGATTTGGAGTGATCATGCATCAAAGATGGCTTTGGGCCATGGAAAAAGTCAAAATACATTTTGCCAAATGGAAAGGTATGAAAGTCAGTCTGACATGCAGGATAGTGGTTCTAAAACATATCTTGATCCGTGCTACTATTTTCTTTCTCTCCTGTTAGAGACCTTCTCAGGCTGAGATCAAGCCCCTAGAGTCCATGTGTAGAAATTTCCCATGGAAAGGTGATGCTGATACTCTCAAAATACCCAAGGTAGCTTGGAAATACTGTACATTGCCAAGGAAAAAAAAGTGGCCTGGGAATTCCGGATATAACTAAACTAGCCGATAGAATGGCACGCAAATGGGTGGTCAGAAGCCTACTATTCCCCAATGAAGACTGGCCGGCCTAACTCCTCCACAGGGACTCTACCTTGTTTACTATCCCAAGGGTGCCATAGATGGAAGAATATTTCTTCTCTTGTGTTGTTCTTTACTAAGGTCCCCATCAAGCCAAAGGGTAGCATGCTTATTAAAAGGATGTGGTCATCTTGGAATAAATTAAAGGAGAATATTACTCTCAACAAAGGCCTTAGAGCTAAAGTGGGCACTTATCACCAGGATTCCATATGGTTCTCTATGGTATGTCAAGACTACAGGTGCAGAAGCTCTCCAAGAAAGGCTCAAGAAAGGTCTTTCTACCTGGGGAGACGTATGGGACTTTAAAGCCAGTGGTGGTTGGCTAACACGTGCTGAGCTCAAAGAAAAATTTAGGCTTGATGAAGAGGACCTCAACCTGCTGAAAGGTCCTCTTCTTCCCAAAACAATTGTTTGGGCTAGCGTGTTCGGAAATCTTGAGCCCCGACTATACTCCAAACTGAACAGAGGATGGAACCTCAGTTGGAAAAGGAGGCAATGGGAATTCAGATTTACCAACATATGGTCCAAATATATTCCGCTTAAAATCTCTTTCTTGTTGTGGCTTAATTTACATCAGGCTTTGTGGAGACGAATGCTCGTGCAACTGAACTTGGTTTGGGCAATGGACTCTACTCTGGGTGTAGCCTTACGCTCACCTTATGATGGACTATATCCCACATCTCTTTATCTTCTGCCCAAGAATCGAACCTGCTCTGCGTCGTTTCCTTGTGTTTACCTCATTCACCCACAGGGCCTAGATTGGAAGGAGATTCTTCTTGGTGAAACTAATGGCTGTTCAACTAAAATTTGTAATATTACAGATCGGCATTTGTATGGAATGTATGGATTGGTAGAAATATGCATGTTTTTCAGAAAAAACAATTCGACGTGGTTCAGGGGTTGAGGAACTCTTTGGTTTTGCAGATTCGAAGTGCTTTGAGGAATACCAAGGAATTGTTGCTTGTTGCTGAAATAGAAGAACTCAATGATGTTTTCGTGGCTAGAATGGATACAGACAGGGAGAATCTGATAGAAGAAGTCAGAGACACTGAGATTCAGCTGGATTACAAGAAAAGGGAAAATAATTGCTGCTTCTAGAAGGGATAAGGAACTCATGCATTACATTATGGACCTAGTTGAGGTCGAGGCTACTCTGTAGTATAGCTGATTCCTAGCTAAGCAGTTAAGCTTCTCCGTTTAAAAAAAGCTCTTTGTAATAAGTCTTGAATAGGCTTTACCTTTTTTAATACTACACTTTAAAGTTTTCCTCAAGATATGGTAGACTTAACTAACTAAAGGGTATCTAAGAACATAGATGTGAATATTTGATATTATGGTAAACATAACTAACTAAAGTCTTAGAACGAGCTTGCTCGCTTCTTACCCCGGCTCCAAAAACAGAACCAAAAATGTATCTCTCAGTACATCGATGGGATGTGATTATAAGACTAAGACATCAGAAAAACAGATTTAAGACTTTTATTACCTTGTCTTCCCTTCTTCGTCTGGCCCTCCCTCTTGCAGCTGTTGTCCCATAAGTGAGCTTCATATCGTCCAGTCCAACGATGCCTGGTTTGTGAAAAGTGGTCATCAGAATATTAATGTTTCCATTGCAAATTTCAAGTTAATAATGTAACAAATTCTTTCTGGCTTGTGTTAATGATTATTAGCCTAATGTATATTGTGCAAGCTAGCAAATATAATTAACCCAATGCGCCTCGAACATACTTAGTGACTCCACGGTAAATGGAAGTGCGTTGCCCGAATGTGTCTGTGGCCGCCTTTGTTGTAATTGCAGTCTCTTGATGATCACTATTTGCATTCTTATCTGCACTAATTAAAGGCCCTTTCAGATCATTATTGGCGGTGGAACGGGCATTACTAATGCTGATCGTTGTATTAGGCTGTGAGAGTCGAGGATTAGACAGTGACAAAGTGTCGTGATAATTAGCGACACCCTCTTTCACAAATCTGCCGTAATTTAACTTATTGGAAGCATTATTAGCTGTAGCCTTAATCTTGCTAGTTGGATTCTGAGATCCGGACCATAGAGACGCTGCTAAATCCAATTCAAAGAATCTCATATTCTGTTCCTCGTCATCTTCATCATTAAGCATTCTAAAAGACTGCATGCTTGAGCCCATCATCGATTGTAAAGATTGCTGCACAATATGATCTGTCTCTGTAGATTTCATTGTTGGCCCAATATTATGCTTCATGAACATGGATACCTTCCCATAATTAGTAGTGCCCCACTCTGAGCATAGCAAAAAACAAGACAGAGAGAGAGTTCTATTACTCCTTTGATTGATATGGGCTGTTTTAATTTGATCAAAATGGTGATACAAGATTAATGCTAATACAATTATATTTATGGTTATCGTAATGTTAATTACCTTGAGTGATTTCATTTGCATTTAGCATGCTGATAGAGGGTACCGATGGCATTGGCTGCAATGCAGTACTGGATACACTTGTAGGAGAGCAATTAAGTGGTGTTGATTCTAAAGAGCGATCATTAAGAGAATTGCTTAATGCCATGCCTTGGCGGGAAATTAGGCTTGATTTGATCATCATATTGCTCATAGGCTGCGTAGCTTTACTTGAGTGAACCGATTGGCTTAATTCCTCGTTTGCAGAAATTTCTACTGATTTATTGAACTGAGGGGAATTGAGAGAAAATTCCAAACAGCTATTATTAATGGGGGGATGATCCATACGAAAATCTGAAGGAATTAATCTTAATTTCGCATCAAACGGTTTTCTCGTGTAGAATCTCTATTTGTAATGTTGGAAGGCTGTACTTAGGTTGGGCCACTTTGGTAGCATAGATTATGCAATTAAGGAGTTAATATAAAGCGAGTAATCTAGATTAGACTAATTGGGCCAGTAGTAAAGGAGATGAATTGCTTGGTATGATGAGTAGTTTAATCCTAAGATTTATGAATTTATGATTATCCATCGACTGTGCACACGTCTTAATAATAATAATAAAGAGATTATAGGGCTGGTATCAAGAGATTAATCAGGTCACTGCACGCATCTTGCTCGTTATAAAGATACCACTGCAGGCTATTATCCAGAGATTAAGTAGGTTAATTACTAAGAGGCTACAGGTGATTGTGAATATAAGAAATTCAGGTTATTCAGAGGACTAATAATCAAAAAGGCTGTCTGCAGCCAGAATTAACTAGGACGTTGGTGGATTATGAGGGATTAAGGTTTGATTAGGAGGGGATTATCAGCATGGAGCTGTTGCACCGGCAGGATGAAAAAAGTGCGCGGATCCAAGGAAAAAAGGGTGTTATTTCGAACTATTTTAATGTCATTTTAAAATGCTTCTTATTTCCGGGGTGACAAAAAGATGAGGATAGAATGGATGGTAAGTCAAGGCACGTTGCATGAAATCGGAGCGAGTGAATTAAAAATTCTGATAAAAATAATAATACAAATGATTATTACCCTATTTCCCAACCATATAAAACAACTATTTTTATCCATGCATTTCTTTATTTTCGAGGATATTTTCTACCCTTTATAAATAACATTTCTAGGCTTCAAAAAACAGCTGCTCTCTCTCTCTCTCTCTCTCTCTCTCTCTCCAACAAAAAAAAAGGAATTTGTTTTTTTGTTTTTTTTCTTATGAGGAAAGATGACTACTTGAATTTTTTTTCTTATGAGGAAAGATGACTACTTGAATTTTTTGGATTTTGAGATATTTATTTTCCAATGGTTGGTGAAAATAAGGATATTGGGGGGATAATAAATAATTGGCTTTAGAAAGGGCTTGGGGTGGGGGGGTAAGGAGGGGAATTAGGATTTGGGGTTATTGATTTATAAAATGAGTTTTTATTTTTTAAGGCGCATAAGCTAATGTAGAGTGCTTGGGGGAAATCGCTAGTTGGAATTGCCTCATGAATGGGGCAATGGCAAGTGGAGCTCCACCATGAAGGCAGGCCTAAACACTATATAGAATTTATAATAATTATAAATTAATGACATAATCCCACACATGGCACCATTTCAATTGAAGTCACCCACATCTAAATACCTATTGATTAATACCCTAAATTGCTTATTTCTTTCTCCTAATCTCTCTAAACTCTCCACTTTCAGAACCTTAAACACCACCTCCTTGCACACCTACCTAAACATCCACTTAACCTCCCACCTTAGATACCTTATACAACACCAATCAGTGCCATTAGAGAATGAGTTACCTATACCACTTTCATTCAAATCATCGAGCACATTAAGTGCCATCAAACCTTGATTTCATATAGATTAAATCGTTATCTATTATTAATAATAATAACTTAATTTACCACATACCATCTTTTGCATTTAGAGGGGGGTTCATATGTAAAAAATGAGATGGATCCAGGCCAACCAAGAAAATCATTCATTTGCCTTCAATGGATTTAAAGTTAATTCACACTCTAACACCAAAAGATGTTATGGACCAACAAAATTATTCATTTGCCTTAAATGGATTTAAAGTTGATTCAAACTCTAACACTAAAAGATGTTATGGACCACCAAGAAAAATATTCATTTGCCTTAAATGGATTTAAAGTTAATTCAAACTCTAACACCAAAAGATGTTATGGATTCTTATAGGTAATTAATTAATCCCCATACGATAAAAATGGTAAATTGAATTTTAAAAATTCTTTACATGGCAATGTATACCATTTTTGCATAGTAATTTGGGACTTTTTTAGGTATGACCATGCAAGAAAGATACAAATTGCCATATAAAAATCCATGCGAAAAAGACCATGCAAAAACCCTAAATATTACCATGCAAAAAAAGATACATATTATCATGCAAGCATCGTAAATATTACCCATTATTTTGTGGTGATTTCTATTTTATGCATGTATACATGTATGTACCAGGGTATTGAGAGGTAGAATTAACTTGGAAAACCAACCACCACCACCACCCCTCCCCCTGCGTGGAAAAAAAAACTTGACAAAACAAAAAAACAATGAACCACACACACCCTATACCTTTTTTCCCCAAGAAAACAAAAGTTGTTTGTTACAAAAGCAAGGCTAGATATGGATAAATAGATGCCCATGGTCCCCACCTAGGTGAGAAGTGGGATGTGCGAGGGATCCATGGGCGATCACGAGGGATCTTCCAACACTCACGAATCTTAATGTGTAATCAAGGTAGAGGAGCATAGAGGAGTTAATGAGAAAGTCAATGTACATATTGGGCCTTGGGTATAAAAATAGAGAGAAAGCGTAAATGAATCCATAATACTAAAGAAATTTTGTCAAGGTGTTAAAGCTTATCAAGGTAGACGAGCATAGAGGAGTTAATGAGAAAGTCGATGTACATTTGGGCCTTGGGTATTTAAAAAAAAGAGAGAGGAAGTGTAAATGAATCCATAATACTAAAGACATTTTGTCAAGGTGTTAAAGCTTAAACACTTTGTGACAAACCAAATGTGGTCTTCCAAATAATGTGTAAATTCATATTTCTTTGGGAAAACAAAACAAAATAACTTCATGCGTATCATTTTTTACTCCGAAAAAAAGTTTCTAAGCATTAGTTTCCTAATATGAAAAAGGAAGCAAGTAACTCGTGTGTCGTGTGACATACTTTTTTTCAAGGGGATGCATAAATGTGTGTGGAAACACCCTTGTAAAAATTTCAAGATGGCATAATATAGAGGCTATTGTTGACAACAATTGTTTTTAACATGCCTAGCATCATGTAATGGAGAATCATATGGACATGTATATTTTGAACAAACACATCGCATTCCTTTAAATTTCACATATATGCATTCTCTTCTTAACACTCAGGCATTCAAAATGTGAATATGGACGTGGAGCCTACATAGTTTCACATTTTTGTAACCTCTTAACCTTTTTGGTTAAGATAATCCAATTATTTTCACTTTGCTATATGGGGTCTTCCAAACTCCTCATGAGTTCATTGTGTCCTTGGCAAGTTCTCTCTGTTACCACCCTCCCTTCTTCATTACATGCACTGTATTTGTTATCAAGACCATATATCCAAAATAGGTGCATTGATCAAGGCAAAGTGCAATTCACATGTTTAAGAAACCATTTTGAGCAATCATGATTCAAGTACCCTTATAATTTGTGTTGTTTTTTCCTTTACAAGGGACCATGCTTTCTTGAGAAATCTTTTAAATGATGACCTTCACATATCAAGGGTTAGGTAAGTTAGATATATAGGAATTTCACTAGGTGTATTGCCCTTGCAAAGCATAGATGATTTGCATGCCATCATTGAAACGAGAAAACGCAGATCTCGCAAAGCGCGTGCACAAAAAAAATATAGAAACTTAAGAGAACACCAGATTGGGTCCCAATTGTCCCCCCAAGTGTGTGCCAAAAGCATCCCTGCTTGAGTATTTTTATAATATTTTATCCATCAAAAATAGATTACATGGCTATTTTTAGCCCAAGCTTACTCTACAAGCTTTCCTTTTACAAAAATTGGATAGTAAAATCTCAGTAAAATATTTCAAAAATCTAACTCCGATGACAGTCCTCCCGATTTAGGAGACAACCATCCTCGGTTGTAACTATAAGCACACACGAGTGATCAATCACATTAATCATTCCCACATTGGATTCACTCACAATGATTAATTGGATTCACTCCCAATGTCCTCGCACGCGTCCCTCGTGCCTTAGAGTAAATTGGATTCACTCACAAATCAAACTAGCAGAACCTTTGCACGCGTCACATGTGTCTTAAAGTTGATCGGATTCATTCATAATCAAACTCTCATAATCTTTACATGTGTCACACATGTCTTAGAGTTGATCAGATTCACTCACAATCAACTCCCCTACATTGGATTCAATCACAATGTTTTCATACGCATCACACGTATTCATGGAGTATACCACACATCTCACACGTGTCATAGTTGGTTAGATTCACTCACAACCAACTAGGGTTACCCTCTAAAGAATCAGATTCACTCTCGATTCGTATGCCACACTAGGTTACCCTCATTAAAAATTAATTCAGAAGAGTTGATCAGATTCACTCACAATTAAACTCACACATTCCTTACATGCGTCGCACATGTCACAATTGATTGGATTCTTTCACAACCAACACTCAATTTGTGATAAGTTATTCGTCATAGATAAATAAGAATTAATTCAGAAGAGTTGATCAGATTCACTCACAATTAAACTCACACATTCCTTACATGCATCGCACATGTCACAATTGATTGGATTCTTTCACAACCAACACTCAATTTGTGATAAGTATTCATCATAGACATATAAAAGATACATTGTATCAAGGACTTCTATGTGTAATAAATTCTAATGTCTCATACCACCAGAAATTATCCCACATAAATCTAGAGATAAATATGCATTGGAATACTTCACACAGGATTAATCTCGTGTCCCATACCACAAGACTAATTCATAGTGAAAAATTCATACGGTATAGTTCAAGATGGAAGGGCCAGTTCCTCCGAGAATTTCTACTTTTGATCCATAAGAACTCCTTAAAATTTACAAAAGTCTTAAATAAAATTTATTGTAGGGATAATCGAATGAATATGTTACCCTAAGAGTCGGAGTAGTCGTAGTAGTCTTGTTCTTCATCATCATCGATCATATTGAGTAGTCCAAGGACATAAAGTTAAATAACAAATGCTAAATAAAACTTGAGGACATAAAAAATAAAATCCAAAAGTAATAGAGTCTTACCTTTATGTATTATTGGCTACAAAATGAAAAGGTTAAGAGAAATAGAGAATTTAAAACAATTTGTGAATAACTAAAAACGTAATTATTTAGTAAAGATGAGGACTTATCGTGTGTAAGTCGAGATGAAAATTGTTGGAAGCTCCATGGTAGAGATCATTGGTATAATCTATACATTATGCTTACACCACACATGCCTACACTCATGCATAAACTCAAGACTTTTGTTTTCATGATTACGACATAAACTGCTTAAGTAATAACACACAACCTAGAATAATGTTAGTTCAGGTTAGGTGTATAATTTGAAAGTCTACTCTAATCACAAGTCTCTACGGAGCTGAGAAAGTAACTAAATCATGGAATCGAACGATTGGTCAAAAAAAACGTATAACAATGATCGTAACCGTTTGACAATAACGCTCGAATTGATCTCGTCTCATGATGCCACTAGAGTGATCCACATATCTATCAACACATCTACAGTAAACGTTTAAACGATGAAAGTATAGCACTAATCATTAAAATAATTCTCTTTCTCTCTCTTTTTCTTCTTCTTTTCCTTCTTCTTTTCCTTCTTGTCTCTCTTGTTATTCTTCTTCTTCTTCTCTCTTTTCTTCTTCTTCTTCTTATCCCTCTTCTTTCTCTTTCTTTACTCTTCTCTTCTTTCTTTACTCTCCTCTTCTTTCTTCTTCTTCTTCTCTCCTCTTCTTCTTCTTCTTCTCTCTTTTCTTCTTCTTCTTCTTATCCCTCTTCTTTCTCTTTCTTTACTCTCATCTTCTTTCTTCTTCTTCTTCTCTCCTCTTCTTCTTCTCCTTCTCTCTTTTCTTCTTCTTCTTCTTCTTCTCCTCTTCCCTTTCTTCTCTCTCCTCTCCTTTCTCCTTCTTCTTCTTCTTCTTATCTCTCCTCTTCTTCTTTCTCCTTCTCCTCCCTTTTCTTCTTCTTCTTTCCCCTAGCTCTCCACACATTGCCAAGCAAAAGTGGTTAATCCCATATGGTGTCCTATTGGTCGCTCCGTCGACAAGGGTATAAGTAGAAGAGTGGGTTGGAGCTTATTCTTGTCTCTTAAGAAGGAGACATCATCCCCGTGCTTGGTTGGCTGGCTTTAACAGTATTTGGTCATCATCGTTGATGTGTGGCTGTTACCATGTTTGCTACCCAGCGATGTGGCTGGTCGATCTTGCGCTGGTGGTGGTCGGTGCGCTGTCACCGTTGCTACAGCCTTAGTGGTCTGGTGCGCTGTGTGTGCCTTGTTGTTGCTTTGACCACTGTCCCTTGGTCAAGACTTGTGCCCACAGGTGGCTCATGCTTGGTTTGATGCTCACCCCCACGGCCAATGCTGCTATACAATACTTAACATATGGACATGTTGTCTGAGTGCCCCACACACAACTTTTTACAAACAGATCATAGCCAGGATCTAATACCACTAAAACGAGAAAACATAGAGCTCATGAAGCATGTGCATAGAAAAATATAAAAACTGAAGAGAACACCAGATTGGGTCCCAATTTCCCCCCCAAGCGTGTGCCAAAAGCATCCTCGCTTGAGTATTTTTATAGTATTTTATTCCATCAAAAATAGATTACATGGATATTTTTAGCCCAAGCAAGCTTTCCTTTTACAAAAATTTGATAGTAAAATATTTCAAAAATCTGACTCTAGTGACAGTCTCCTCACACGAGAAAACATAGATATCAGGAAACGCGCACACATAAAAATACAAAAATTGAAGAGAACACCAGATTGGGTCCCAACTGGCCCCCCAAGCATGCGCCAAAAGAATCCTTGCTTGAGTATTTTTAGAGTATTTTATTTCATCAAAAATAGATTACATGGCTATTTTTAGCCCATGCTTACTCAGGCTTTTCTTTTACAAAAATTGGATAGTAAAATATTTCAAAATCCTCACTCCCATGACAATCATAGACACGGGGGGGACCTCGGTCAAGTTTTGACTAACACCCCTTTCTTTAGTGCTCCATGCGTTGACATGTGCACACCACAGCTATACACATTATGCTCGGACGAGTTCGCTTCTCTTGGAAATATAAGATGCACTCTAGCTCATGTGGTAAAATCGAAGGTTCAATTGAATCTACAAGAACACTTGTATCCACCACATTAGCATCTTTGCCTAGTCATTTTTGCAGGCGCGACTAACATGAAAAAGCCATACATAACCATGAAAGGACTAAAGCCCGTAGTAGGCAACATGCTTTGCATTATTATAGGCAAATTCTAAAATTGAAAAGTAATCTTCCCAATTGGTTTATCATTTACTCACATATGCCCTTAGCATATCTTTGAGTACTTGGTTGACCCTTCCTATCGTCTAACCATCACTCTCTGGGAGTGGTCAACAATGCTCAGTATGTGCTCATACTGAGCACTGTGTCCAACCTTTTGAACACTGCTCGCTAGAAGTGACTATTAAACTTCTGATCGAATTTATGATATAACCCTACCAACCCAAGGAATATTTGTAATTCCTTTAGATTGGTTGGATAAGGCCACTTAAGGATTGCCTCTACTTTTGCAGGATCCATCTGAATTCCCTCTGTCGAGATTATGTGACCCAAATAAGGGATCTCCGAGAGTCAAAGAACTCACACTTACTCTCTTTGTCATAAAGTATGTTTTGCCTTAGCAAATCGAACACTAATCGTAAGTGTTACAAATGCTCTTCCTCGGTGCGGCTAAAGATCAAAATATCATTAAGAAATACTACAACAAATCCACCAAGATACGGGTGTAACACGCTATCCAACACCATATTAGTGAATTTGGGAATTTTCCAATTTCCATTTTTTAATACTTAAAAAAGGGGACATGGATAACATGTTTGTAAGTTTCTCAAAACCCTATCATATGACCTATCGTTGGAAAACGCTTGAAAAATGGAATCTAAAGAGCTATAAAGCGCTCATTTTGGACTAGTGGTGTTCAAGTTATGGTTAATCCAAACTTTTGACCATGTGTCCCAAACTTGTGGGAAATTCCCATATTCCCCAATATGGTGTTATCCATAAGCGTCATAAGTTTAGTTGGAGCATTAGTTAGACCAAACGGCATAAATAAAAACTCATAATGCCCAAATCTCGTACGAAAAGTTTTCTTAGGCACATCCTCCATGTGGATGCAAACTTGATGATAGCCCGATCTTAAGTCAATCTTGTTAAAGTATCGCGCACCTTGCAGTTAATCAAAAAGCTCATCAACTCGCGGACGGATACTTATTCTTTATTGTGATTGCAATTAAACCATGATAGTCCACGCACAAACACAGACCCATATTTTTTCTTCACCAATAAAATTGGTGATGCCCACGGTGAATTGCTAGGCCCAATAAAGCCCATGGCAAGGTAGTCAGCAAGCTGATGCTCTACCTCACTGGCTTCACTAGCGCTAAGCCGATACGGAGGCTTGTAGACTGGTTTAGCATTCTTGAGCACTTCAATGGCATGCTGGACATTGCGATCAGGGGGCAAACCAAACAGCAAGTCACTTGGAAACACATCACGAAATTCAAACAAAAGACTTTGCAAAGAATTAGAAACTTAAGGAGTGAGCTTAGGAAAAATTTGAGGTTGTTCATTATCATGCATAGCACTAACATGTTGTTCACATATGACAGAATTGAGAGATTTAACTGCAAATCATGAAGAGAAGTATCGCTTTCTGTACCCTTGGTAGACATACACAAACTGGAATTAAAATCATCACCACTAGCATCGTTATGTGACAAAACTGAAGGAGACGTAACACAAAAAGAGATTTTCTATTTCATGAGCATGTACAAGGCGGTCCACTTCAGCAAAACAAATGAGTGGAGATGGGGGCACATCGTGCTCACTTTGCAAACAAACTTGTTTACCATTGACCTCAAAATCGCAAGTATTATCTAGATAACTATGAGAAAGAGATGGTCCTAAATGAAAAAATCATTCGACCCAAAATAACATCAGCTCTCTAGTAATATGCATGACCTCAAAATCTAGGTGCATTTCATGTCCCTGAATAATGAGTGGTACTTTCTTAACCACCATGTCCCGTACATGCTTATCATGCCCACTAGCAAGAGATACCATGTATCTATGATCACTAGGGCTTTGTGGCAATTTTAATTTTTTAACTACTTTCTTAACCACCATGTCCCATACATGCTTATCATGCCCACTAGCAAGAGATACCATGTATCTATGATCACTAGGGCTTCGTGGCAATTTTAATTTTTTAACTAAGGGATAATTCATAAAGTTATGTGTAGCCCCATCGTCAATCATGACACGAACTCTTCGTCCATTGATGTGTCCATGCATCTGACCCAAATCATAAGGCCCAAAAGAGGATACCCATATCGTAGAGGTTACACAACACTCATGTGTGGCATCGGTATGGCATACTTGAACCTTAGAAAACTTTTGAGAAGCCTCAAGTGGCAAGACTTGCACCGTGTGCACTACCTTACTACCGCCCTTATTGACATCCTTGCCACGTATCTTTGGATAATTCTGTTTATCGTGATCAGCAGCCATGAAAATCAAATATAATTTTTTATTTTTAACGCGCTAATAATCTTGTAGAGACAAGGGACCCCTTGGCCCCTTAGCCTTCTTAACCGCGTCACTACCTTGTTTGGCCCCCTTCCGTTTGTTCCCCTTAGAACTAAGAACGTCAGATGCTCCAACCCAAGGTGTCTAGGGGCCGTGCATTTCTTCTCAATATTATCATCAAAGATATGCACACTCTTTATGGCCTCTTCTAAAGTTTTAGGGTGTTGCGTTTAACCTTAGTCTAATATTCATTATCTAAACCATGCAAAAAACCTCGTACTTTCTGAAAATCATCCAAACCCTCAAGCTTGAGAATTATCTCACAATACTTAGAAATATATTGGTTCAACATAGAACCTTCCATCTTACAGTTGTCCCAAGCATTCCAGTTGCAATCCTTCTTGTTATCAAGTAAGAATTTTTTTCAAAAAAGTGCCTCAAAAAGTAGCCCATGACATAGGTCAAACACTCTTGTCTAGGCTCATCCACCACTTGTAGGCATTGCCCTCAAGCGTAAGACTTGCCTCGAGAGTGCAAATAGCATCAGGAGAACGCTTCAAAGATGCAAATCCGTCCACTTTTGTAAAAAAGTGTTCACTGCATCTTTATTACGCTCCTCATCTTTATTACGCTCCTTCTCTTCCCCGCAGAACACAAGAGGCTTCATGCTCTTGAGCATAGCTGCTACATCCTGATTCTTGGGTGTTTCGGTGTCTTGAGTTTACCCCAAGGGGTAGAGGCTCCTAGAGTATCAAATCGGGACACTCTAAAACCCTGAATTAGTGACCAACTGCTGGAGAGTCACTTGCATGGTCTATAAACTTTGAGAAAGAACAAGTAAACTTTGTTCAATACATTGTGTACGTGATTCTAATAAAGTGTGCGTGTAAATCCACAAATCCGTGGTCACCCGCATCCAGATCAATAATATTGGTATCCATAGATAGATGACCACCATGCTGCTGACCCCCTCAAGGTGCTCGAAAACTTTAGAGGTCATGGTAACAAATCAAATTCGTGTGCAAGATGAAGACTAGTACCTGACCAAAACTAGCTCACCGAAAATCGGACTCTTGCTGCTATCTATGAAGTGGCACGGCTCATTCGCACATGCTCATTGTTGTTGATTGTGATGCCGTTGTGCATGTTGTGTGGCACTTCCGTCGGTTGCCTTGCTTTGGCTTGGCAGGCTATCTTGGCTATGGTGAAAAAGTTAACTCTCCTTACAGCCGGTTGTTGGCCACCAGAGAGTTGTCCTTCATGGCGATGCACGTGGCTGATGTGTTGCCCGCCATTTCGCTGTGTGTTCTGCACATTGATGTATTGCCCGTCATTTCACTGTGTGGTCTGCACCCGGTTCTGTGGTATGCATATTGGCCTGGCAAGACTCTCTTTCACTGTGTGGTGACGCTGTTGCTTGTTGTGGCCTAGGCGATTGTGGTGCCTGGTGCGCTGCTGTGCGCGCTTACCATGGGGTTGTTTGCTGGCCCCTTCTCGTTCGATCAAGTAACGGAGAGAGAGAGAGAGAGAGAGAGAGAGAGAGAGAGAGAGGTTACTCTCCTTGCGACGGTTGAGAGAGAGAGAGAGAGAGAGGTTACTCTCCTTGCGACGGTTGAGAGAGAGAGAGAGGGAGAGGAAAGACTTCTTGTGCAGCAGTTGATATGTGCACCGTTTCTCTATTGTTGCAGTTATGGGAGCTTCCCGAGCAAAGAGAAGGAGAGGATGGAAGAAGGAACCTCCTAGAAGAGAATAGGGAAACTATCCGCCCAACTGTCGAATATAGACCCTAGCTGGCTAACTATAGCCCTAGCCGTCCACACTAGTCCAGACTCCCCTGAACTGCCCAACTCCCCCTAGCCTTACCCTTGTCCTGACAGTCACTAACTAGTTACATCCAAAAAACGACAAACTTGCTTTTTGACAATTGACTTACCCCTTCCAAGAATTTTGACCGTAAAGAACTACAAAGATGGAAATAATTGAATTAAGTTGTTTGTTGTCATTTTTGAAAAGGATGGCTACCCAACAAAAGGCAAGCATATTCCCATTGTTCCATATCTACCCGACCATGCCTATTTCTTCTCCTCCATCATGATGATTGGAAACGTTCTCTGGTTATTAAAAAAGTCAAGGTCCTCTTCCAAGGGAAAAACATGATCGTTCCTATACAATCAAGAAGCTTTATTTTGTGAAATCGTTGTAAGAAAAGTTCCTAAAAAATATAATACAAATAGAAAAAAGAGAAAAATATGACACCAAAACATTGTTTTGCATTTCCATTAAATATATTCTATGAGTTTTTCAAGAATAAGAGTATTTTTCTAAGATTTTATTTTAGTATGTAATGATTAATGCTTGAAAAAGTCAAAGAAACAATAACGCTCCTTGCCCTTTCTATTTACATGCATTCACCTATGTCCTTTCTATTTAAAGTCTCACAATTCTCTATAAAAGGCCTCAAGGGTTCGTTCTTCCCAATAGAGGGATAGAGGAGAGGGAGTGGAAGGATGGAGGAGGGGGGAGGGGATTCATGTACTAAGGTTTTATAAATTAAATGATTAGTGGCATTTAATTAATACAACTACACTAATTTGATTGAAAACAATATTATATGCACCATATGAACCAAAATCTTTTTTCCAAGATGCATGAATTAATTTGTAGGGATGAGTGCATTATGTGATTTGCATGTAAATTACCTTTTTAAAAGTTTTTTGCACCTTGATTGTTTCTATTTTGAATGCCTTTATGTTTTATCCTTCTCTCTCTCTAGATCAATAAGCCGACGTTAAGCAGCTCTCCTCTCTCTCTCTCTCTCTCTCTCTCTCTCACACACACACACATGCCTCTTGTTCATTGCCCCATCAGAGTCCTTCTCTTGT
Organism: Cibotium barometz; assembly: GCF_041138505.1. Taxonomy (NCBI): domain Eukaryota; kingdom Viridiplantae; phylum Streptophyta; class Polypodiopsida; order Cyatheales; family Cibotiaceae; genus Cibotium; species Cibotium barometz. The sequence goes on along the minus strand of NC_141056.1, from coordinate 10,190,467 downwards.
GCTTTACGCTACAACAAATGCACTCTCTCTCGTCAACCTTAAGCTCTACTATGCATGACAACAACCAATCACTCCCCAAGAAAGGTCCTTTCTACGCCCCATGCGTTTTTGGTGTTTATGTTTTCTTCCTATTAAGTTTAAGAAGGTGAACAAAGAGGCAAACCTAAAGGATTATGTGAGCTTGAGGAGGGGGTGAAGGTGGCGTAGATGTGCAAGCAAGGGGGCAAGGGAAAGGGATGCAATTTTCCTTCCCTTAAGTTAATTATTAATTAAATAATACCTTTACATAAAGATATCTTTTCGTTAATTAAATAATTAAAATGCTAATAATAAAATATGTTTGATTAATTAATTAATTAATGCTCACAACGTTGAGCATTAATTAATTAGTACTAAGCACACACAAAAGCACAAATATGTACCCAAAATGTTTTCTGTTTGGGATTAATTAATTAACAACAATGGCCATTTGTGACCTTTGATTTATTAATAACAACGGGCTTTGTGACCTTTAATATGAAATTGGAAACCTTTGTTTAGCATGAAACCCATTAAAATCCCTATTTTATCTACATGATTACAATGTTGTGTCCTCTCTCTCTGCGCAGTGCATCTTCTCTCTCTCTCTCTCTCTCTCTCTCTCTCTCTCTCTCTCTCTCTCTCTCTCTCTCTCTCTCTCAAACGTTTGTATTTATCTCTCCCCGATATGCTTTCAGAGAGGCTGCCTTACTTTGTCTATCGTACAGCAGGCACGAGGGGCAACCATCACCTCTCTCTCTCTCTCTCTCTCTCTCTCTCTCTCTCTCTCTCTCTCTCTCTCTCTCTCCAAGTCTGCTCACATGAGGCAGACAATCTTTTTGCATTGCTTGTCTTTCCAAGCAACCATTGCCCCTCTCTTTCTCTCTTCAAGTCTTCTCGCATAGGCAAATGACCTTCCTTGTCAGGCAATCATCGCCTCTATATTTCTAATAGCACGAGCAACCTCCATTTTCTTGCATCTCTCACTTTGCTGCACTATACGCTAAGGTGCCTGATGAAGGGAGGAGCCTTTAACGTTTATCGTTAAGGTAATATTAATTAATGCTGGCACATAGCGAGCATTAATACAACACTTATAAAAGTCTCAATATATACAACACTAAAAAATAGGGGCGATCGAAATGCAACATATGCTGATAGTTGTAACTTGTAATATATGCAAGCCTTATACAGTTCGAGCATGAAATCTGTTGATCCCTACGTGAGTAGTCCCTCCCTCCCTCCCTCCCTCCCTCCGTCTCTCTCTCTCTTTGCACTTATTCACCCTCCCTTCTGCCTCTCTCTCTCTTTGCGCTTATTCACTCTTTTTTTGTGAGGGTCATTACTCACACCTCCTCCGTGCTTCATCCACCTCGACGTCAATCCTTCTCCACAACCACCTCCTTCCCTCCCCCATACAAACAAGCCCAAAGTTTGTTATGGGTATCAACTAAAGCATTGCAAAACTAAGTTGCTTCCCTCAGAGTGTGTCACCCATCTCCCTCATTTGCTCGTTGAGCCAACACCGCCTACTCCCATTGTAGTGATGGGGAGAGAGAGAAAGAGAATGCACTCATAATGGAGTACCACATTCACTCAAGGGAGTACCACCATAGCCATGGAAGCTTGGAGCTGCAAGAAAGTATGATTTTGATCAGACAAATGATTAGATATCCCTAATTATAATTTGTTCACTTATATACTTGCCCACCTTTTCACACTTACTAATGTTGGGCTCCCATACTTGCCCGGCCATATCCATGCCCATGGGCTTCCCTTATGTCCAAGGCCAAGCCCCTTTCATTACAAACCATCCCCACCCAAAGGTTTCATCCTCGAAACCATGTAGGAAACAATGTATGGACTATGAAAAACCTTCTTGTCTTCAAGCATGAGTGTGGAAGTACACTCTTTGCAATCCAAAAGACATCTCGCACAAAAGAACTCCCCATAGAGCTGTCCACTTATTTTATGTACATATGGATTGCCCTCTATGATAGCCATAAGCCCATGGAGCCTTGTTGCACCTTGCTTTGATTGACGAGTGATGAAAAACACCAATGGTCATGGCTATCCATACAGTAAATTTACAGCAATGACACCCTTTATACCATCATCCCAACCCATGCATATAGCTGTCCAAAGACACCATACAGCTGTACCCACTTTATCCACTATGATTCATTGCTTGTAGAAGCTCCGGATGGTCTTTCATGAAGCCTTCAGAATGCCAAGAAGCCTCTTTAATAGGCAAGCCTTTCCACTTCACAAGGCACTTCACAATCATTAGGGAAATTTTGGACTCAACTTTTGGACCCTCTAAGAAGTGCCAACTAAGCTTAGAGAGAGATAATCCAAAAAGCCTAAAAAATAAGGTGAAATTGATTTTGGCGTATTTTCTCTTGGCATTTTCATGAGATATAAAAGATATATTTCGATTCTTAAATATACATAAAAATGATAGAATATTGCTAGTTCTCAAAGTATTCAATCTGTTCATGTACTATATGTACGATACGTAAACAATGACTTCGTCAATTCTCCAAGTTTAATGGCTTATATCTCAAAATCTCTACGTACAAGCCGAAATAGAATATTTCTTGAAATTTGAACCAAGGATCATCCAAAAATAGTTCAAGTTCCCTCCCCTGCAAGAAACTTCACCTCAAATTTCGAAGATTTTTGAGTTCCCTCCCTGCAAGAAACTTCATCTCAATTTTTAAAGGTTTTACATATCAAATTTTGCAGGTACTGGTACCTTCAAAATCAAAGTTCTTCTCGTAAATTAGTTTCTCTTTACTTCTTTTTACTATTTTGGCACCTTTTCCTTTTCATTCAGATTTTTTCACTAATCAAGAGAGCAAGGAGGAACACGGAGAGGAGTGAGAGGATGGTAGAGGGATCAAGAGCAAGGAGGAATACAAAGAAAATAGACATCTACAACTTGCACATCGAACTTGAACATGAATATGAACCTCTAAGTAAGAGAAATAAACCTAACAGTTTGTGTACTCCTTTTAAAGAAATGTTGAGGATGCAAGGGAAGAAAAACATAAATTTATGGATTGATGGGAGGTTATATCCAAAAGACCCTTTTACAAACTCCACACCCCCATTTAGGAATATGACATCTCTGCTTAACTTTGTTGGAGATAGCTATAATGGGCTCCTAGGATATACACATCATTTGAAAGCAACAAACAATGTTCTTAAATTAGAAAGAGATTTGTTTGAGAAGAAGAGCATTCATTTGAAGAAAATCAAATGTCTGAATTAAGACATAAGCAGACCTCATTAGATCTCCGTAGACAACAAAAAAAACTAAGGGATATTGAGCAAATGAATCTAGGAGGTGGTGGCATCAAGAAGAGAATACATGTAGTCAAGTAAGCTCATTTCTATTAAATGGTTTATTATTTCTATTGTGATATTTTATTATTGTTTCTATTGTGATATTTTATGAATAGCAATCATTATTGCATATGTTCATGTATATCATTTTTTACATTTCAATCTGATATCAGATCATTATTGCACCCTGATAAAGAATCAATGATGACAGAACCTTCTTGCGTACATTTAAGTCTTCTTTTAGATTGCCAGTATGCAGAAGCACTAATAAACGAGAAGAAATATAAGAAGGTCTTAGAAAAGCAAATAGACGACTTCTTCAAAGAGAATCAACTCAATCCACAAGACATCGAGGCAATACTTGATGAGGCTGGTATATCACACAAAGGGTACTCAGCCATTTATAAGACTTTGTAGGAAAAGATGAAGGATTCTAGTATGAAAGGATCATTATTACCAAATCCTTCTTTGGTTTAAAATAATGCATAAACAAGTAAAGGAAGAGGCACTGCAAACCCCATTTCATATTGAAGATACCTATGCTGCACCAACAGGAGATGTGGTCTACAATAGATACAATAATATTTTCTACGACTTGGAGGCCTTACAATCATATGTTGTTCAATTGTTTGAAGTTACTCCTGAAGAATGTGATGGTGTCCTCAAATTTGTGCTAATAATATTTTCTATGACTTGGAGGCCTTACAATCATATGATATTCAATTGTTTGAAGTTACTCCTGAAGAATGTGATGGTGTCCTCAAATTTGTGCTAAAGCTTGATGAGTGTCAAATTGTGAAGGAGAGAAAGAAAGGGTTACCATCACACTAAATGAACAGGGCACTTGATACATCTATTCTAAAAGATGATCTTAGATGGTTTAATGTTCAATCTAAAAACAATATATTGTCTTTGGGATCGTTTGAGGTAAAATTTATTAGACTCGGATATGTTTGTGAAAAAAGAATTACATATTAAAAACACTAATGGGTGTTGCATTCCTATGTTTCTTATGTATTGCAAGTAGAATCAGAGAATTTGATGTTCTACATTGGGTCTTTCATAAGACATCGTTACGCGAGATCATCAGCTGAGCAGAGAAATGAGATCATCAGCTGAGCAGAGAAATGGTAAAATCTTGGATGTGGAAGGCATGGGACAATATAAGATGGAGTGGCATATGTCAAGTGATCTTAAAACTCTGAAATGCATACACAACGTGTCAAAGAGTGTCAATTCAAAAAGTCCCTGCTTATATTGCATGTGCAGTGCAAAGGTGTTTGATAAGAGGTATTGGAAGAAGGCATCGGATAAGCACTTGAAAGACCCAAACTTCAAGCCAATTCTCGATATTCCATTGTCAAGTGTCCACATTTGTACAATGCATGCTCTTTGTAGAATCATTGAAAAACTCTTGTTTTTATACATATGTTTTGCATGGACTCTACATCCCAATAATACAGCAAAGGTTACATCCATCAAAGCACTAGAGAAAGTTCTATCAGACATTGGTTTGCATAGTGGACATGCAAAAATTAAACAAGATGAAAAAAAAAAGGTCTAAGGATGGGAACAATGTACCTAAGAAACCTTCCATTGGAGGTGTTAAAGTAAGAAGGTTTCTATTTGAACCAACACCAGAAGGTCGTAGAAGAAGACGATCAGTGCAAATCGTAAAATACAACAGATGGAAGTGCGTTCACAATGCAGTAGTAGACTATGCAGACAATGGTCAAGCAAGAACACGGAAAGCCAAGGTGTGAAAATCTCTAGACACTATTTTTAAGTTTTGTGACAAGAAAGTGTGGACGAAGGAGGACCATGAGATATTTCAAACAGTGCTAGATGAGTTCAAGAGATCAATGATTGATGCATGGACGGATCAACACATCACCCACTATATGGTATTAGATTGATTATGCATTGAACTAGTTTTTATACTGTATATTAAAAAATATACCAATTAATGTATTCTTTTATTCTCTTGAAGCATATTATATACTATCATACCCCTTAGTTTGCAAAGAAGTATGGTAATTTATCAATATGGTCAACCCAGGGAATGGAGAAAACACATTATCAAGCACGCTTCAGGTATTTCAATCATACAAGACATGATGGAGGAGTAGAAAAAGCTAATAGTTTAGAGGAATTACATCAGTGACATATAGGAAGCTTGTACACAAAGCCAAAAAGAAGCAGCAATTCAAAGCATCCGAAATTAATCAAGCAGTAAAACTTGTGAATAAAGAAAGAAAGCAAGATATATAGAGGAGATCTAATGCAAGTATTAAGCATGCAGAATGGCGAGGAACAAAACAAAGAAATGGAAAGATTTGGATATCCATAGATCTATGATTAACATTTCAAATTCAGAAATCATATGCAAAACTTTAATGACATTACACGAGAGAGAATATTATTACAAGAGATAGGAATATACTACTACTCAACCTACTCACTAACATCCTCGGGTGCATGAAGCCTTGCCCTTTTTGAAGATGACTCTGCAACATCCTGTAACTGTAAAACTGGAGGAACCCTCAGTTTTGTGAATCTAAGAAGCTCCCTTTTGCCATAATCACTTAGCATATTAGGATCCTTAATCCCACATGCTAATCCATAAGCAGTATAGGCTAAGTAATATTTACTCCTTAGTGCATAGACTCTAGGGCCCTGCCCAAAGATTTGCAACGCTAACTGCTTCTCCAAAAGCATGACTTTGTCTGCATTCCACCTGATGGAATATGCCCCAAGGTATCTGGATAATGTCTTGATTGCAAACAAAGGAAATTCTGCATTGTCTTTCAAGAATTTTTTGTGGTATATAATGAATTGTGGAAACTTCAATCGGTTTATGTACTCTCCCAGTCTGAGTCCATTCCGAGTCCTCCCACGTGTTTGCCTACTCTGCGCGCTCTCGCCAAACTCATCAGCCAACACAACAAATAGAATAAGCTACTCAGCACGATAAAAAGTCATTAACAAAGTTATCAAGCAATCACTACTGGTCTTAAATGTTATATTCAATCATATATATCATGTTTTACCTACATTCATTAGATATTGGGTCAAACGAAAGGCAATGTCTGACAAATCACTACGACGCGAAGAATGAATTATGATTTTTTTTTATGTAGCCATATCGCGTTATAGTGTTTTGGACATACTTTCTTATCCTATACATTGTTTTGTGTCGTGTATATTATCTATGACTTATTTTCATGACTTAATTTATGAGAAATCACTACAGCGCAAGGAGGGTATGACGAGTCAATTTGGAAGCTTCGAGTTTCCAACAACAACAAACTGCACAAAGTCAAGCTTCAACCCCGCAACAATAGCAAGCTTCTGTTCCAGAAGAGCAAGCTTCTCGTCCCCAAGAGAAACCACCCCAAGAGCATTCGGAAGAGCAACCAAGAGTGTCCTGAAGAGCAAGCACCCACTCAACAACAAACTTCACTGCCCCAACAACAAGAATCTTCCCACACCCAATAGCACGCTTCGTAGAAAAAAATAAGAACATACTATCAATGTTTTAAACATCCAATAAGAAAATGTAGAGTATTTATGTTAGTTTCTATTGCTCTGAGAAATACAAAATGTTATCATGATTGATGTAACTATATGCTGTCAAAAATACATTTATCTCTATGTGATGGTCGTTTGCACCACGAAAACTTGCTTCCTTGTAATGTCTTTACATTGAATGGTCCTTTCTTTTCTCCTTGATACCTATTTCCAAAAATCAAAGTAATGTATATAAGTAATAATGATTATGGCATAGTTTTGAAATGAATACTTTTTCGAGGTTAGATTGAATAACATACCTTATGGTCATTGCCCTTGAACACATAATCATCAAGCACTTGTAGGTCATCCTCATTTCCCAAGTCTATTCTCACTTGACGCAGTGAGATATTTAACCTTATATTGAGTACTGTCAAGAGCTCATGTCCAAACCATACCTCTAATAACATCAATGGATTTTCAATGTCGTCCTCCAAGTCCTGATCAATTGCTACAAGTTTTCCATTGACATAATGCCATCTCATATAATGAAAGGCCAAAATAAAATTCTCGGAGCCAATCATATGTTTACAGATAATAGATTTCCTATGGATTTTGCAGGTAACCCCATTTAATTCTTTCACATCTCAATTTTGACCTAAGAAATCCAAACATTTCTCTGATTTTACAGATAAATATTGACGATGTTTTTTGACCTCCTCGTCTCATAAAAGAAGTCGACAAAAACATGCAATGACATAAAGACAAAGATTTTTTCCTTACCATTTGGTACATTTGGTCTTATACACCTCTGCACGTCTTGGTATATCTTTAATCTAAAGCACTCACTTGTTTCTGCTGTTGGTATTGGCCATTTTGGACTGTCGAATGAAGACAGTGATAATGCTTTCAAAGATCCATAACTTGTAACACTATGAGGTGCCGTGTAAAATTCATTACAAAAGAAAACTCCTCTCTACCAAAGACCTTGATGTTTCTTTGTATAGCTGCTCAGCAATAGATGCATGAAAAACATCGAAGATTCCCACAATACTATCTATAGGCTACCAGTCAACCAAGTTTGAAGGATATATATCTATACAAACGAATACAAGAGAAGCATAAGTATAGAAATGAAACACATAACATAAACATAATGTATAGAAATGAAACACATAAACATAATGTAAAAGCATTTACTTACAATTTGGTCTATGGAGTGGGATTCCATTAGGCAAACGTTGCAGACGCAGTTCTAAGTGCATGTAGGGATGTTGTATAAGGACTTCCTTAATGCTCCTACCTGTGTCAGAGAGTTTGAAATCTTGAACTCTGCCAGTGTCGATGAACTCATTCTTTGTTTTTTTTCGCTTCCTCGTCTGCAATATAATCCTACTACCAGTAGAGATTGTGGTAGAAATCCACCTTTGATCATCCATATCAAAACTGTTGTATACTATAATAGCACTAGTAGAGGAGCAAGGACACCTAGGACGTGTGGTTTCCATGGAAGCAAACAGAAAATAAAAGCAGATGTAAGAAGATGGAAGAAGATGAGATGAAAGAAGAGATAACCTCCAAAACGTGCGAAATTTTTAGAGGGAAATCCATTCATTAAATGAGCTAGGAACTTCGAAGAGAACATTTCAAATTTTTAGAAGAAAAGGCACTTTTATTAAATGAGTTGAACGAGGAAAAATTTTAGATTGAAAACCGTTCATTAAATGAGCTGAGATTTATTAAATGAGCTGACAACACTCTAATTTTCATATATATCAAAGAAATGACATTATAAAGTGTGGTCAAATGTATTTCGTATTTCTTTAATAACAATATATTCATATAAAGAATATATGAAAAACGTCTAATTATCAAAAGTTTCGTTATGGTGGCTCTCTTTCTATTGGTCAAAAGCCTTTCTCTCTCTAGAGGAAAAAGGCCCAAAGTTGAGTCCAAAATTCACCTAATGAGACCTATTACGAAGGTGTCTTTCTCTCATTCCCATCACCTTCTCCACCACATATTGAATCATTCCCTCTTCATCCATAGGAGGCAACTCATCAATCACTTCCAATTGAGGTCCCACATACTTCTTCAAATGTGACACATGAAACACATTGTGGATCCTTGTGGTAGAAGGTAACAACAATTGGTAGGTAACCTCACCAATTCTTTTCAACACCTTGTAAGGTCCATAAAAGCAATGAGCAAGCTTTATATTGGTGTCTCCCTTCAATGATGCATACCTTGACTTAGGGATTCTTAAAAAAACATAATCCCCTTCCTTGAACTCCACATGCTTCCTTGACTCCTCGGCATACACATGCTTCCTTGACTCCTCGGCATATTGCTTCATTTGGTTTTGTGCCTTAGCCATGTTATCCTTTCACCTTTGCGATATTGCACACACCTTCTTAATCTCTGCTTTGGCTTGAGGATTCACCTTTTTCTCATTGAATGCAATAGAAGATACATGCACCTTATACCCGTACATGGCTTCAACTGGAGACATACCAATACTCGTGATAGGTGTTGTTATGGTAAAATTCAGCTAAGTGGAACCATCTATCCCATGAAGCTTGGGTGTCATAACAATAGTGTCTCGAATAGATTTCGAGCCACTTGTTCACCCTCTCAGTTTCACCATCCGTTTGTGGATGATAGGCCATACTAGGAGTGAGTGTAGTCCCCATGGAATCAAAGACACTCTCCAAAAATGGCTCATGAACTTGACATCCCTATCACTTACCACTTGCTTAGGCATTCCATGCAACCTAAACACATGCTCAATAAATTGTTGAGCCACCATAGAAGCTGTATATTGCACCTTTGTGGGTATGAAATGAGCCACTTTTGTCAATCTATCCACTACCACATAGATGTTATTCCACTCTTTCTTAGTAGTGGGCAGCCCGATAATGAAATCCATGGCAATGTGTGTCCACTTTCCTTCCGGAATAGGCAATGGTTGCAACAATCCTCCCAGTAATTGATTAGGGTCCTTATTTTGTTAGCAAGGCAAACACTTTTGCACATAGTCATGCACATTCTCCAAAGTCCTTTCCAAAAGAAACTCTTCCATATCTTATCATAGGTCTTGAACACTCCCAAATGACCCACCAATGGTAAAGAGTGCATCTCTTGTAGGTTTTTCAGCTTGAAGGATGAGTGAGGGACCAAATAGACCTTTCCCTTGTACCAAAGCAACCCATTGCACACCTCAAGCTCTTCCCTTGACTTGTTGTACACAAGTATGTCATCAAAGAAGACCAAAACTGATTTGTAGAGGAATGGCTTCAAAACTTTGTTCATGAGAGCCTGAAATGTGACCGGGGCATTTGATAATCCAAAAGGCATAACGAAATAGACCCTGTTCAATCCGGAATGCCGTCTTAAACTCATCACCATCTTTCATCCTTATTTGATGATACCAGGACTTGAGATCTATCTTGGAGAAATATTTTGCTCCTTTCAATTCATCAAGTAAATCATCAATCCTTGAAATAGGATATCGATTCTTTATAGTGATCTTGTTGAGATCCCTATAATCAATGCACATTCTATAAGATCCATCCTTCTTCTTCACCAACGAAACAGGTGAGGCGAAAGGTGATTGGCTTGGTTATATGAATCCCATTTCCAAAAGCTCTTCCACTTGCTTTGCCACCGCTTCCCACTCAACCTTTGAAATCCTATAAGAAGGTTTATTGACTAGTTTTATATCCTTCTCAAGCTCTAAGGCATGGTCAACTTCTCTAGTAAGTGGCAAGCATTTAGGTGCTTCAAACCACATCTTTGTACTCTTGCAACAAGGCATCCATCCCTTCATCATGTATTTGTAGCCCATTGTCCTCTTCTTGACGAGTGAGTTGTAGCATGTAAACAAGGCATAAGCTCTTCAACTCTCTCTTTATTTGCTTCATAGACACCAAGGTTAAAGCATGGCTGCAAATTCCATCCAAACACAGCTCTTTGCCTTCATGCATAAACCACATTTTCATGTCTTCCGATTATGCCTATGATGCCCGTTTGATTGTGCTTGACATGGGACCCATTAATGTGGTGCTTGGATGCGATTTGCAATCTCCACTTTTAGAGGCTTCATCATCTCCATTGGACATAGTTTCAAAAAATTTATTGATTTAGTGTTCACAAAACTATGTGTGCTCCCCGAATCAATAAGTATGTGAATGGATCTGCCCCAATCTTCCCCACAAGCCTCAAAGTGTTGGAACCTTTGCATCCCGCTTTAGCTTCTTGTGTAATGGTACATAACATGGCTGTCCTTTCTTTTGTTTCAACTTCTACCCAATCCTCTCCACCCGCATCAAATGGAAACTCTTGAGAAGAGTCAACAGTAAGCTCTTCTATCACATCATTTGCACAATCTTGAAATTCATCCTCATCCATGTAATCCAATGGTACTTCTTCTTCAACCACCTCAAAGATCATGTTAGCCCTTACCTCCTTTGCCTTGCAAACCTTTTTATGCTTGGGACTCCATTTCTCATTGCAAAGGAAGCAAACTCCATTCTTCCTCTTCTCATCCATCTCCACTTGTGATGATTTTTTAATCACTTTGCCTTGAAGGGAAGAGGATTTAGTATCACTTTTGAGAGGAGGTTTGGCCATAGAACCACTCCATTTCACATTCCTGAGCTATCCATACACACTAGGATATCGTTGTATAGAAGTAGAAGTCGGAGTGAAGCTACCATGAGGTACGTAAGGTGTTGAAGAGGTAGAAGTTAGCCATTTTACTACATTTGGGCTGAAAGTAGATGGCTTAGTTGACCCCGCATTCCATCTAGTTGCAACACCCACCTTATACTTAGATTCAGCATAATACATAGCATCTTGCAAAGTTTGAGGTCTTTGAGCCTTCACATCAGCTCCAAGTGATTATTGCAATCCATGTATGTATTTCACCATCTTGTTGTACTCATTCATTCCCCCAACAAACATGGAAAGCTTCCTAAATTGGTTACTATACTCTTTGACGAAACTTCCCCTTTTCTCCAAATCATACCATTGTCCCACCAATTGAGCTTGTTCCAATGGAGATATGAAGTTTTGAAACATGGCATCCTTGAATGCCTCCCAAGTGTCAATGCATACCCTCATGTTGAGTAAACCGCCATCATGAATGGGCATAATCTTCCAAATACAACACGACAAATTGTACTTTGTCTTTCTCTCACAGGGATACAATGCAAAGTACATCTCCATCTTGCTAATCCATTTCTTCAATTCTTTGGTGGTTGTGTTCACCCCTTTGAACTTGGGAAGTGTAATCTTGTCCTTCACATCTTTAACTCTTGGTGACTCCAATGTAGAACGTCCATGGGTATTGTGTGGTATATCCCATCTCCCACTCACATTGTACGCACCCCTTGAAGAGCCATCCATGGGATCCTAAACTATGGGCTACTTTCTAAGCCTAAAACCCGAAACATGCCCACTTTGATGGTCTCTTGAAGGCATATTTGACTTTCCTTGCATACCACCAAGATTCCCATGTGGATTTGGTGCATGGTCAAACTTGTCCACACCCCTTTGTACACCTAAAAGCCGGTCTTCAAGAGTTGCAAACCTTTCATCCATCTTGTCTACCATTTGATGCATCAACTTGGCATTCTCATTACCTTGACGCACAATCTCACTACTAATGTAGAGCACCTCCTTTTGGGCATCTCTTTGTGCATCCTTGATTACATCGGTGAGAGCAATCCTTATTAACATATCCAAAGTGATGTTCCCCAATGAGATTTAATCATGTCCACTAGTGTGCATCGGTATGCCTTTATTCACTTTTTGACAACTAATGTCATGTAGAGGTACCCTTTCTTGTTGCATTGCCCTTAAGTTTTGCCCATGTTCAAAAATGGAATATGGTGTCACATTTTGACCATGTGGATCCTCACCCAATGGAGTATCAACCACATGTACCATGCCATCACAAACCATCTCATTGGCATCATCTTGAACTTGGTTCTCTTCCTCCACGAGTACTTGTACTTGAGCTTTCGATGGCCTTCCACCACGGTTTTCCATGCTACCAAGTAGTTAGTAGAGCAAACGGCAACCAAATTGAGAGTTCTTTAGTTTGCCGTGTTTGTCTTGATGAGAGGAACACTCCTATCACCCTGAATCACCACTTTTAGCACCCCTATACGTCTCTGTTTTGACTTTTAGCTGAAAGTCAACTTTGTGAGGTTAACCACCCAAACGGTAACGGACTCGAGAGTTTGTTGGCTCATTTGGAAGCTCTTAGGTAGTGCTCTTAAGTTATGTAGTGCTCTTAAGCTATGTAAACACCTTGAATTCAATCCGCACAGTTTTTGACTAAATTAAGGTTTTCAGTCTGATCAAACTAGCCTCTTTGCACCCTGAAATGGTGTCCAAATCAACCACTTGACGGCTTGTTAGATTTGCCTTAAGATGCCCTTTTAAGGCTTCTCAATGCCCTTGAGAGATCTTGAATGGTTTGGAACTGAATTGCACTTTTGTATTCACTGCAGAATGTAAGAAAATCACAAAAATTTGGCTATAATCTCCCCGCAATACGGACCAAATCTCAATAATAATCCACTAACATTTGTCCAATGTCCAATCATGACATAATGATCCAAGTAATTATAGCCATAAGCATCCACTTGCCAATGCAACTCTTATGCTTTGATCATTACCAAGTGTCCATGGCATGCTCAATCAAGTAACATTTGGCTTCTATAGCCTCGGCATGCTTGCAATGTAGTCAAGTTATATATCGAAGGAGCGCTTTATGCTTGCCGATCTCCCGATCAAGCCTTCCCACCCTCATACCTAGTCCGAATCTATGCATAAGCTGGAGCCAAGTCTTCACATCCAAAGTACCTAATCCCCCTCCTTGTAGCTTTTCCAAAAGCACTCAGGATAAGGAGAGTTCATGCCATGCTTCCCCTGGGACCTCTCCTCCAATGCCTAAGGTACCCTCACAAGCATAGTAGATGCTAGGAAATTGAAGTGAAAGTACAAGTGAGGTGTATGTGGATGTAACTTCAAAAGAAAAGATAGGAGCACTTACATAATGTGTTTAGCATGACTCATGCTATTTTCATATTATCCATTACAATGAGCATTACAATGTTTAGCATGACTCATGCTATTTTCATATTATCCATTACAATGAGCATGTACTCATGCTTTCCTTCAATCACCAAAGTAGCTCTAATACACCAAATCACATCCAAATAGCATCCAACAGCATGTGAATCAAAAGGCACACAATTTGCAATAATTAGCTTCAAGAAAGGACTCCTAAGATCAATGCAATCATTGGCTCATGGAGGCACCTGCATGTGCTTGCTTTAAGCCAAGCTTTGGCACTAATATGAATTCACATACCACTGTTTTCATGGACAACACTTCAACCCTTTGCCTTCACTCTATAGCCATCATTCATGAGCAAGACAATCATCCAAATAACATTGAACACCATACAAAGGGGAGCATTGGCATTCAAAAGATTCAATCAATGGTATTCAAGGAGTTTGAAGCCGTCGTGTTCAAAGAACTTGAAGCAATGGTGTTCAAAGGAACTTGAAACCATAGTGTTCAAGAGCTTAAGATGCAGCCTAAAGCATCATAAGGCTCTCATTAGGAAATATATTAAGCAATGGCAATCAATTGAATAAAAGAAGCCTTACATCAAGGGATGTGTAAAGAAACCATAGGCTGACCGCTACCTTCGCTTGTCATCATGAAGGTGTTAAAGGTGTGAGTCGAAATCACCCTCAACCAGCTAAATCGAGATGAAGAAAAACGCACAGCTCCCTGATTAAGGTCTAGCAGCGCACACTTGAATTCGCCACTTCACACAGCCGAGATGATGGAGAAAACGCACAGTCCAACACGGCCACACGCGCACAGTCCCTCACAGCAAGATCTGCCATTAACGCTCTAAGTCGCCATGCCTAGCTTAAGCTTGCCTAAGCTTAGGCAAAGTTTAAGCAAGTATAATCTTGCTTTTAGGCGTCGATTCATAGGAAAAAAACGACAATAAATGCGTAGCTAAACGGCGCTAAATCCACAGCAGCAAGAAGCGATTTTCTCCACAAATTTCTCCATTGGAAAGCTTAGAATGAAGCTTGGAAATTGATGAATCTACCTAGCTTGGTGATTGCAAAGATTAGGCTCAAGAAAGAACTCCATTGCCATCAAGATCTAACACCAAGAAGAGGGTCAAAATCCAAAACGTTTTTGATTAGTGCTAATCAAAATTAACAATAATTTTCTCCCAATTTTGGTCCTCATTCAAATTTGGAACGGCTACCCCAGATTTTGGTCCACAGTGATCCATAGCCCCCAAAAGCTTAGAACAAACCAAAAATCAAAGAAATTTCCAACATCCCATAATCATCATGCTCCATTTCTTGATCAAAAAATCAAGAAAATTTTCAAGAAACTCAAAAAAGATCAAGAAACTCAAGAATTCCAAGAAATTCTTAAATTTTCTTGAATCTAAGATGGAAATGGATCAAAGACAGCTCTGATACCATGGAGAGAGAGAGAAAGAGAAGATAATGAAGTACCACATACACTCATAATGGAGTACCACATGCACTCAAGGGAGTATCACCATAGCTATTTACGCTTGGAGCTCCAAGAAAGTATGATTTTGATTAGACAAATGATTAGATAGCCCTATGCCCACCTTTTCACACTAATTAATATTGGGCTCCCATACTTGCCCAGCCATATCCATGCCCATGGGCTTTCCTAGGCCAAGCCCCTTTCATTACACCTATGTCCCCCTCCCTTATATGTTGTTGTAACCTACACCGCCCATTCCTACATCTCTTGCACCATCATGTGCACACTGGGGGAGAGCAATGCGCTAGGAAAGAAAGCACGTAAATTACATGCAATTGGCAAAGTTATGTGAGAGACAATGAGTGCAACTACAAAGAGCATATATGTGAGAGAGAGAGTGTGCCACCCCCAATTGATGGTCTTCTGTTGCTCCTAACAAATATTGTAGGCCTCAAAAACAACAAAGAAGAAACGGGTTTCCCAACGTATGGAGCAAAACCATATGTCAATAAAACAAATTAAGGAAGATCATGGGAGATTCTTGAAAATACACTAAAATATTTGGTATATGTCAATAGGACCAATTTAAGGAAGATCATTGGAGATTCTTAAAAAAAATACTAAAATATTTACCTAAAAAACCTCACAAAAAATTCCAAAATCATCATCGCAACCTTACAACACCTTCAAAATCACCCTCTATACTTTTACTTCTAGAAAATTAATGAACCCAAGAAAAAATGTTGGGTGCATATATATATATATATATATGTATATATGTATATATATATATGTATATATGTATATATATATATGTATATATGTATATATATATATTCACCCGATTCCTTCGGCATTAATTAAATAAAGTGGAAAAGACAGATCCTAAAATTGATCATTTAGCCAAAAATATATATGTGTATATATTATATATATATAGCAAGAAAACGTAGAAAAATACAAAGCGTTGACCAGTGATCCCCACGACCGTATGGCCGACTATGTCAAACCTTAATCCTAATCATGCACTTAGGCGCACGCTTCATTTAAGCATGGTTTCTAAACCCCTCGTTAGAAGCATACTCTACCTCTCCTAGCTCCATTTAGACTGCACTAATGTATGCATGCATGTATGTCAAACCTTCAAACCAACTCAGTGAAATCTTATGCACACACTTCTCCTGCAGGCTTATGGCACTCTTAGGAAACTGAGTTTCTAGGTATGCATATCCATTGATGCTCCAAGAAAACCATCTCTCTTCTCTCTCCCCCCCACACCCAGTGGTAGGCATTTGCAGGTTTTATATCCATGTTCAAGAGCCCCTCCTAATTCTCAACAGATCTATTCTATGATGCCAAGGTGCAATCTACAAACCCCACTGAACACCGCTAGTTATCATATGGACCTGCCCACAGGCTCAAGACCAGGATACCTTTAACTTGGAAATGTTAAGTCCTGCCATTCTGTAGCCCTGAAGCTGTAGACGAATATGCCTTCATTACTTCAAGAAAGGTTGCTAACACCGCTAAGGCAAACTAAGTAAAACCCTAAATCATCTCAAAACCCTAAACCGTCTCAACATTCGAGCTCAATGAGCTTTTCCAAAAATAATGTCATGGATACTAAGGCCACATCCTCATCACAAAGGGGTTCTTGGCTTTTTCATGTTGTATCCACTTTGGGAGGTTGCTTTGCACCATCAATCAAGACAGAACATAAAGAAGCAAATTTTCCTCTTCCTGACTTCTCAGGTAGAGGATCAGCCCTCCTTGTTTTGTGGCCCATCGTAGTGAATTCAATTGCATGTTTTATATAAGTGAGTAAAGTGATCACAAGGCTAACAGCCTACAATGATGTGCAGTAAGTTCCTTTAATGATGGATTGTCTGAGGCTAGTGGATTGAGCTTGTCTGCTTCTTTGGGGGGAGATCCCAAGGGCATCAATTTCACAATGGCCGAGCTGATGAAAGCTACTGAAAACTTCTCTCCCTCACTCAAAATCGGACAAGGGGGTATCGGCATGGTTTACAAAGGGAGGCTACCGGATGGAAGACTCGTTGCCATCAAGCGGGCCAGGAAGGTTAACTATTTGTCACCCTTCACATAGGGCACACACGCGCACCACAACCTCACACGCACCGACGCACATGCATGCATACAGCATAAATACATGCATACACAGACATGCATGCATGCACGCATTTACCAGTGGGAAGCTCATGTTGTTTCCCAAAACCAAAATACAATCCTAACTAGTCTCGTCACAAAACTTAGAATCATTAACTCCATCATGCACAGCATAGACTACATGCTATGACATCCCCATTCAGGTCATCACCGCCCAACCATAGGTGCAGGTTCATGCATAAAGATATGACCATCCTAGCTGACAAATCCATCATACATACAGGCATGCATGCATACGAACTTAAAAATTGAGAGAATAACAACAAACCAAAACAAAGCAAAGAAAAACAGGAGAAAAAGAATTGCAAAAAATTCAAGGACAATATACTTGGCTGAACCTTTGGGTTCCTTTGTGTGTGTGTGTGGGGGGGGGGGGGGGGGGTGTAGTGCAGTACGTACATGAAATGCAGCTCTCGGCGGAATTTCATAGTGAGTTGTCCACACTTTTGAATGTCGAGCATCTAAACCTCGTCAAATTTATGGGCTATTTGGATGAGAGTTCAGAATGCATTTTGGTGTTCGAGTACGTGAGCAACGGAAATCTGCGTCAGCATCTTGATGGTAAGTAGTCTTGCTGTAATCATTTCTTTGACTACAACCAAAAAAAGACATGATGAAAATCTGGAATGATTTTGAGAATGCAATATATTCAGGGCTGTGTGTGAAGAAAAATGTGTCCTAAAAATATCCAGCTCCTCCGCCTTGCAACAAGAGTCTCTAGGTGGGTATGGTGGGCCATGGTGCATTCCGATGCCTTCGTATGATAGCGGCTACCTGTCTCTGTGTGTCTGTTAAAGGTCATCTGGTGTGAGGCCTCCAACATCTAATCACTCTCAGTCTAACAGCAACATCCCTAACTCCTACTGAGCATGGAGCTGCGGTAAAGGTCTCAAAGGGGCGCATCCATATAGTATCATGAGAAATACTAGGACTGGTCAGTTTTCCAAGGCTGGAGGCATCTCCATTCCTAATTTTAAGATGCTTAGTAACATAGTAGAATCAGTAGCACAGTAGAAAAAAGTGAGTAGGTTGTATGACTACCCACAAGTCTCTTTGCTCCTCAACGAGCTGGCCATATGCTTTCTCACCTCCACCACCTCCACAATCAAGAGGCACAAACATCACTGGTCCTTGTACTCAGTGGAACCTGAGAGAGGCCCAGACCCCTCCAGAAAAAGGTGAGGTGATTCAGTTCGAATCTCATAATAGACAAGGCATTGAAGAGATAGCGCTCCTCTACCTCAATCTCCCTGATGTCACACAGTCGACAGATGCTCCAAGCTTCCCATGACATGGACCCCCATATCGCCACATCCCAAGCACTGTAAACGGACTCAAAACTGACTGTCACCATTTGGCAACCCAAGTTGCTCTCCCCTACTTCGTGCCAAAGTACAATCAGGCCAAGGAGCTTCACGTCGCCCAAATTGAGGCAAGGACTCGTGTCACCTACAGGAGTCTAGGCCTCCTATCTGTCAGAATGCACAGCGGAAATGAAGACAACTGCAATACACAGACGAAAGAGAGAGAGAAGCTGTGTAACTCTGCTATATACACCAATAAAATCCCGAAAATATACATAATGGAGTGTGGGGTCAAGGGGCCATTTTATATGGCCCCTGGCTGCTGGTCGGCCAGCCCATAAACAGGCCGACAGCCTGGCTACTCACGACTCCCACCTGGACCAGCAAATACCTGGTCGGCCAGGTGCATGCAGTCGGCCAAAACTGCAGGACACAAGTCGGGCAAAGAAGACACAGTCGGCCAGCATCTGGGGCAGCTGACAGCCCATACACAGCTCCAAAAAAATAGGGAAAAATATGGAGAGTGAGGAAAAATGGGAAGACACTAAATACGGGCGGGCACACCCACAACAGAGGCCCTGACATAGTGTACAGATAGGAGATGACTGCTAACACCCCCTCTCAGCTCCTGGATGTGGAACCAACCCTAGTGCCGCCGGAGCATAGCCAAAGGTAGAGACTTCGTGAAGAGGTCCACCTCATTGTCCTCCGTCGAACAATAAAGAAGCAAGATGTCACTAGCCAAGATCTTCTCACAAACAAAGTGATATTGTATCTCTATGTGCTTGGTCCGGGCATGGAAGACCGGGTTTCGAGCAATAGCGATATAGCTCTGGTTATCGCACTGGATGACCGTGGGCTCCTTCTGTGGAAACCCAATCTCGCCAAGTAACCTCGGAGCCACACAACCTCGCAAGCAGTACCACAAGCAGCCCAGTACTCTGCCTCTGTAGACGACAAGGCAATAGTTAGCTGCCTCTTGCTGCTCCATGAAACAGCTCCTGAGCCGAGGGTAAAACGGTAGCCTAATAAAGATCTCCTCGTGTCCGGATCTCCCCCACAATCTAAGTCACTCCAACCTTGGAGTCTAACTCGTTCCTTAGTTTCACCTCTAGTGGTGTAGAAGAGTCCAAGATCCTTCGTACACTACAAATACCGCAAGATCCGCAATCTTGCGTCCCAATGAGACTTCAACGACGTCTGCATAAACGAGCTCAACATCCCCACAGGAAAGCTCAAGTCCAATCTGGTGTTCAACAACCAGATCAATGAACCAACTAGCTCCCGGTACAGAGAGGCATCAATTGGCTCACAAGGATCATTCACTGTAAGCTTCGTGTTCGGGTCCATCGGTGACGTGATAGGCTTACAGTTCTCCATCCCAAAGGCCTCAAGCAACTCATGGACATACCGCTACTAAGAGACAAAGAACCCCCTCTGGGTCTTCCAGATCCTCAATCCCAAGAAGAAGTGGAGTAAGCCTAAATCGGTCATCTCAAACTCCTTTGACAAGGCAGCCTTCATCACTGCAATGTGCTCCATATGACTGCCAGTGAGAATGAGGTCATCCACATAAAGGATGATCAACGTGAGTCGTGACCATGCCGCATTCCCGAAAGAGATATAGGTTAGGATTTGCAATCGATCTCTGAAATCCAGTCCGTAGAAAGAAGGAATCAATCTTCTGATTCCAAGCCCTGGGAGCCTGCTTAAGACCATACAAGGCCTTCCGCAGCCTGTAAACCATCCCCTTTGACCCTGGAGCCTCAAAGCTTGGAGACTGCTCAACATACACCTCCTCCTGCAGGTCACCACATTAAGAAACGCAAATTTAACATCCATCTGAAATACGGGCCACCGCTAAGAAGAAGCAAGGGCAAGAACGGTCCAAATCGTGGCCATCCTCGCTATCGGTACAAAGGTATCCTCATAATCGATGCCAGGCCGCTAAACATAACCCTTAGACACAAGTCTGGCTTTGTGTTTGTCCACCGACCCATCTAACGTATACTTGGTCTTAAAGACCCACTTGACACCAATGACAGACCGTTTTGACGGCCTCGGAACCAACTCCCAAGTGTTATTCTTCTCTATGGCATCCAGCTCCACCTGCATGGCTTTCTTCCAAGTATCCTGTGCAAGGGCTTCCTTGACGGAAGTAGGCTCTTTGTCCCGTATGATACGAGACATCACAGCATAGTTTACCTGTAAAAGCTCCACTGAATTACTTTTGTCACGAACTCTATGCGATCTTCGAGGCCCGTCCTTTGTGGTCCATTCGGAGGGAAGCTTCGTAACACCCGACTCCCTAAGGGTGTCAACCAACCACCTGGGTACTCGAAGAGAACGCGGAGCCTCCTGCTATTGCGGGGGCTCAACTCCAGCTGCTGCGGGCTCAACCTCCTCAACTGACTAAGGCTGTCCAGCTAGACCAATCGACTGGGAATCATCATCAGAATCATCTAGGTCTCCAAGAAGTGGCAACTCATCAACAGTGGAAACTGGAACATGCTCATCAAAAACCACATCCCTGCTGACGACGACCTCGTTCCTTTCTAGATCATACAACCTGTATCCTTGGAAAGAGAGTTATATACCACAAAGACAAGCTTTTGGGACTTTGAGTCGAGCTTCCCCCTCTGCTTCTTTGGAATGTGAACATATGCATCACTCCCAAACACACAGAAATGGGAGACATCTGGTTTCCTGCCAAAATACGCCTCAAAGGGACTCATGTTCGATACTGAAGTCGTTGGAGAACAGTTGAGGATATGGACAACCGTAGCCACAGCCTCTCCCTAAAGTGGACGAGGAAGATCACGATGTCCCAGCATCGTCCTCGCCATCTCCACCACAGTCCTGTTCCTATGCTCAACTACTCCATTCTCTAACGGCGAACCTATATTGGCCAGCTCTCACTTGATGCCATGTTCCGCACAAAACCGCACGAATGCATTGGAAGAAAACTCTCCTCCTTTGTTAGCCCTAAGAGTCTGTCAGAATATGCAGCGGAAATGATATCCAAACTTGGGTAGACGAGCAAGTAGACTGCAGAAAATAATCAACACAAGAAACACAGAGAGATGTGTGTAAACTCTTTTCTATACACAAGATCCCGAAGATACTGAATGAGAAAGTGGAGGAGGATGGGGGGCAATATATACAAGCCCATGAGGGCAGTCGGCCAG
Organism: Cibotium barometz; assembly: GCF_041138505.1. Lineage (NCBI taxonomy): Eukaryota > Viridiplantae > Streptophyta > Polypodiopsida > Cyatheales > Cibotiaceae > Cibotium > Cibotium barometz. Next base: position 10,168,335 of record NC_141056.1, on the reverse strand, counting down.
CTCTAAAAGAGGCCCACGACTGGACAAAATCCCACGACTGCTGAATATAGCAGTCGGCCAGCATCAGATGCCCCACGCCTGGACAGAACAAGTCGGCCAGCACTCCTACAGCCCACGACTGATACAGATGCAGTCGGCCAGCTTCAGAGTGCTCCTGGCATCAACTGGCAGCCCTCCAGCCACTAGGAAAAAATGGGAAAAATAGGGAAAAATAGGGAAAAAATACGGGGAGTGTGGAAAAATGATATACGGGCGGGCACACCCACAACAGAGGCCCTGGTGTATACAAATAGACAAGAGATGACTTCTAACACCCCCTCTCAGCTCCTGGCTGTGTAACCAACCCCAGGGAGCTGGAGTGCCGCCTGAGCGTAGCCTGAGGTAGAGACTTCGTGAAGAGGTCCGCCGCATTGTCCTCCGTCGAACAATAAAGTAGCAAGATGTCACCCGCCAAGATCTTCTCACGAACAAAGTGATACTGTATCTCTATATGCTTGGTCCGGGCATGGAAAACCGGGTTCCGAGCAATAGCTATACAACTCTGGTTATCACACTGGATGACTGTGGGCTCCCTCTGTGGAAACCCCATCTCGCCTAGCAGCCTCGCAGCCATACGACCTCACAAGCAGCACCACAAGCAGCCCGATACTCTGCCTCTGTCGAAGAAAGGGCAATAGTTGGCTGCTTCTTGCTGCTCCAAGAAACCGCTCCTGAGCCGAGGGTAAAAGTGTATCCTGAAGTAGATCTCCTCGTGTCTGGATCTCCTCCCCAATCTGAGTCACTCCATCCTTGGAGCTTGACTCCATTCCCTCCTGTGTAAAAGAGTCCCAGATCCTTCGTACTCTGCAGATACCGCAAGATCCTCAATCCTGCGTCCCAATGAGTCTTCAATGGCGTCTGCATAAAAGAGCTCAACAGCCCCACGGAGAAGCTCAAGTCCAATCTGGTGTTCAGCAACCAGATCAATGAACCAACCAACTTCCGGTACTGCGAGGCATCAACTGGCTCACAAGGATCTGTAACGGTTAACTTTGTGTTCGGGTCCATCGGCGAAGTAATAGGCTTGCAGTTCTCCATCCCAAAGGCCTCAAGCAACTCATGAACATACCGCTGCTGAGAGACGAAAAACCCCCTCTGGGTCTGCCAGATCTCCAATCCCAAGAAGAAGTGGAGTAAGCCTAAGTCGGTCATCTCAAACTCCTTTGACAAGGCAGCCTTCGTCACTCCAATGTGCTCCACATGACCGCCGGTGAGAATGAGATCATCCACATAAAGGATGATGAGTGTGACCATGCCGCGTTCCCGAAAGAGATACAGGTTCGGATCTGCAACCGATCTCTGGAATCCAGTCCGAATAAAGAAGGAATCAATCTTCTGATTCCAAGCCCGCGGAGCCTGCTTAAGACCATACAAGGCCTTACGTAACCTGTAAACCATCCCTTCCGATCTTGGAACAATGAAGCCTGGAGGCTACTCAACGTACACCTCCTCCTGCAGGTCACCATTAAGGAACGCCGATTTTACATCCATCTGGTACACGGGCCACCTCTGAGAAGAAGCAAGGGCAAGAACGGTCCGAATCGTGGTCATCCGCGCTGTCGGTGCAAAGGTATCCTCGTAGTCGATGCCTGGCCGCTGAGCATAACCCTTAGCCACGAGCCTGGCTTTGTGTTTGTCCACCGACCCATCAGCCGCGTACTTGGTCTTAAAGACCCATTTGACACCAATGACTGACCGCTTCGACGGCCTCAGTACCAACTCCCAAGTGTTGTTCTTCTCGATGGCGTCGAGTTCCACCTGCATGGCTTCCCTCCAAGTATCCTGTGAAAGGGCTTCCTTTACGGAAGTGGGCTCTTTATCCCGCATGATACGAGACATAAGAGCATAGTTCACCTGAAGAAGCTCCGCCGTGTTGCTTTTATCTCGAACTCGATGTGATCTTCGAGGGCCGTCCTCTGTGGTCCACTCGGAGGGTAGCTCCGTGACACCTGACTCCCGAAGGGTGTCCATCAACCACCTAGGTACTCGAACAGATCGTGGAGCCTCCTGTGGTCGCGGGGGCTCTACTCCAGCTGCGGGCTCAACCTCCTGTGATGACTGAGGTGGATCAACTGGAGTGGTAGACTGGGAATCATCATCAGACTCTGGATCTCCAAGAAGTGGCGGCTCCTCGACAGTGGATGCTGGAACATGCTCGTCAAAGACCACATCCCGGCTGACAACAATCTCGTTCCTCTCTGGATCATACAACCTGTATCCCTTGGAAAGAGTGTTATACCCCACAAATACCAGCTTGCGGGACTTGGAGTCAAGCTTCCCCCTCTGCTTCTTCGGAATATGTACATACGCGTCACTCCCAAAGACACGGAAGTGCGAGACATCGGGTTTCCTGCCAAAATATGCCTCAAATGGAGTCATATGGGGTACAGAAGTCGTCGGAGAGCGGTTAATGGTATGGACAGCTGTCGCCACAGCCTCACCCCAAAGTGGACGAGGAAGATCTCGATGCTCCAGCATGGTCCTCGCCATCTCCACCACAGTCCTGTTCTTACGTTCAACAACTCCATTCTCCGAAGGCGATCCGGTATTGGCCAATTCCCTCTTGATGCCATGATCTGCACAAAACCGAAAGAATACAGTCGAGGAGAATTCCCCTCCTTTGTCAGCCCTGAGAGTCTTGACCTGAAATCCAGACTCTTTCTCCACCATCACGTGCCAATCCTTGAACCGAGCAAAAGCCTGGTCCTTCTGTGAAAGAAAGTAGACCCACGTGAATCTGGTACAATCATCAACAAGCAGCATGAAGTAGAGAGATCCTCCCAAGGATGGTATCTGCTGTGGTCCACACAAGTCAGTGTGAATCAACTCCAAAGGTTTCGAAGCCCGCCTGGAAGCCTGCTTCGGAAAGGATTCCCTGTGCTGCTTACCACGTATGCAAGAACTGCAGTGTCCTTGCCTACTGCCAACATCTGGCAAGCCAACCACCATCTGGTCCCGGAGGGCGTGCCGCAAAGCATCCACATTTAAGTGGCCAAAACGAAAGTGCCACAAATCTCCGACCTGAGAGCCTGTCAATGAGGAGAGTGCAGAGAGCTTGTAGATGCCGTTCTCCACACCGCCTTCCCAAACAACTTTGCCTGTCTCACGGTCCCTTAGAGCAACTGAATGCTCCTCAAATTCCACCCGAAAGCCAGTCTTGCATACCTCATGCACTGACAAAAGATGAAAGCCCAGAGCAGGGACATAAAGAACACGGGAAGCATGCTTGCCCCCCTTGCCGTCGGGAATGATCTCCATCCGGCCCTCACTATGAATCGGAATAGTGGAGTTATCACCAATAAAGATACGACCTGACTGCCGCTTCAGATCCAGGAAGAAGTCACGAGATGGAGTCATGTGCCTGGAAGCACCACTGTCGAGAATCCATTCCCGAGTATCCTTTGCGGTGAAGCCAACTGCCTCCTCGCTCGAAGACGATGAATCATCAGAGTCCACCATCTCCAAGTGCACAAATGCCGGAGTCTTCGCAGCTGAGGCTGAGGACTCAGCACTCTTCCCTGTCCGCTTAGGGCACTTCCTCCAGTAGTGGCCTTTCTCGCCACAATCATTACACGATCTTTCGGCCTTCAGCTTCTCTCGTTCTGGATCAGGCTTCTTCTCGGAAGACTTATCTGGTGAAGCCTTCCCTTTGCCCTTGTTGGTATTACGGCCTTTCGACCGTTGGCCAGTTAAGGCCTCCGAACCTCCGCCGTGAGGAGGGTTCGTGAAACGTTCCTCCTGGTCCAGGACCATTGGCACAAGCTCCTCCCAAGTAATGGTGCCGAGCCTGCCACTAGTGATCAACGAGGAATAGAAAGCGGAATACTGACCAGGCAAGTGGGAAAGTAACGTGATGGCCATATCTTCGGACGATATCTCTTTCCCAGCTTGAAGGACTTCCTGCTGAAGGGCCTGCAGCTTGTTAATGTGTTCCCGCATCGTCGAAGACTTTGCAGGGTTCATAACCCGCATCTGCACTTCCAAGGATATCCGCTTCATGGGTGACACCCTGTTGTACAAAGAAGCCACGTGCTCCCATATGCCTCTCGCCAGCGTCATGTGCTTCACATGGTTGATCACCTGTGGTGTGCAATTGAGGAATATAAACGACCGGACCCTGGCGTTGACACGGTCCCACATTTGTGCCTGTGTCTCGCGGTCCTTCCTCGTTGATAATAACTCCCCTTCCTCAGCTTCCGGCCTTGGCACCCCTTTGATAATAAAATCAGTAAGATCATATGACTCCAAAACTGACTCCATCATGACCTTCCAGATGCCGTAATTGGACCCGTCCAACTGCCGATCCACTGGGAACGTGGGGAGAGTCGGAATCTTCACGTGCTTCTCAGCCATCTCGAGTAAATCCGCCATCTCGAAGAGTAACCTGTAAGGGTGGGTGGGTGGGAAAAATCTGAAAATCAGAAAATATGCAAGTGGCTGTCCAGCCCCTCTGCCCGCCTTCCTCTTGCACCTTCACTTCCCGTTCAGCCCAAAACAGTCCACCGATCAGCAACCTGTTGCTCCCCCTCTTGCTCAGAAAAACGCCCAAGATCTCCTAGAGCCTAGGGCTCTGATACCATGTCAGAATATGCAGCGGAAATGATATCCAAACTTGGGTAGACAAGAGCAAGTAGACTGCAGAAAATAATCAGCACAAGAAACACAGAGAGATGTGTGAACTCTTTTCTATACACAAGATCCCGAAGATACTGAATGAGAAAGTGGAGGAGGATGGGGGGCAATATATACAAGCCCATGAGGGCAGTCGGCCAGCTCTAAAAGAGGCCCACGACTGGACAAAATCCCACGACTGCTGAATATAGCAGTCGGCCAGCATCAGATGCCCCACGCCTGGACAGAACAAGTCGGCCAGCACTCCTACAGCCCACGACTGATACAGATGCAGTCGGCCAGCTTCAGAGTGCTCCTGGCATCAACTAGCAGCCCTCCAGCCACTAGGAAAAAATGGGAAAAATAGGGAAAAATAGGAAAAAAATACGGGGAGTGTGGAAAAATGATATACGGGCGGGCACACCCACAACAGAGGCCCTGGTGTATACAAATAGACAGGAGATGACTTCTAACAGAGTCTTCATCTGCAAGCAGACTCTTTCTCCACCATCACATGCCACTCCTTGAACCGAGCAAAAGCTTGGTCCTTTTGTGAAAGAAAATAAACCCAAGAGAATTTGCTACAATCATCAACAAGCAACATGAAGTACAAAGATCCTCCCAAGGATGGCGTCTGCATAGGTCCACACAAGTCAATGTGTACCAACTCCAAGGGTTTCGAAGCCCGCCTAGAAGCCTGCTTCGGAAAAGATTCCCTATGCTGCTTTACCACGAATGCAAGAACTACAGCGTCCATGCCTGCTACCAGCATCTGGCAAGCCAACCACCATCTAGTCCCGAAAAGCTCACCGCAGCGCATCCACATTCAAGTGGCCAAACCGAAAGTGCCACAAATCACCAATCTGAGAACCTGTCAAAGAGGAGAGTGCTGAGAGTTTGTATATACCATTCTCCACTCCACCTTCCCAAATAACCTAGCCAGTCTCGCAATCCCGTAGAGCAACAAAATGCTCCTCAAACTCCACCCAGAAGCCAGTCTTGCACACCTCATGCACTGACAATAGATGAAAACCAAGTGCAGGGATGTAAAGAACACGAGCGGAATGCTTCCTCCCTCTGCCATCGGAAATGATCTCCATCTAGCCCTCACTATGAATCGGTATGGTGGAATTGTCGCCAATGAAAATGCGACCTGACTGGCATTTCAGATCCTGAAAGAAGTCACGAGAAGGAGTCATGTGCGTGGGAGCACCACTATCAAGAATCCATTCTCGAGTATCCTTGGCGGTGAAGCCAACTGCCTCCTCGCTCGAAGAAGATGAAACATCGGTGTCCAACATCTCCAAGTGCACAAAGGCTGGAGTATTTGCAATTGAAGCTGAAGAATCAACGCTCTTCCCAATCCGCTTGGGACACTTCCTCCAATAGTTGCCTTTCTCGCCACAATCATTACAGGTCCTCTCAGCCTTCAATTTCTCTTGGTCTAAATCGGGCTTCTTCTCAGAAGACTTCTCCGATAAAGACTTCCCTTTGCCCTTGTTGTTCTCGGTACGGCCTTTCGACCGTTGGCCAGTCAAGGCCTCAGAACCTCGGCCCTGTGGAGGGTTCGTGAATCGCTCTTCCTAGTCCAAGACCATAGGCACAAGCTCCTCTTATGTGATGGTGCTGAGCCTGCCACTGGTGATCAAAGAGGAGTAAAATGCTAAGTACTGAGAGGGCAAGTGTGACAACAACGTGATGGCCATATCCTCTGATGATATCTCTTTCCCGGCCTGGAGAACCTCCTGCTGAAGAGCCTACAGCTTGTTGATATGCTCCTGCGTCATCGACGACTTTGCAGGATTCATCACCCGCATCTGAACTTCCAAGGAGATCCTCTTCATGGATGATACCCTGTTGTAGAGAGAAGCCAAATGCTGCCAAATCCCTCTGGCCAGCGTCATATGCTTTATGTGATTGACCACCTGTAGTATACAATTGAGGAAGATGAAAGAACAGACTCGAGCATTAACACGATTCCAAAACTGTGCCTGTGCCTCCCGTTCCTTCCGTATAGAGGGTAACTCCCCATCTTCCAACTCCAGCCGTGGAACCCCAACAACAATGAAATCAGCAAAGTCATAGGACTCCAAAACAGATTCCATCATTACCTTCCATATGCCGTAGTTGTTCCCGTCCACCTGTTGGTCCACCGAGAACGTGGGGAGTGTCGGGATCTTCATGTGCTTCTCAACCATCTCAAGCAAATCTGCCATCTCAAGGGTTCACAAGGTCTTGTGAAGGGAGGGTGGGTGGGGAAAAATAAGAAGAAGAGGCTGCAAATAGAATGCAAGGTGGCTATCCAACGGTGATGGCCGCCTTCTACCCGATCTCCAAGTCCCGTACAGCCCAAACAATCTCCAATCAGCAAACCCTCATCGTACCACTGTCTCCAAGCTTCAAGCCACCTAGGGCTCTGATACCATGTCACAATGCACAACGGAAATGAAGACAAGTGTTGTAGAGAGCAATACACAGATGAAAGAGAGAGAGAGAAGCTGTGTAACTCTGCTATATACACCAATAAAATCCCATAAATATACATAATGGAGTAGTGTAGGGGCAAGGGGCCATTTTATATGGCCCCTGGCTGCTGGTCGGCCAGCCCATAAACAGGCCGACAACAGCCTTGCTGCTCACGATTGCCACCTGGACCAGCAAATACCTGGTCGGCCAGGTGCATGCAGTCGGCCAAGACTGCAGGACACAAGTCGGGCAGAGAAGACACAGTTGGCCAGCATCTGGGGCAACTGACAGCCCATAAACAGCTCCAGAAAAATAGGGAAAAATGCGGAGAGTGAGGAAAAATGGAAAGACACTAAATACAGGCGGGCACACCCGCAACAGAGGCCCTAACAAAGTGTATAGACAGGAGATGACTGCTAACACTATCCTCCTGTCACCCATAGTGTGGCCAGGACACGGAACCCACTATCAAGGATCCCAGTGTAGGCTTCCCACTAAGCCACTTACGTGCTCGGGAAGACCTCCTATCTACAAGTTCTAAGAACAAGAGATGTATCCATTGCATAACGCATGTGCACTCATCTCTGTTTGCTTGAAACTAGCTTCACATGACTTGTTTTCATGTGACTGCCTGTTATGACGTGTCGAGTTCACGGGCAGGGGACACCCACCTGTGAACCGTGCGAGTGCCTTGTATTTTGACATGGTTTGTGGTATGTAAAGAGGTAAAATTTAGTATATTTATATAGTACAAAAAGGTACTCCTAATCTACAGCCCTTGGCTGCCTTCTTGGAAAAGGTGAACATCACCAAAATCTGTCCCTAACTGGGACCCTAAGGATCCACTCCATAAAAGGGTGTGAATGAATCTACACAATGAGCACCTTGGCCTTTTATACCCTCTTGGAATTCTTGGAGTGCTGGCCGACCAGCAGTCGGCCAGCCCACTAGACAAAATAAATCATAAAATCTATAAACGCCTATGCGCCTACAGCCACCTCAGCCGACAGCTCTTGGAGTCTTATCTGGTTCAGCCGACAGCTCTACCATGCAGCCGACAGTGCATCCTTGTCCTTCTCCAGTCCAAAACTGCACCTTGTGCTCCAAGTCCTAGCTCTATCTGGTTCATACTCTTTATCTGGCTGCCTCTTCTGGACCAGCACCTGAGAATGTCCATGGCATCTTTCATGCACATGACAAAGGAGCCAAAAACAGTGTGAAACCTCAAACTCCTAAAGGGAGAGCTCTACAAGATCGAAGCAATCACGTATCATGGTATCAGAGCCCCGGTGATCTTCAGTGTTGGATGCTCCCTCCTCTCCCCCTTGCGTTTTTGCGTTTTCATCAAGGTGGACAGATCTGCGTTTTTTCTCAGCATTGCTGCTGGTCGCCTACCTCTTCAAGCGTTTCTTCTCAGCAGCCCGTGGTCTTTCTTCATCACTTTGACCTCTAAGAAGAACACATGTTTTATGCACTGTTTTCAGGGCAGCAGTACCTAGTGTGCTGCGTTTTTCTACACGTGGTGTCTACAGTAGTTTGCAGCAGTTCTCAATATTCATACCCCCCCTGTAGTGCTTGTCGCCTGTTTTGTACAGGCCAGCAGCAGCATATTTGCTGCGTTTTTTTCTTCTACAGGTTTCTAATGCTGATTTGCTGATCTGAGGCTTGGGTGTACCTGTTTCTTCTGCGTTTCCAGATTCAGCCCTTTCTATAGCCCCGAATACCTCTGCGTTTTTAGATTTGCAGCCATGGTTGCTGCGTTTTTTCTGAACTGATCTTGATCTTGCTGGTAGCTCTACCTTCACCTGGGCTTCATCTGTTGGACCCAAAGGTACCTTCTCTTCAACGTTTTTCCTCATAGGAGGTGTGGACACTGGTTGGCCTGAATTTTCAGGTCTGTAGCCCCTTGTTTGGCTGTGTTTTCTTGTCCAGTGGACACAGATCACTTGCAGAGGGCGTTTCTTGTTTGGATTGTGGCTTTGGAGGCAGTTTGGTACTTGAGGAGGATTCTGAATTTTTGATTTCAGTCAGCGTTTTGCTGATTTTGGAGCATCTATACCTGTGTTTTGTTCCTGGCCTACACGGTTTCCCGGTTTCTTCATGTTCCTTGCCTTCTGTTGGCGGTGGAGTGCTATTTTTTGCTGGATAGCAGTGTTTTGGCTGTGTTTTGCTTTCCCACGGGAGTTTTCTACACTCAGAGGGGACCTATCTCCAGCTACTTCACTTGAGGATCAGTTTCGGGAGCTATTTTGTATCTGTGGAGATTTTCTTCTGTGACAGGTGTTTACAGATTTTGGAGGAGAGCAGTGATCTTTTCAGAGATCCTGAGCAAAGTTTATTGTGTCCGAGCCTGTGTTCTTTGCAGTGTTTGCAGAACAAGGAGGGTGTTTTGCCCTTGAGGTGTGATCCTTTCACATGGATCTTTTATTTGTTGCTGATTCTTAGAACAGTCTTCTACTTATGGAACAGTTTTCTACTATCTGTGATGCTTTTGAGGACTTTGTTACCACTGCAGTTTATATTCTTGCTTCCCTTCCTCATTGTGAGGAGTCTACCTCTACCTCTCTTTGTGATGCTTCTGAGGATGCCCCTTCCCCTACCAGTTCTATGGGTTTGTTGTTTTGGAGGATGGCTTTTTGGACCCAATGGGATGCTTTGGATCTGTGGTTGCTAACCGTGCCTGGGACACAGTGGTACTTCAAGAGTTTTTTGGATTTGGATCAGAATCAGGTTGGGCTTATATTAGTCCGACGATATCTTTTTTCAGAGGGGGATGTGGAGTCCTTTCATCTTGTCATGCCCTCCTTGGCAGCTTGTTCTCTTGCTTTTGTAGCTGAGTTGCTGAGGATTGTGGAGCTTTCTTGGTACCTGTTTCTGCAGTCTTTCATCTTTGTTCACTCAGCATCAGGTGCTAAGAGGGGGTGTTAGACATCATTTCCTTCTTGCTGGCTTCCTGTTTGGTGTCCTATTTTAGCCTCTAGGGCTGACCATGTTAGTCAGAGGGGCTGGTCACCCCTCACATATATTTTCCCACATTATTCTCCATTTTATGGAGTCTTGGGTATTTTCCCAATCGTGGAGGTTTTTTATCACCAGTCGGCTGCCTACTCATGGGCATATATATAGCTGGCATGCCTCCCTCATTTCTCACTACTTGCTTAGCATTGTTTGCTGCAGTCCCTCAGATACGAGGTTTTTTCCCCTCTTGCTCGGGACATGTATTCCTTTTGATGATGATATTGAGACACCTGTGTTTCCTCTCCATCTCTCTCTCTCTCACTCTCTCTGTGTTTCCACTTTCCCTTCTTCCACTGCACATTCTATCACACAGAATGCCAAAGATATTGTTTGAGTGGCAAAAGTTTGGATTTTGAGAAATTCACATTCAGTCCAGCAGCCAGCCCATAGAGCAAAAGGGCCTGCATGATGGCTTGTAGATCTGTAGGTGTATTTTGGGGGAAGAAGAAGAAGTCATCAGCATAGGCCTGAGCCACAAAAGGAGAGCTGTCGGGCATCCTAATACCATGCAAGCTACCTTGCTGCGTAAGTTATGCTCCCACACACACACCCCACGCACACACACACTTACACACATAAGAGCATACATTCATACAAAGATCTGTGTACTGAGTTTCTTCAGAGCTCCGGAGATATAGGGCAGACTCAACCATAATGAAGCCTAGCACTAAGAATCATAACAAATAGAAAGAATTACTACAACAAAAAGGTAGTTGATAGGGCATATGCACCACTAAAGATAGAAAGAACACCTCTTGTGTGAGTTCTTTTATACCAAAAATTTGAGACTGTTTTTTTTTAACCTTTTCTTGCTGTGTTAGTATTGCAGTGGGAGCAACTAGCACAGCGGTGATTGTGTTGCAGAACGGGCACCTCTTGTAATGTTGGGCGGTGGCAAAGCAGGCGTAATCACTTTACGACTAGACAGCAGCCGAGTTCACAGGCGGTGGTGGTTTTGGTGGCGCAGTACTTGCAGCTCTAGCAACAGCAATGGTGTGGCAACGTCGGTGGAGGCTGCTCTGGTAATCAGGGGGCATTTTAGATGATGCACAAAGAGCAAAGACGATGGATAGCAAAGGCAAGTCGGTGCTGTTGCAGAGATAGAAGGTGAAGCAGAGATATGACCAGAGAGCAACGGGGGCATCATCCGGTAGGAGCTGAATCAGTTATAGAGAGGCCGGCTTTGACTGTCCTTCATGCACACCTGCGCCCCACCCGCGGGCGCAGCACACTTGTGTTCACGCACACACCTTGTGCCACCTCAGCTCGAGCAGCCGAATGTTAGCACTCAGGTGTCACAGTGCTGAGAGTTGCACTTGCAAGCGTCAGAGGCGCAAACGGCAGCTGATGTTGACGATATTTCACAGTTGACAAAATAGTGATGAGCAGCAACGGATACTGCTGAGATAAAAAACCCTAAAAATGACCCTAAAACCAAAGCTCTGATACCAACTTGATTTTCTAGGGTTAGCAAACTATGGTGGATCAAAGCACTGCAGCACCTGCTGAAACCTTCTGAACCTGCAAGTACACCTGCCTACTGTACCTGCAGTACTGGCTGGAAACTCTTGTACCTGCAGTACCTGCTGAAACCCTACTGTACCTACAAGTACATCTGTTGGAAACCCTTGCAAGTACACCTGCTGGAAACCCTACTGTACCTGTAGTACTGGCTAGAAAACCTTCTGTACCCACAGTACCTGCTGAAACCCTACTGTACATGCAAGTACACCCACTGGAAACCCACCTGCAGTACCGGCTGGAAATGCTACTGTACCTGCCGTACCTGCTGCTGGAAACCCTACTGTACCTGCAGTACCTACTGGAAACTCTACTGTTCCTGCAGTACTTGCTGGAAACCCTACCTGCTGTGCATACAGTAGTACCTGCTGTACTTGCAGCAGTACCTCCTTCTGGACTGTGAAGGAAAACTGTTGAGCTTTTTGGGTGATATGGGTACGTAGGCCGGGAGAGTGAACCCCTCCACGTCCAAATGCTATGGCACTAGGGTACATTTCATCTTGGTTATCAACTGCGAAGAGATGGCATCTTCTGAACCGCCCATGTGAACAACAAAATGTTGCCCCTTTGATATGCACTAGGGTACATTTCATCTTGGTTATCAACTGCGAAGAGATGGCATCTTCTGAACCGCCCATGTGAACAACAAAATGTTGCCCCTTTGCTATGCCATAAGCTCTAATAAGACCTTTCTAAAGCTCCTCAACTCCGCCCTCCTGCTTAGCATCGAATACCACTGCGGGTACCGCATTCAAAGCGGGCAAAAGCTGAATAGCATTGGTGGTTGAGGGCGAGGGTGGAGAGGGTGGTACAGCTGTGGCGGTAGCCACTGTAGGAAGGTGTCCCAATTATAGTCTGGTAAGCCAGTGTAAGAATCTGTGCGCAAATGGGACCAATGTTACCACCAAGTGACTTCATCACCTGTGAGGTGTGGAGCTGCCACATGGACTTTGTCTTGGGTATCTGTGTTCTTGGAGAGTGGAAAGTGGGCAACAAATTGGTGAATAAACTGGGTTACAACCGAATGGTCGCACTTGCCGTCGTACTTGGTGAAGTTCAGTGAGGCACCGATAACTGTTGTTGAGGCTATGGCTGGGGTTGTGGAGGACTGAGAAGGGTGGAAAGAAGTTACCAAAGTCCGGAGTGTCTGTTGGAACTAATCCCTCGAGTCTTCTCGGGCTTGTTGCTCGTGGTTTGCCTTCACTTCGAGCTCTGCCCGGAGTCGCTCCTCTGTGGCCTTGCATTTGGCTCTCTCCCAACTGTTCGGCCAATCTTGCTTCACGGTCTTACTCTTCTTTTTCGGTCATCCATCGACACCACTGTTCCATTGAGGAACTTTGTCCCTTGGGTGTCTCCTCTTGGGCCAAGGTTGCCTGTAATTCTCCCAGTTTTTTTTCCATTTGGTCTCTTTCGAGTTGAATCTGGAGTTGCCTTATCTGCTCCTTTAACTTCTGGTTGTCTTCATCTTCTTTTTGCGGAAGCGTTTCTTGGAATGGTTCTTCTTCTTTAGTGATGTCTTCGGAGCTTGATGCCATGGTGGATGGGCGAGTGGTTTTTCCTGATCTCAGCTTTACCATCCACAGGATGCTCTCACCCTAGGTTGCCTGGTTGAATCATGTCCCAAGCTCTAATACCAATGTAGCATACACCAAGCTAGGACCGTGTGAAACAATGAGGCCTTCTCTAAACCTAAGTACTGAAGGGTCCCCCCTGCAAGCAGGAGTATTTGCTTTATTTCTTCTTCTGGAGAACTGAATACAAGTTGAACTGTGTCCACAAGACTGAACGAACAAACCGCCAAACGCAAGGACAAAGTGACTATACTCTGGGCAGAAGTGTGCATCGACTATGAAGCTATCTTCGAAGAGGATACGCTGGCCCGAGACTAAGGGTTGGTGTGATAAGATCTCTTGAAGAGGCTGAGCTCCTTTTGCCTTGGGATGAAAGCACAAGAGTGGCTGTAAGTATGCAAAGGCTAAGGCCTATGCACACATGCTTGATTGTATTGCTCGATAACTCTGATTCTATTCTGATGATTTTTGGGACTGATGATGGCTTGCCTTTTTATATGGACCCAAGGGCTGGTCGGCTGCCAGAAAGTGTTGTTGGCCTGCTGATATTGCCACGACCTGAATTAAATAGCATTTAATGCTGGCTTTGCTGCGTGGCTGGTCTGACTGCAGTAGCATCTGGCATGCAGTCTGCCTCTGGCCAACAGCCCATTTTAGCCTTGGCCGACTGCATGCCCAAGCTTATAGGCTGCTGACTGATGCCTAGGGGTATTACCTACCCCTTGCAAGCCTTGGGGCTGGCCCCTACATGAAGTGTACTAATATGCCCGTGATGCATACTACTCCTAAGGTTGACATCCACATGCACGTACATGATGAACACTTGCTGAATTCTCCAAAGTGGGTTAAGAAGACTGACCTAACACTAACCTGGCAGACCACAAAATATCCTAAAAAAGGTACTACTTTTGTACATGTTCTTGCACTGTTGATGAGCCAGTTTGTCACTGTGTACCACACAGTGCATGGGTGCACGTGACAGGCTCACAATGGGGTCACAACATACGACATATTCTTTAAAAAAGGTACTACTTCTGTACAAGTATAGCACTAATGATGAGCCAGCGTGTCATACTGCACCTCAATGCATGGGTGCATGTGACATGCTAGCAGCAAATCTGATGAGGGAGCAAAAGATGCACAAGTAAGGGGAAGGACTGGGAGCCAGCTAGGAAGGGTGAGGACCGCTCAAAGCATGTGGGCAAAGGGGCGGGGGGGCAAGAACTAGTGCTTTGGAGAAGAAGGGGGGGAGGGGGGTGACAGCCAGCAAGGGAGCTCTAAGCTCTGTAAAAATATCTCCTCCTTGCTTACCAGTTTTGTTTCGTTCTCGTAACCATGAAGGGGTGCGCAGGGGGGGTATCTTTGGAACTTTTTGGAAGCTAGTCATTGACCCCATCCTAAAAGACGGCAGAGTTTCTCAAAAGATCCTAAGTCGCAAAGCCATCAACGTGCCTAGCTAGATGAAAGCATACTCCACCGCATCTTCACTTTTGCTAGAAGGCTACCTTTTGATAATTGGCACGAGCTTCTTGCCCTCGCTTTTTGGCATGCTGCACATGAGCTTCTCCCTTCTTGCATTTGTGGCATCCTATCTATATGGCATTGTGAGCAAGGGCCATTTCTTGCTATCTATTTGTGTTTGCGGTAGTGACCAGTCGGGATCAAGGTCTGAACAAAGCAACTGCTAGGCCCCTCTTTTCACAAGCACCTGCAACTTGCAAGAAGCCACAGTCGGGATCAAGGTCTCAACAAAGCAACTCCTTTCACAAGCACCTGCAAGAAGCCACAGAGAATCCCTGGAAGGCTTTGTTTGGGTTCAGAATCGCAGAAAGTCCAGCTGAGAAAATCCAACCGTCTGCCTTGTACAAATGCATTCACAGCTAGAAATGATGTGAATGGATCTGTAGTGGGTAAAGCAGACGATTAGCCGGGATGCACTTTTTCTGCTCTAAGAAACATTGGTGTGAGTTTCTCATTTTGCCTCAATTCATATGTTGTGCGTTGTCCAGGTCAGTTTGGTGCAATACTTGACTTAGCTACACAGCTGGACATTGCTATATATGTTGCACCTCAATTCATATGTTGTGTGTTGTGCAGGTCAGTTTGGTGCAATACTCGACTTAGCTACGCGGCTGGACATTGCTATAGATGTTGCACATGCTGTGACCTACCTCCATCTCTATGCTGGTGAGGGATAGAGTAAAGAAAGCCTATAAAAATGGCATGACGTACTGAAGATGGTTATGGCCTTCTAACCACTTGCATCTTCTGCAGATCGGTCTATTATCCACCACGACATCAAGTCCTCTAACGTCTTGCTGACAGATAACTTCAGAGCTAAAGTAGCTGATTTCGGATTCTCACGCCTAGGGCCTTCGGAAATCTATGCTACTCATGTTTCCACACAAGTAAGAGGCACAGCAGGGTATCTGGATCCAGAGTATCTAAGGACTTACCAACTCACGCAGAAAAGTGATGTCTATTCCTTTGGGGTACTCCTTGTTGAGTTAGTCACGGGAAGGAGTCCTATTCAGCCAAAAAGTGAGTCAAAGGAGCGGACTACTGCAAAATGGGTGGGTTTATCCTTAACCTTGAAGTATGCGCATTACAGCTAGCAAATTGTCTGTAAGTGCACCTATCCATACAAATGTGTTATCCATTCAACAATAGGTCCTGTTAGCTTCTACATGTGTGAGTGTAAGTACGCACATGCATGCACCCCAATTGTGTGTCCATGTGTGCATGTCCATGTCCAAAACACACTGAATTTTGCCTGTTTTGTTTGTGCATGCTATCGTGTATGTGTGTGTGTGTGTGTGTGTATGTGTATGTATGACTCTTTACATGTGTGTGTGTGTGTGTATGTATGTATGAATTCAAGCATACATGCATGCATGTACGTATGATCTTGTGTACCTAGAATCTAGATATGCTCATATGTTTCTCTGTATATATGTGTATGTTGTATATTCAAGTATTCCTATGCATGCAAGCACGTGTGTATAATGTATGTGCATATGCATTCTATGTGTGTCTCCATATATATGTACGTATTTATGCTTTATGTCTGTATCTGTGTGTACGCATGCATATATGTTGCGTTCATATGCATGTAGCATTGTAGGTACATGTGTGCACAACGCTTACACACATAAAGGCGTGGTAGGTTCAGGGTTCAATGTCACTCTGCATTGGTTTAAGGAGATTGCAAGTCACCTGTAGGTTCCTTTCTCTGGTTCAGAGCCTCCACCTCATAAAAACTAAGAGTAGTCAAAGTTCTGTCTGTCTTTTTTTTGAGCCTCCACCTCATAAACACTAAGAGTAGTCACTGGTCACAGTTCTGTCTGTTTTTTGTGTGTGTGTGTGTGTGTGTACATGTACATGTGCATGTGCATGACGTTTGCATACGTGTGTAGATGTGTTATATGTATGCCTAGATGAGAGTGTATGTGTGAATGAGGAAGCGAGAGTAAGCTTTTCACCTGGTGCATTGTCTTTAGACAGGCATTCCAGATGTTTCGCGAAGGGAAAGCAATAGAGACACTAGATCCGAAGCTGGAGAGAAGCCCTTTGACGAGTTTGATGGTTGAGAGAGTGCTGGAACTGGCCTTTTACTGTGCATCTCCCACAAACGAACAGAGGCCAAGCATGAAGAAGACTGCTGAGGTACTCTGCAACATCAGGAAGGACTACAAGAGCTTCTGGCGCAACCGACCGGTGCGACATTCTTCGAAAAATGTCATGCTAAGCGCATGGCAGCCGATGAGGAGCTCACCTATGTAGGTTCATTTCTCTTGACAATTATACCATACGATATAAAATTATACTCGTATTGTATAATTGACAATTATACCATACCTCTGCGTGTAGTTGACGGTTAGGGGCCTGGGTTAGATGCATGTGAGCTACATGGAGGGGCCAAGAACCTCTTTTTTCCACCCATTCAAAATAAAGACAACTCATTGAACTAACTGCCTATTTTAGATGTATGAAAATTCCTTCTTTAATTAGGGGCTAGTAAACTTCGTAAATCGATTCTTGAACTCAACTAGTAAAAATACATAATAATTTCATTTGTATGGCACTTTGTCTTTACAATTAAGTGTCGTGTGTGTGTGTGTGTGAGAGAGAGAGAGAGGGGGGGGTGACAGAGATGGAATTTTTCAATTTTGTTATGTATGGCTTGTTGTAGGGATGGAAGTGCACAACATTTTTTAAAGGGCCAACGTAACCCACCCATGTGAACCAGCACAAGAAACTGGACAAGTAATATTACTTGTGCAGGCAAATAAAAATGGCACCCTTTCTTACAATTGGGATTATGTAATTAGGGAGACGGGAGTGCACGAGAATTTTTAAAGGGCTAATTACCCAACATAGCCCTCCCATGTGAACGAGCAAGAAAGTGGACAAGCAAGATTCCTTGTGCACCTCCTCTTTGTAGGCAACCATAATGGCATCCTTTCTTACAACTAAGGTTATGTAATCAGCCTTCTGTCCATCCATGTTTAGGGGGATGGAAAAGCACAATAATTTTTTAAGGGCTAGTTACCCAAGATAGCCCACCCATGTGAACGAGCAAGAAATTGGATAAGCAAGATTATCGTGATGGCATCCTTTCTTACGACTAAGGTTATGTAATCAGCCTTCTGTCCATCCATGTTTAGGGGGATGAAAGTGCACAAGAATTTTTAAAGGCCTAGTTACCCAACGTAGCCCACCCTTTGAATGAGCAAGAAATTGGACAATCAAGATTCCTTATGCACCTCCTCTGCAGGCAACCGTGATGGCATCCTTTCTTACAACTAAGGTTATGTAATCATCCTTTCTTACAACTAAGAAATTGGACAAGCAATATTCCTTGTGCACCTCCTCTTTTTGCAAGCAACCATGATGACATCCTTTCTTACAACTAAGGTTATGTAATCGGCCTTCTATCCATGCCCTTACACTATCCATATGCTTAGGGGGTTACACACATAAGCGACAGTCATTATAGGGCCAGATCTCGTCGTCCCTCCAAACCTTGCATGTTGAAAGGTATGCCTTCTTTGTAAAGAGCCTCAAGCATGATTCCTCTACATGGCATTCATAAATATATTCTTGAAAGGTGTATTCTCATTGAAACCATTCACCTTACCATTAACTTCATAAGAATTACATTGCAATAATTCAACCTAGAAGCATGGGTGCACTTTCATATCATATTGTATAGCACAATATGTAAGCATGCTACTTGTGCATTTCTAGGGCCTATAATAGGTGTGGCTCCTTACTGGCATGATTTGCATGAATGAAGAGTATCTAAGATTTTTTGGGGCCTATAATAGGTGTGGCTCCTCACAAGCATGATTTGCCTAAATGAAGAGTATCTAATATTTTCTTATATGATATTAAACTTTCATTAAAATTTTATCTTGTTATTTGCTCTAGTGATGTTAGAAATATAAAGGCATTTAGATACTCTTTATTCACTCTAGATACTCTTCATTTATACTATATCTCTAGCAATATAGGGGTATTTAGAAGTCTATTGTGGGGGTGCCGATAATGCAGACATCCTCATCATTCCCTGGGCCTAGTAGCAGTTGGTTAATTCATGATTTCCATATCTTCTCCAATACCCACTCCAATTGTTGGCTCTCGCTAGAGAATTGGGCATTTATGGATAGTGTGGTTGCTTCTACAAATAGCACACCAGGTCAATTCTGAGAATGGCCCAACTCTCTCAGTCTAACTTTGAGTACTACTTTGAGTCTATTGATCACAGTGTTCGTCATTATGTCTTCGGCACTCTTGGGTGTCTCGACCTTCTTTGAATCTTGGATTTTGATGTTGGGTTCCATCTTGGTCACTAATTTTGACTGTAGGCTATCTATGGTTGGGATGTTAGTAAGAGCACCCCATTATGGTCTTAATGTAGATGGGAACCTTTATAGTTTCATGATAGCCATAGCATTGTAACACGTAGGTTTCATTTAAAGTTTAAGTGCAAACTTTTTCTCTAACATTCTCACTAATGGTTCATCTCTCTCCAGTAGCTCTCCAGTAGGACGAGCTTCTTGAGCTCTCTTGACCCTCTTTGATGATTCACCCATGAATACACGGGTGAATCATTAGCCATTCTTAATGATTCACCCATGAATACACGGGTGAATCATTAGCCATTCTTAATGATTCACCCATGAATATATGAATTCTCACAATGGCTTGTCTCTTTCCAATAGGCTGAGCTTCTTGAGCTGTCTCAGCCCTTTTTTATAATTCACCCATGAATACATGATGCTCACCTAGCTTCATTCTCACTTTGCAAAAGCTCTACATAAAAAGGGAGGTCAATTATACTCATGATCCAGTACCACTCCCTAATAACAAAGGTATGCTTGAGATGATGTCTTGTATTCAAAGATCAAGTTTGAATAGGACTAGGTAATGGTTTGACCTAATCACAAATGCATAAGCACTTGATCCAACATCAAAATTGGTTGTGGAAAGTCTTTTTATAATGATTTTATGATTTTTACATTTTGGGGATTTTTAATGGTCTTTTTTATAATGTTTTTTTTATTTTTACGATTTCTGACAAGAAAATAATAACTTACAAAGGAAAGGAAAAACATACAAAATGCATATGCATAATGTAATTATGATTCTTTTTGGTTTTTTCTCATTTTTTCCACTCTTTCGAATCCAGCGAATCAGCCAACCAGATAACAGATGGAAGGATGATCTGGAAGGCGCACAATCCAAACAAATGCGATGATGTGAACAAGAAGATCTTGAAATCCAACAATCTTAATATTTTGACAATCCCAATATTATTGGTTTGATAATCTTAATATAGCAATTTAGATGTCCACGATTGGGAGATTAGATTGACAATTAGAAAATGTTCGCATAGTGCCCAATCAGAATAGATACGATCAGAAATGCAAGTGATCCAAACTCTAGGTAATTTGGATCATAAGCAATGATCCGAACAAGCAGCGATCTGCTTTCTAAAATGATTGAAAAACAAGATTGATGATTGGGACTCTTAAGCAAACAAGATTGATGATAATGAGATTGAATATGGGTTGGGTTGGCAATCCAAAAAGTGCATTTATGATGGTAGTTGGCATCGATTTCTATGTACTTTTTTTCAAGTACTCGAGTGGTCTTTACTTAAATTTATATCCTCTTATAAGAGTATTTGATTGGTACCTTGATATCCCCCATTATTTATGCTCAATTATGTGGCTAATAAAGATCGTTTACTACCACAAACAATCTCATATTAATTATTTTTCAAGCTGTGGAGTGATCTCAATGCAAAGTCAATGATCTAAATTGTGGCCATGCCGATAATCCAGAAATTCCAAAGAACATAATAAAAAGTGTTTTATAAATTTTTATTTTTTAAGGGTTTTTCTTAATGCTTTTAGTGTTTCTTGATATGCTAGGGTTTCTTAGCAACACTTCAATGTCATGATTTTCAACTCAATTTAACAAAAAATAACTACTACAAAGATTAATACATTCTTAGCACAACACTCCAATGTCATAATTTCCAACTCAATTTAACAAAAAACAACGACTACAAAGATTAATACCATGATTAAGCTAATATCTATAAAAAATGTAAAAAATGCTAATGTACACTAATCTCCTAATTAATTTAAGGCTCATAGTCATGATAAAATCACCTAAGTGGAGATAACTTATCTCAATCACACCCGTGAAAAAGCTTGCTCTTCATTCCACCACTTCCATGAGACAAAGAATTGAATAAATTAAGTAACATAAAACACAAAAGAGGTTAAGGTTATAAGAAAGCCAATTCTAATCACATTAATCTACTCATAATCACACTAATAGCACACACAAGCACACCAATAGCACACATAATCACACAATGTAACTCTAGAACACATACTCTACCAAGGATTTGCATCCAAGGTCAAGGCAGAGTGGGAATAATATGATATTTTTGAGTGAAAAAATACCTCTACTTCGTTACCTCACCCAAGACTCGCTTGATCTTTTTGCTCATGTCAAGAACCCGTTTGCTCTGTAGCAAGTGCTAGTGGTTAAAGAGGCCAAGATGTGTCAATCCCTCTTGTTTAAGCCCTACCTCTACTCTTTAATCAACTAAGTAATCCTTCTAAAAGGTAAAGGTTAAGCTAGAAAGCTTAAACCACATTCTTCTCCAATCATCCTCAATCACACTCTCACTTAAGTAAGCAATCATGCACACTCAACACACACAAGCATGCACTATACAATCAAGCAAGAAAGAAGGCAAGACATCAAGAGAAGAATAAATATTTGCACTTGAGAAATGATAGAATTTACCCATTCACAAGCAATCATGCACACTTAACACACACAAGCATGCACTATAAAATCAAGCAAGAAAAACAAGAGAAGATATCAAGAGAAGAAGAAAGCTTTGCACATGAGAAACGATAGAATTTACCCATTCACATTATCAAAAGTTGTATATAGATAAAAGGGCTTTTCTCAACTTTGCCCAAATTAAGTGGGTGCCCAATTCCTATCACTACCCATTTATACAAGGCTTGTGGCTATGGCTGGCCTTGTTGATATAACAATGGCCCATGGCCTATACATAATTTAAATACATCTTATGCTAGAGGCAAGGATTTTGGGTGTACAAAAAAGAGTTAACACCTACCTAGTGGGGTTGTTCTCACTATTAGTACCTTAGCATAAACACATGGCACAAGTATGAAAAGTTAAAACGTTAATAAAATTGGAGGGAACCACATTAAAAAAGAGAAAAGAGGGCTTGCTTTTGGAGGCGGCAAGAGTTCTACAACCAAGAGAGATAACAATGACAGAGAGAAAGTGTTGAATCCATAGAAAGAGAAAACATTAAATCCACATAGAGAGAGAGAGAGAGAGAGAGAGAGAGAGAGAGAGAGAGAGAGATGAATTCATTACTAGCATAAAGAGAAAGCATTTACTTGATTTCTTTAATAGAGGATTGTAAGGGTATGAAAATGAGGGGAATTATGAGGGTCCACCATGTTTCTTTAATAGGTTGATGGATAACATTGGAATTACCATCAAATCTATATAAATACATAAAGTTGGATGCCATTATGGTGGGAAGGAAGGTCTTACCACTTGATTTAAAACTGTGGTGGCATTAACCTTTTTAAGGTTGACGTATGCCCTAAGTTTTATGTTCTTCTTTTCAACAATCACAATCGATGGAGCCCATTTGGCATGTTCCATCTCATAAACAAATCCCACATCAATGAGCTTGTCTAGCTTATTCTTGACCATTTGCTTGTACCTAAAATTCATGTTGTAAGCCACTCTCTATTTAGATGGTTTTGGGCTTTCCATGATACAGATGGTATGTTTCACCACTTTCAAAGGAATTCCTTTCTTATTGCTTTGTGTAGTGAGGTCTTTGGAAATGAACACTAGTCTAGGGATGGTGTTTTTCACCACTTTCAAAGGAATTCCCTTTATATTTCCAAGTAAAGGCATCTTGATACTCCTTGAGTAGAGCTTTTAATTCACCTTCTTGTTACTTCAGGGGGGGTGAGGTCTTTGAAAATGAACACGACTCTAGGTTGTAGCAAGGTTTACTTCCTTCACCTCAATTGGGACACCATAAGAAGTATATGACTTTTTGCTTACCCTTTTTTAAGCCCTCAACCACTGTATCTCCAATGCTATAGGACTTCAACTGCTTAGACACTTGCCTCAGATCATCTTTAGGAGGCTTGACGAGCTCCTCTTTGAGCTTTTCTTCTTTCTTTACCTTGGCCTTAAGCTTGTTAAGCTTTCGCGTGGTGGCTTGGTAGAGCTTCTCTTGCTCAAAGCCACCAAGCTCTTTGTCACATTTGGTTGCCACTGTCTTGCTGGCTGGAAGTGTGATCGTGTTAAGGTGTGTTTCCTACTGCTTTGTGTAGGTTTTATGAGGGTCTACAGCCTGAACATAGCAACCTAAACATAGTAAAATGTTGTAGCAAAAGCCAATGAAGATTTGTCTCCATGGCGAGGCCATACTTCGTAGATTTCTACATGTTAGTCGAGTGCTAGTGGGAAAAATAAGGTTTAATTCTTCCATTCAAGAATCTTCTCTCCTAGAAGAATTGCTAACAATCTCTAGCTTAAAGTCAATGTTATCTCCCAACAGGGATGTTGCATTATCTTTGTACCATTCAATTTTTTAAAAATCTTGTTCCAAGTTTTTTTGAAAGAGTGTCTATCGTTGCCAAGACAAGAATCCAATCCTCATAGTCATCAAGCTCGGCAAGCGGCTCATATTCTAAGGTCTCATCTTCACTACCCATATGTTGTCTTAAGAATCTTCTCAAGAACTTCTACAAGAATACCTTAACACATAGAGTGTATCTTCCACAATTTTAAGTTTACATTTAAGGTCCAATGAGCCTTGCAAATGTAGATGTGATTAGTTTCCCAATCGTGAACCATCCTTGCATCTTACAAAGGCCTCCTCCTAAAGATTAGGTTGCAAGACGCTCTTCTTTGAAACTCCATTACTGTGAAAGAGTGGTGGAAACTCATATCAAAGGTCTTAATTTTGACATCTTGAAGGATTTTTTCAATGTGTTCCCATTTGTGGTGGTGGTGAGCTTAACCTCAAGAGATTGGTGTTTACAAGTGGCGGGATATCCTAGTAATTCTCAGTGATTATGCTCACTCTAACACAACCATTGTGCTGACTTGCTTTTCTTTGTACACAAAAAAGAGCACAATGTTCATTTTGTCAATTTCAAAATTGTGTTGTCCCAGTTTGTTCATGGGAAATTTAGGCAAATTTTTCTTATAATCTTTGATTCCAGAAGGAGACAGTTGGACACATGGCTCAATATCTTATGGGTCTTTGATGTTGTTATGCGCACGTCATATTATGTGCATATACTAGGAGGCTAACCTGCCCTAGGCATGTGAGCATGGGATCATGAGAACATGCTCCAGTGGGACAAGGGTTAGAATAACCCGAGTTGGGGTTAGGGACACGTAACCAAGGGTCACACATGGAAATGGAGAGGCAAGGGTCACTTGAGAGCTCTCCTATATAATAGGAGCATGGGGTACTCTCAAGGGACGTTCTCTTGTATAAAGCATATTATCTACTCTCTTGCCATTTCATACTAGAGCTACGTGCTGTTGGATTGACGACATACCTCTTAGTGGTATGGGACACCAAGGATAGGTATGTGGTTCTTCATTACTATGATGTGTGCACCTCGGATGTATATATGCCTGGATTATGTGTGTTTATGCATAGTGATTAGCTTCAGAGATCTTCTGGGTTTTAACAATGGTATCAATTGGGTCTCTAGTTAATTTTTGATGTTTTTTCTTCTCTTAATTCTCTCATTATACCAAACTTTTTAGCATTTTTAAAGCAAATTTTAACGTTTACTAAGCAAAAAATGTTTTTTTTGGTTTGTTTTGGTGTCTAATGCATCTTAATTCTCTCATTATACCAAAAAATTTAGCATTTTTAAAGTAAATTTTAATGTTTACTAAGCAAAAAATGTTATTTTTTGGTTTGTTTTAGTGTCATGCGTTGGAACGTCAACATGGCGGTCAGAACGCAGTGCTTCTCAACTTGGACAGATGTATTGATGATGCGAGGGAATTTCATGAGTGAAAATGCTATTTTTCTCTATTTTTATAGTTGAAATGAGCATTTTACGGGTTTTTTTACCAAAATACCGCACATGCTATTATGGGTATTTTTTGGTAGACAGGATTCCCTACATCTCTATACTTTTTTAGGAATTTATCCTAATTTTTAAGGACATTTTTTGAGCATGAATGTGGTAATTAAGCTTTTTTGTCATGTTTTTTTGCAGGTTTCCCACAGGTGTGGGGGCTGAATTTTGTTGATTTTTCTACTAAAAATCAATAATAAACTTCATGTTTCCACATCGGATTCTCTCTTGTGTGCGTGGTGATGGCTTCTTTGCTCTTTTCCAGATTTTCTCCCTTCTTCCTTCTCTTGCATGTGAAAGCTCTTCATGAGGATGGGAATTAATCAAGTGGATTAATTGTAATAGCTTTCTAATTACTCTGTTTATGATTTATGGAGAAGATGATGATGAAGTTGTTGGTGGAGAAGTGGAGGGGATAGAGGAGCTTATGCTTCCCCCCCTCTCCCTTAGGTAATCGCGCGCACAAAGGGGGGGGTCCATAGTCGACGGGCAGCATGCGTCCCCCCATTAAAAATCGTTTTTTTATTAAGCATTAAGCTTAAGGTTTTTTTTCCAAAAAAAATACTTTTGTTAAAACACTTTTTCAAGAATTTTGATTGTTGTAACTTTTCATTCGCCAATCTTTTGACATTCTAATTTTGGATTTTTGAGAATCCCATGTCTGATGGCTGTCCGTATTCCAAGCTGTTAGGGTCTCGAGTGTTGTGTCTGTTTGCATTTCTCGTGCGTTCGGGACACGGGAAAAATCTTTAAATTTTTATTTAAAAACTTAGAAAATTAGAAGATAGATTTTTCCAATTTTTGGAATATTCGGGTTTGTCATTCGGAATGTGGCGTGTCCGTTCAGGCACTTATGACCATTCGATCTCCTATAAAAATCTATTTTTTACCTAAACAATTAGAAATTCCTTTAAAATTAGAGATTTTAATTGAATTTGAGGATTGTCGAGTAGAATTTAAAAAAATCATGACCAATGGAATTCTTGAGGTAATTTTTTCATAATTACTAGGAAAATTTCTAAAAATTATTTTAGAAATCTTAGAAATTGGTATTTTTTGTATACCGATTGTATTTTTGGTGAATTCTATCGCTAAATTTTTTTGGAAAATTTAGATTTGGAGTGCCATAAGATAGGATTTTGTGGATTTCAAAATTAGTAAATTTTGAGGTCCTAGAAAATAAGAAAATTTAGGAAAATTTTATGATAATTCTTTTTTTTCGATAATCTAATATTTTCAGGGGTTATTTAGTGTTGAAGTACGTTTTCACGTGTTGACATTAGATAGATGCTAGTTATTCACATATAATTAATTCAAGTGTGCCTCGTATTAGTAGTTATTTCTATTTGGATTAATTCTAGACGGTGTTTTCATGATCTTTTACCGTTGTTTAGCAACCAAATACTAATTAAAGCATTTTTTCTTATGTGCAGTCAATTCTACTAAATTAATTTGCTAGATCATTTTGGTCAAGGGTGGTCAAGTGAAGTTGGCTCGAGTGATTCGTGATTTTTGGAGAACCTTATTACCATGGCTCACATTGACTTCTCGCGGTCAATGATAATGTCGATGAGATGTGTGATTAACCTAACTCCAGAAGGAAAGATCTGACTTACCAAGTTGTTGAAGAAGAGGAGGCTATTGGAAAGAGTGAATTTATGGAAGAGACAGAGCATCTGGAAAAAACTATTGCAAAATACCATGACGAGATATGGAGTCACTGAAGGTACAAATCTTGACTCTCAAAAAAGACACTTTTGGCGGTGCCTCCTACTCCTACCAAAGCAGTTGCTCTGTCGTTTGCACCAAAGGTGTACGATGGTGAGAAAAAGAAGACTCAAGAATGTGTAGATGCTTGGCTCAACAGGTGGACTACACCCTTTACCTTTCATCCATTTACCGATGTGCAAAAGCTGTAGATGGTGCATGGATTATTGAAAGGGAAGGCATTGACTTGGTGGAAGGATCTCATAGAAGATTCCATTCCTACAACTTGGCAAAATTTCAAAGAAGCTTTCAAAAAAGAGTTCATCCAACCAGAGGATGAATTCGAGATAATTGCCGAGCTTGTTAAAAATAGTATGGGGAATCAATCGTTTGACAATTATGTGCAAAAGTTTAGACAATTGGCTACCAAAGCCAAATCAGATAATCATACCCTAAGTGGGATTTTCATCAATAGTCTAGCTCATGACTATCAATACAAGGTAAAAAAATACAAAGTCAAAACGGCTAAGGATGCTATTCAAGTAACTTAGGTTTTTCATAAGACAATGGTCGTCTAAAACACTTCAAAACCATCGTCTAATGAAAAGAAATCCACATTCACTTTTGGGAAGAGTGGACAAAAAAGAAAGATGGTTTTCACGCCAAAAAAAAAAATCCAACAACGCTAGTAAGAAGCCAAAATTTGTGAGTAGGGATAATCACACATGTTTCAAATGCAAAGAAAAGGGACACACAAAGAAATTGTCCTTTGAATGGAGCTGTAAACCTTGAGTGCCTAGGCAAAAGGTGGGGCCAAAGAAGTTTATACAAAAAAAATTTGTGCGCATTACAAAGTAAATTTTTTGAAGTCAATATAACGCATCTTAAAGGAAGCTAATGTCCAGATTGTACTTTCAGTAAAATAAGGACGTTTTTGGTCCAAACAAATTATTTCGTATTCATGGAACAATAAATGGACATCAGGTTCATATATTGTTTGATCCCGGTAGTACTCACAATTTTATTGACAACATTGTGGTACACAGGATGAACCTGAAAACCACTCATAATGATCACATGTACAAGGTTAGGATGGCTGGAGAACAAGTCTAATTCTGGGACAGGAAGGTGTCAAAGCTGCCGCTAGACATCCAGTTATACTCAGAAAGACTTGATTTTCATGTCATGAGCTTGGATCATGTAGATGTCGTTTTAGGGATGGAATGGTTTCATTAAAAAAATAAAGATTTTTTTATTGACTGGGTCAAACATTTAATGTCTTTTTGTCACAATGGAAACCTTGTTACTCTTAAGGGAAACGTTCTTGTACCCGAGGAAACTTTGATTAATGAGCTTTAGTTAATGGAAAACCTTTTTAACTCTGAACTTTTCCAATTGGTTGCCAGTGTTGTCATGTGCTCATTTTGATGTCAACACTGTTTCTTTAAATGTTTGGGAAAGTAAAGTGTTAAATTCCATTGAGAGAGAGTGAATTTCAGGATGTGTTTCTTGATGAGTTACCTCACAGATTACCTCCTAAACAAGAGATGGACCATAAAATTAAGCTAGTATCGGGTGTAGTACCTGTTAGTATTCCTCTGTATCGGCTTAGCCAGACTGAGGAAGATGAGGTAGCCAAGCAACTAGCTAAATACTTGAGGATGGGTCAGATTAGGCCAAGTAAGTCTCTTTGGGGTGCACCAGTTATCCTAGTTATGAAAAAAGATCAAGGTACCTGGCAAATGTGTATTGATTACAAATGTCTTAACAAGGTTACAATTAAAATTAAATACCCATTACCTAGATCAGATGATCTTATTAATAAGTTGCAAGGAGCTAAGTATTTCACAAAGCTTGACTTGCAAACTAGTTATCATTAGATCCGTATTGTAGAGGAATATTTTCCTAAAACTACTTTTAGGACATGTTACGGCCATTACGGATTTTTAGTGTTGCCCTTTGGTCTCACTAATACACCAGCAACTTTCCAACATATGATGAATGATTTATTTCAGGATGTGTTAGAAAAATGCGTGATGGTTTTCTTAGATGACATTTCAATATACAATAAAACTTTGGTTGAGCATGAGGATCATCTTAAAGAGGTTCTATGAAAGCTCAAGAAGGAGAAACTATATTGTAAATTATCTAAGTGTGAATTCTTTAAGAAGGAATTGTTATACTTGGGTCATAAGTATAGATTTGGATCGAATCCAAAAGGTTTTGGAATGGCCAGTTTCGCGTATGGTCAAGCAATTAAGATCTTTCTTAGGTGTCGTGGTGTTTCTTCGAAAATCTATTAGGGATTATTCGAAGTTAACAGTGCCTTTTACCAATCTTCTTAAGGGTAAAAATAAGAAGTCATTCTCTGATTAAGTGAAATGAGAAGCTAGGGAACTTTTGATACTTTGAAAAATAAAGTTTGAGATGCTCCTATGTTAGTCTTGTTGGATCTTAGCAGGCCTTATGTCATTGAGACTGATGCTAGCGACTTTGCGAGACGAGAGGCACAACTTTCTTCTAGGATGAGAAGCCTGTCGTCTTCGAGAGTAAGAAACTCAACAATGCACAAGCTAGGTATCCAGTTCAGGAGAAAGACTTGTATGCAATCATTTATGCTTTAAAGACATGGAGACAGTCTCTATAGGTCTTAGTATGAGGTCTTGACAGATCACCAATCTTTGTAGTACATTTGTGATCAGCTGGACTTGAAAGGTAGAAAGGCAAGATGGGCTAAGTTGATGCAGGACTTTGATTTCACGATTAAATACAAGATATTTAGCTCGAATCACGTTGCTGATGCGTTGAGTCAAATAGGTGAAGTCAATGAACTTAGCTTCACCGAAATTACCTCTTATACGATTCACTCAGGGGAAAATGCAGTACATATATTTTCTTTGGAAAGTATTGAAATTTGGTAGAATCACGGTCTAACTCTGAGGTAGATTAAAACCTGGTGAATTAAGGAAAAGCCAACCAATTTTTTATTCGGAATGGTATCTTATTCCGACAATGATAAGGTATGCATGCCGGATGTGCCAGAAATTAGCCTCAGGATCCTCTTTGAGTGCCATGATGCACCATCGGCACGACATCCTAGCATACAAGGAACCTTGGCTTTGGTTAGAAGGACATTTTACTGGCCAAAATGGAAGATTTTATTCAGAGTTATGTGGTCCGATGTCATCAATGTCGGATAAACAAGGCTAAACACCTTAAATCTGCTGGGTTATTACATCTTTTTGATATTCCGTCTTGAAACTGGGAAAGTATTTCCATGGATTTCATTACGGGACTTCCACGTACTAGTAGGAGTCATGATGCCATTTGGGTAGTCATGGATAGATTGATAAAGATGGCTAGGTTTTTACCCACAAAGACAACAATTAAAGTGTCGGAATTGGCTTACCAATTTGTGGAGCAGCTGTTTAGACTATATGGTCTACCTTCTAATACTATGAGTAATCGAGACTCTAAGTTCACGGCTCATTTTTTGTAAGAAGTTTTCAAGAAATTGGAAACTACTTTGAGTATGAGTTCCTCTGATCACCCGTAGTATGATGGACAAACAAAGTGTGTGAATCAGATTTTAGAGAATATGTTTCATGATGCGTATATCTCTAGAAAAGCATGGAGTTGGGAAAAGTATCTTCCAATGATGAAATTTGCCTATAACAATTCTAAGCATATGACTATTGATTATAGTCTGTTTATGCTTATTTATGGGTATCAACTCAGGGCACCTGTTGATGTCAGTCTTAAGGACATTGAGCTGATGCATCGAGGGATTTCTTGCATGATATGTAGGAAATGCTGATCCAATCTTAGGATTCTATCAGGAGTGCTCAGGATAGAGCATGATTTTATGCTGATAGGGGACGCTCACCTCGGTCTTTTGAGCTAGGAGCATTGGTTTATTTGAAAGTTCCTAAAGATTCTCAGACTTTATCAACAGCAAAGTGCTCAAAATTATCTCTTAGATATTGTGGTCCATTCCAAGCTACACATTAGATTGACACGGTTACGTATGAGCTAAAACTAACTCCACATGTCAGAGTTCATCCAGTCTTTCATGTTAGCAAACTTAAAGAGAAGCTGGGAGGTGAGGATAACACAGTTACTCCTCATGAACTTGTTGAGGTTGAGAATTTATCCTATGTTCCACATGAACCTGAAAAGGTACTTGAATTCAAGGAAAGGAAACTTTGTAATCGCTTAATCCCTAAGGCTAAAATTAAGTGGAAAGATAGGGAAATTGAGGATTCAACTTGGGGACCAATTGAGAATGTTCAGCGTAGGTTTCCTTCTTTTCATTGTTGCAAGAGTGCAATGTTTTGAGAGAGGGAAAGTACGTTATGTGCACGTCATATTATATGTATATACTAGGAGGCTAACCCGCCCTAGGCATGTGAGCATGGGATCATGAGAACATGCTCTAGTGGGACAAGGGTCAGGGGGTTGGGGTTAGGGTCAGCAGCAGACCTAAACCGGGTTGGGGTTAGGGTCAGACAACCAAGGGTCACACATGGAAATGGAGAGTCAAGAGTCACTTGAGAGCTCTCCTATATAATAGGAGCATGGGGTACTCTCAAGGGATGTTCTCTTGTGTAGAGCATAGTATCTACTCTCTTGCCATTTCAGACTACAGCTATGTGCTGTTGGATTGAAGACATACCTCTTGGTGGTATGGGACACCAAGGATAGGTATGTGGTTCTTCATTACTATGATGTGTGCACCCTTAGGCTCGGGGTGGTCAAGTTGATGAGTATATGCCTGGATTATGTGTGTTTATGCATAGTGATTAGCTAGAGAGATCTTTTGAGTTTTAATATATGTGGACTCTCATATTTCCTTTCATCCATTTAGATAAGTCTTTCCATAACCAAGGATCTCCTTGTAAAAAAAACTTATCTCGACCCAAACTTCTAGGACAAGAAAGTTATGAGGCCTATAATAAATAGAGGTGGGCTATGTCTTACAATCACATATACCATGACCCTTCAAGGTGGCATCTAACATCACCTATAGAGCATGCCATGTGCGTTGACCCATTGCCTTCCTTTGATAGCATGGTATGTTGACCCTCAAGGTGGCACCTAACATCACCTCATAGAGCATGGTATCTTGACCCTTCAAGAAGGTGGCACCTAACATCACCTCGGAGGGCATGGTATGTTGACCCCAATAATTTTATTTTGATAGTTGCTAATAGACCTATGATAGCACAACTTTCTACCATAGCACATATAATAAAACTAAAATAAATGAGCAAAAACTTGAAATATTGGCACAAGCAACGCATTTAGTCACAAAACTTCAATAAAGTTGATCAATCAAAAGACCACTTGCATGCAGCCACCTTGGAAAAAGTTAAAGCTTTGTAAGGAGCTTGTTGATCATAGTCCTACCTTGTCCTTAATAGTCTCCACCCACCTGGAAGCATATATGCATCTAGTCAAAGCAAAATGAATTGAGTATTGCACATCAAATTAAAAACAAGAAAGCCAAGAAACTACAAATGGTATGGACTCTTACCTTTTCCTCTTGTTCCATGTTCCTCCTCCCAATGGAGTGGAGAACCTAGACTTGTGAAGAAATATCCAAAAAGGTTATGGTGTGTGGGATTATGGTACGGCTTGCGCTTTCTTTGCTCTTGGAATTGGTTTGGTAAATGAGGCCCTTTATTTTTTCCTTAGATCTGTGGTTGGGCTCAATAGCCTAGTCCATTTGGGGATAATCCCAACATAGGATCCTATACAAATGTAGCACTAGGGTTGTTGTATCATACTACATATTTATGTGATTCTGGATGGAATGAACCTTGACAGTCTTACTCCTACTACTCCAAGGTTGGAGCTTCATCCAAAAACAAGATGTGAGGATGTTCATGGCATTCTTAGTGTTTACTGAGCCTATAGAGTAGAGCTACGACATTCCATGTTTTCAAGTACTCGGAAAGCCCTTCACCTAAATTTGGGCTGCTTTGACTCATTTCTCCCTAACACTCCCCTCACTTGAGGTGTGTCGATGTAAGCTTGCCGTCTCCAACTTATAAGCACTATGTTTAATTGATACAACTGAAGGTTAGATGGATTTATGAGTGTGATTAGATGCACTTTTAGTTTTTATTAAGCCCAAGAGAGTGAGTTATGACATTTCATGTTTCCATGTACTCATGTTCATGTCAAGAAACTTCTTTCTCCATAGCAAGGAACCATAGTGCTAGTGGTTAGACCACTTGTCTTGGATCATAGAAGTCCCTTTGGAGATGTTAGAGGCCAAGAGGTGTGTCAATCCCTCTTGTTTGTGCCCTTCCTCTACTCTCAAATCAACTAAGTATTCATTCCAAAGGCAATGATTAAGCTCGAAAGCTTGAACCACCTTCTTCTCTAGTCATGCTCAATCACACTCTCTTTCAAGCAAGCAAGCAAGCGTGCACAGTTAACACACTCCATCCACACACATAAGCATGCATCCTACAATCAAGCATACATGAAGTTAAGAGCTTAAGAGAAGAAGGAATTTTTGCACATGAGAAATGATTTAATTCTCTCCTTCATATTATCAAAAGTTGATAAATGGGCTTTACTTGACCGTCCGAACTTAAGTGGGTGTCCATTACCTATCTCTACACACAAGGCTTATGGCTAGCTTTTGATATATCATTAGCCCATGACCACACATAATGTGAACAAATCCTAGGCTAGAGGCAAGAATTTTGGATATATGGAAAAGAGTTACTAACCCCCCTGCCTAGACCTACTTCTATCCTCAGAAGCTGTGAATAATGGGCATGTTGAGGAGAGGAACTTTAAATTATCTTTGTGAACAATGTCATCATCATATGGAAGTGTTACACTATCTTTAGACATTGGAGTGGCTTTTGATTATTGTAGGTGAGAACACAAAGTTTTAGCCAAAAAGGATGAACTTGGATGAGAACATCTCTTTGAAGGCCCATATCTTGAAGGCTTCCAAAAATTGGATGCTCACAAACATCCCATAGATTTGTGGAAGTGTGGGGCTAAGGTTAATGATGAAGACGAGTGCTTACACATAAGATTCATCGTATTTATGCCACTGTATGGGACCCTTCACTTTCTTAAAAGCTTGTAAACAATTGCTGATGGTGTCAAGAAACTTGATGGTGTCTTGAATGGCCACATCTAGAGCATCATGATGTGAAGTAATTAATTGTGCTATTAAGTTTGCACATCCATGCTTCCATTGGGACAATGCTAAATGGTGGAGATTCAAATCCACAAAAATTGAGGAGGAGAGTGTTAAGCTTCTTTTTGGCCTCGTACTCCTTCCAACTCATGCACCTACACAATGGTATGTATACTGGATTTATTCTTTAAATAACTGGTGCATCATAGTATATGGCCCAACAGTCTTGTACTCCTTCCAACTCATGCACCTACACAATGGTATGTATACTGGATTTATTCTTTAAATAACTGGTGCATCATAGTATATGGCCCAATAGTCTCGATTGCAAAGGTAGCACCGTCACCACTTAGCCTGGTTCTTCATCTCTACAATGTTAAATTTTTTGTCATCAATTGGCCTCTTATATCCTCTGCGCTCTTCAAACGGGCATGCTCTACAACCATTACTTAAAGGGTTTCTTGGAGTAGAGCCGCATGAGCGGGACATCAAGCCTATGGATACCATGGATCAACTCTTAGTGTGAGGGAGATTCCTTTTACTAGCCTATAAATTCCTTCATCATAATTATGCATTGTTGCTGGTAAGTGGAGAGAGGTCCTTGAGAATTTTCGCATATAAATGCATCATGTAGTTGCTTACTCTTTAACCCTTCTAAGAACAACAAAATTAGCCTGGCTTGGCTCATATTTTCCTCAATAGGTCACTTGTTGTTCAAGTTCTTAAGACGATTAATGCAGTCTCTCACTGTCTTGTGTTCAAGCTGTGCTCGAATTGGTACTAGAATTAGTAAAGCTGAGTTGTTACTGAGCTATGCTTGACACTCGTGTTAGAGATACTATCGTAAACTCTAGCTCCAAGTCTTCCATGGTTTCTCTCTCGGAATCTTCTAACAATTAAAACTAAAGCAAAGTATTATTCTCTAAAGTTAAGCCAAAAGTATATATCTTCATTCGAGGATTAATAACCTTTTTTGTTGTATATACTTGTTTGAAAGCAGCTAGATGGCTGTAGATCTCTCGTTCCATCAAACTTTGAAACTAGCTTGCCTATGATGTTGAGATATCGAGCTCAACTAGTGACACACTGGGATGAAAGCCGATTCTGATGGTTCATGAGCCATTGCAACCATATGCCTAGGTTCCAATCTGGGAGGTACATGTGTATAGGGTGGTCTCACATATCCATAGGCTAGTACCCTAAAAGATGCTTCTCTTGGTTGTTCAGGGGGTAAAAAGCCCAAATGTGCCATTGGGTATCCATATACCAATGCTCCAAGAGCTATTAATACAATTGAGGCCCTATAGTCATGGCTCTTAACTCTAGTGGTTCCCCGTTCTAATTGAATTGACAAGTCTACTAGTTCAACTCGGATTACCGATCCAAGGGCTCATCCCTATGGAAAAGCTGAACGTTCCTCCTGTATTGGAGGGAAGCTTGACTTCGATTTCAGGTTTGGAGGTTGTTTCCCTTGTGGAATAAAAGGAAAATTCTACTCTTACCCTTACGCTTCCTGATCTCAAGGTGATTTCGTTAGGAGAGGTCCTTAATTCACTTGGTTGTGAAGTCCTATGTTCTAGGTCCTTGTTGGATGGGGGAAGTCCCTCCCAACCTAGACCTTTCCATCCTTCTCACTTCGTCGGCCACTCTTGGGATGTATGTGTTACGATCCTTGTCCGCACATGTCGTTTGATGATGATAACACCTCCTGTTGACTAGAGGTGCATCCAAAAACTTGTGATTTCCCTCTTTGTCCCTTTATACATTGGTCATGTTAAAGCGGTTGCCTTGGGCATCCTCGTACTAGCCTATATTGCCTTAAGTGGCTCTAATTCTCCTTAGATCCTTGTCCGCACATGTCGTTTGATCATTAGCATGATGATAACACCTCCTGTTGAATAGAGGTGCATCCAAAAACTTGTGATTTCCCTCTTTGTCCCTTTATACATTGGTCATGTTAAAGCGGTTGCCTTGGGCATCCTCGTACTAGCCTATATTGCCTTGGGCATCCTCGTACTAGCCTATATTGCCTTAAGTGGCTCTAATTCTCCTTAGAAATAATATATCTATCACATTTGGAGGTTGAGTCACAATTGGCTCTATGCAAGCTCTTGAGCTCTTAAGGACTCTGTGAGGTTCTTGTGCCCATGTTGGCACACTACTAAAAGATCGGATACTAGAGGTCTTGCGCATTAGAATATACATATTCCCCTCTAGGTCTACATAGATCGGATACTAGAGGTCTTGTGCATTAGAATATACATATTCCCCTCTAGGTCTACATAGATCGGATACTAGAGAAGTCTTGCGCATTAGAATATACATATTCCCCTCTAGGTCTACATAGATCGGATATACTAGAGAAGTCTTGCGCATTAAAATATACATATTCCCCTCTAGGTTTACATAGAACTCATGTCTGTGTTGCGTGCAAAGTGATAATAAGTTTTGAGTTATCCAAGATCTCTAGTTCACACCCTAACATAGTCAAAAGTGATCATCACTCCAAGAGCACCCCATTATGGTTAGTGTAGATTGGAACTCTTGGAGTTTCTTGATAACCATAGCACTTTAGCATATAGGTTTCATTTGTTGTTCGAGTGTGAACTTGTTTCCCAACATTCTTGCTAGCTCATCTCTCTCTAGTATGACGAGCTACTTAAGCTCTTTTAGCCCTTCTTGATTAATACTTAATGAATACTTGACACTCACCTGGCTCCATTCTTGATGAATACTCGATGCTCACGTGGATCCATTCTTGGAATACTTGATACTCACCTGTCACCATTCTCACTAGTGAAAGCTCTACAGGGTGAACTTGTTTCCCGACATTCTTGGTAATGGCTCATCTCTCTCCAATATGACAAGCTTCTTGAGCTCTTTCAGTCCTACTACTTGATGAATACTTGACCCTCACCCGAGTCCATTCTCATCATTGGTGAAAGCTCTTTAAGTCCTTCTTGATGAATACTTGACGCTCACATGACTCCATTCTCATTTAGTGGTGAAAGCTCTACAGGTTTATACCCCATAATACTACTCTTGTCACTTCCATTATGAAGGACTCTTAGTTTGCTTCTGAGATAGTGTCTACTGCTGCAATGAGGGAGGTCAATACTACTCGTGGTCCGATACCACTCCCTAATGTTGGAGCGTGAGACAAAATCTCATATTCAAAGGTTGGGTTATAATATGGATAGGCAATGATTCGACTTGATCGTAAATGCATATGCACTTGGTCCAATGCTCGAAATTGCTTGTGGGAATTCTTTTTATGAGGATTTTATGATTTTTTAGTTTTTATGGATTTTTATAGTCTTTTTGTAATGTTTTCATTTTTTTCAAGGTTTTTGATGGAAAAGTAATAAATTCATAGACGAAAAGGAAGAACACACAAGATGCATGTAATTTTTTTTTGTTTTTTCCACTTTGTGGAATCCAGTCAAATCAGCAATCCAAATGAGAGATGGGAAATCTGGGGAATATGGTCACGGGACTAAATTGTAAAACGATTCGGAGATAGGATCAACAGTCGGGAAATACAAAAATCTGAAATGAGAATTGCTTGATGCGAAAGAGGTAATGATATGAGAAGACAAGAGATCTGGACTTTGAATAATCTGATTTATGGGATGAT
Organism: Cibotium barometz; assembly: GCF_041138505.1. Lineage (NCBI taxonomy): Eukaryota > Viridiplantae > Streptophyta > Polypodiopsida > Cyatheales > Cibotiaceae > Cibotium > Cibotium barometz. The sequence continues at coordinate 10,130,883 of NC_141056.1, read as the reverse complement.
CTTTCAGTCAGATCGACGATCCAGACTCTTGAGTTGAGATTGAGAGTAGACGTGGGTTGGGTTCATCGATCAAAAAGTGCATTAATGGTCGTAGGTGGCATGGAAGGTAGGCGTCTTTACTTAACTTTACAAGAGAATATTTGATTGGTACCTTGATAGCCCCCATTCTTAATGCTTAGGTGTGTGGCAATATAGAACATTTACCCCACAAAGACAGACCCTCATGCTCTAGTTAATGATTTGGATACAAATTTAACGATGTGAATCTGGATGATCCGGATCCTAGTTGATGATCCAAAAATTTTAGAGAGTAGAGGACGTAACTTTTTGAAGATTTTGTAATTTTTAGTGTCTTTCTTAATGTTTTTTGGGTTTTGTGACATGATAGGGTTTTTCTTAATGTTTTTTGGGTTTTTGTGACATGATAGGGTTGCTTAGCAACACTTCAATGTCATGATTTTCAACAAATTTTACAAAAAAAAAACAATTAAAAAGATTAATGCCTTGATTAACTAACCTTGGTAAAAAACATAAAAAATACTAATGTACCCTAAGTTCCTATAATTAATCTAAGGCTAATGCTCATAGTCATGATGAAATCAACCAAGTAGAGAGATACCCTACCTCAATCACACTTGAGAGAGCTTGCTCCACATTTCACCAATCCCACCACATTTCACCAATCCCATGAGATAAAGAATATAAGAAATTAATAAACATAAAACACAAAAAGGGTAAACGTTAGAAGCAAAGCCTACTCTAATCACACTAATCCACTCCTAAACACTCCAATAGCACACACAATCATACAAAGCAACTCCAATATTACTATAGAATACATCTTCTCAACATTCTACCAAGGATTTGCCTCCAAGGGCAAGATAGAGTGAGAATAATAGAAGATTTTTTAGTAGAAAAATAGCTCTACTTCCTTACCTCATGCAAGACTGGTTTGATCCTTGGTAACGGTGTCATTTGTTCATGTCAAAACAAGAACCTTGTTGCTCTCCAGCAAGGAACCATAGTACTAATGGTTAGATCACTTATCTCTGATCATGGAAGTCCCTATTAGAGAGGCTAAAGAGGCCAAGAGGTCCCTATTAGAGAGGCTAAAGAGGCCAAGAGGTCCCTCTTGTTTTAGCCCTTCCTCTCCTCTCAAATCAACTACGTAATCCTTGGTAATGGTTAAGCTAGAAGCTTAAACCACCTTCTTCTCCAATCGTGCTCAATCAAACTCTCACTAAAGCTAGTAAGCATGCACACTCAAACACACTCCATCCACACACAAACACACTTCATTCACATACACAAGCAAAAGTAAGAAGGTAAGAGCTCAAGAGAAGGAAAAAGTTTTGCATTTGAGGAATGATCGAATTCCCCCCTTCATATTGTTAAAAGTTGAATATATACAAATGGGCTTTACACGGCTGCCCAAGTTAAGTGGATGTCTCATTGCCTATCTCTACCCATATATATATAAGGCTTATGGGTGGCTTTTGATACATTATTGGCCCATGTCTATACATATAATGTGAATAAATCCTAGACTAGAGGTGGGGATTTTGGATATACGGAAAAGAGCTAACAAGTCACTTAGTAGCCCTTCACCCTGATTTGATTCATTTCTTCCCAACATTCCGCGTTCAAGGTTGTGTCGATGGAAGCCTACTGATAATTGATTGATATAAATGAAGGTTGGGCGGATTTAGGAGTGTGATTAGATGCACTTTAGTCTGGTGGGTTGTCGGTTCCAATAAATTTTTTAGACCAAAGGTGCATCAAGAGATTTCATAAGAAAGTTTTGTCTTTTTCTGGTTCCTAATAGTAGGTTGGGACAAGTGGGTTGTAGCTTGGGATTAGATCGGATAATTCTTATAAATTCATTTTCTTATAGTGTGAGTAAAGTTCACTCATGGTGGCGGGTTCGACCATGCTCGTACATATATTTAACTGTACAATGGATCTGATAGATGTCTAGCCACTATGTAGTGTTTTTATTATAAACAAATAACTACACTTACATAAACAATATCAAACCATATGGACACTGAATCCATAATTTTCAAAAGCAAACTGCCCAAGCCTCAAAAAATGGCATTCTAGTGTATTTGTACCGGCCAGCATTAAGAAAAATTGGCTGAGATTTTAAGTAGCCCTTATTTTAAGGTATGATTTTTCACATATTTTACTTATAAAACCGGCATATTGTAGAGATTTCGAAACAAAAACCGAATAGATTTAAGATTTGTCCTTATTTTGATTCGCTGAAAAATATGTTTTTCGAGCACTTAAACTGCCACGCTTGGATTGTGGAAGATGCTTGACTTTTCATTATAAACAATAACGATATTTACACAAAGAATAGATGTAATTTTTTTTAAATAAAAATTACGCAACTAATTCCTAGTGGACTCCTCTCAGGGCCCTGTATGCCCTTTTACAAACACCACACCCCACACACACCCACAGGCAACATTACAAGGTGGCATCATTCAGGGTAGCCAGCAAGGTTTGAACCCTTATTGACTAAGCTACCACCCGATGATATAATAAATGCTAATCAAAACATCTCTGGACCAAATTTAAAAATTTGCAAAGTAAAACTCTACCACTCTATGGTAAATATGAACAATGTTAAAAAAAAAAACTCTACCACTCCAATCTTTCCATAAGGGAACCACTCATCCAGATTCTAAAGGTACATTGCCCATCAAGTTTCAACTTTCAACCATGCCTCGTAAAGATCGTGGCAAGAAGAAAAAAGAGAGGGGCAAAAGCAATCACCTTTCTTCTCACTCAATACCGCACTCTCTCTCGCCCTCTGTGCGAGACCGATGAGCTTTGAAAACCTTTCTGACAGCATACCAGGAGGCGGTGAAGGAGGAGGAGGAGACGAGCAAAGGCCAGCAGCAGAGGAAGAAGACGACGAAGAAATTGACAGTGTGGTGAGCCATGGCGTTCCTCAGACGGGCCAGGACCCTCCTGCCCTCTCAAATCAGGTTTTCAAACGCTCAGAGCCTTCGTCCTGCGTCAGAGCAGTCTCATCATTTCTCTGCAGCAAGGAGACCCTTCGGTTCAGCCAGTCATGACTCCGTTGTTCGAGCGACTCTCTTTCCTGGAGATGGAATCGGGCCCGAGATCGCTGCATCTGTTAAGCAGGTTAGATTAGGGTTTCTGTCTCCGCGCTTGGTTTTCCTTCAATGCACTAATGGATGCATGCCATCGTGCCACCTGTTTGTGCTTGGTTTTCTTTCAATGCACTCATGAATGTATGCCACCATTTTTTTGCATTTCAATGCGATGGATGTCTGCCATCATTACTTACATTCAAAGCTGTTGATGTATGCCATGGTTCTCTGCCTTCCGAAGCGATGAATAGGCCACCGTTTCTGCATTTCTGAAGCTATGGATGTAAATCCTTTTTTTTTGGGGTGCATTTGATGTATATGGATATTATCATGTTTGCATCCAGAAGCTCTGGATGGATGTTATCAGCTTTGCATTTTGAAGTCATGGATGGATTTTATCCCATGTCGTGTTCTGAAGCTATGGATGGATCTAATTATTTTGCATTCTGAAACTATGAATGGCTATGAATGGATCTAATTATTTTGCTTTTTGAAGCTGTGTATGGCAGTTTGTTAGCTTTTTTCAGCTATGACATGTTCAGTTATTGATTGTTTTAGCATTTTAAAGCTACAGATCATAGCATCATGTTACATACCTTCACGTTTTCAAGCTTTTGCATTCTTTGCAAGGCTTCCCAGCGAATTCTTTGTTCGTGTCCAAGTTTTCTGCAATTGTCTCTGTCAAATTCTCAATATGTAAGTTTGGATATATTTCTCTTTTATGAAGACATGTATGTGATACGTAAGTTTGGATTTATTTTAACTTTATGAAGACTGTGTGTGTGTGTGTGTGCCTGTCCGTGTGGGCTGTAGAAAACTTTTACTTCCTGCTTCTTGTTTGTGGATGAATTTTAATTCTTTTGCCTGGAGTAGATACCAGCTTTGCATTTCAAAGTGGTAGAAGGATGTGTTTCATCATTCATATCTTTAAACTCATAGACGGATACTATCTTTTCACCTTTACATTGTGCTGCATTTTGAAGCTGTGAATTGCTCTCATCTTATTGCATTGTATGGGATGGAATTTGTGCATTTGAAAGCTATTTGTCATTTTGCTTTCTGAAGCTATCATTATTTTGTACTTTGAAGTCTATATCATTGTTTTGCATTCCAATGCTTTAGTTGAATATTCAATGGGCATTGCTTAGCTATTCACGATTTTGCATTTTTAAGTGGTTTATCACCATTTTGCATTTGAATGGTTATGGATCTACATCCTCAGCTGCTGATGGACAAGAAAAAGCTATGCATTATGTTGCATTTGAAAAACCATGGAGGGATAAAGCAAAGCTATGCATTATCATGCATTTGAAAACCCATTGGTGGATAGGAAGTCAAGATCTTGTTCCATTGTTATGCAGATTTTCAAAGCTGCAGGGGTGCCTATAGAGTGGGAAAAGCATCATGTGGGAACTACTGTGGATGCTCGCACTGGCAGTTTCGTAACCTTTGATAGCATGGAGTCTGTTCGTCGGAATGGCATTGGACTTAAAGGTCCCATGACAACACCAATTGGAAAAGGTCACAAATCTCTTAATCTTACTCTTCGCAAGGAGCTAGGGCTGTATGCAAATGTCAGGCCTTGTTTGAGCATTCCTGGCTATAAAACTCGATATGATAATGTCAATCTTGTAACGATTCGCGAAAACACGGAAGGTGAATACAGTGGCTTGGAACACCAGGTTAGTGGAATATTGTTCTTTAGTTGCCTTTATTTCTCATTCGTTCTGCCCTCTTGAACTATTTCAAATAGAATTTTGCACCACACATGTATGGCCTTCTTGCCAAACCTCACACACCTTATGAATGTAGTGAACATTGATCCATATGCCATTGTGCCATCTGAGGCCAAGTCAGGCACGTCTGAGTTGAATCTTGTAAAAAAATTTCAGGTTGTAAGGGGTGTGGTAGAGAGTCTGAAAATCATTACAAGGCAGGCAAGCCTCCGGGTTGCAGAGTATGCCTTCTACTATGCCCAAACAAATGGCAGGCAGCGAGTCTCAGCTATTCATAAAGCCAATATAATGAAAAAGACTGATGGATTGTTCTTGCAGGTGAGTAAAAGTTTGAATCATTGCATGTTTGTGTTGACTGCTTACATGGATTTTGATGTATTCAACTGTCAAAACTTTGGATGCCTGGAGGAAGTTTATTTATATTATGTGCATTGTGCCTTTCACAAAGTCACTCTCTCCTTTTTTTTTTTCCACACATTTGGCTTTTTCAAATGAGCTGTGTTGTGATTTGTTCAACTTTCTAATTATTTGGCACCCCCTACCCTCCTCCTCCTTCCCCTCTCCAACTACCACTGTAACATGTGGGGGATTGCTCGTAGTAAAACAACCTTAGGCTTAACTAAACTTCACTTAATTATACTTAAGAGATAGACAATGGTGTCAATGCAATGCAGCTATATTAAATGCAATGGTTACAATGAACATCTATGAATAGATCTATGCCTGTCCTAGATGAATATCTATGTCGGGAAGAGAGAGATATGCTGAGAGCTGATGTTGATTGAATGTTCCCTTCTCCAATGCTGAGGTCCACCCTTCAGATGCTAGCTTTCCTCTATCTAGGAGGCAGGAGGATGAACTGAATGCTGACTGTATGCTGATGATGCTGAATGCTGAATATGCTGAACTCCACACCCTCTTAGGGTCTTGGGCTGAAGACCACCCAACGATGAAGAGATGAATTCAGTGAACGATGCGCTTTTGTATTTATATGCTGCTGGTCGGCCAGGTACTGCTGTTGGCCAGCATGCCTATGTCTTCACGACTTCATAAATGCTCTAGATGCTGCTATCGGCTGGTTATACCTCTGTTGGCTAGTTGTAGATGCTGAGTCAGCTGGTGCTAAAGTGCTATGAATGCCTTATGTAATGCTGTAAGTGCTATAACAGCCCCATATAGATGCTGTAACTACTGTGAATAACTGCTGTAAATGCTTGGATAATACTTGATGCTCATGAATGCTATCTGCTTAATGCTTATGGATGCTAAGAATGCCATGTCACTTGTACACCAACAGGGTGTGCACGTGACAACCACCAAACACACACCAAACAACAAGAACAACACCACTTGTTTCTTTTAGTATCTCTTGTCCAACTGTTTTAATGCAGACATTTTCACCTTCTTCATCTTCCATCTTAAGTCCTCTGTTGCTTCCGCATATACCCACAAAAGCCATTAAATAAGAGTCCAATTTTATGTAGATTGAATTCATTTTCACCCATGCATGTGAAAAACAAGCCATAGGGCTGTGAGCCTCGTGGCAATCGATCTTGTCCTAATCGAAGGAGCCATACGTTGAATGACAATGTTTTTAAGTACTTGCAAACCTCAACGCATATGGCAATTAGGACGAGCTCCATTATAAAAGAGTATTTCATCACCATTGCGATCATAGTCTATCCAAAGTAGCACTGAGTAATGTTCTCTATTAGGAGTGCACAATGTCGGGAGCAAAGGTTGAGTGCTAGGGGTGGATCTCGCTTTTTACAAGGGGACGAGAGTTTCATTTTTGGGTGCATAGGGTCTCGTGAAGCAGGAAAGTCAATATTTATAAATTTCACTTTAGTTTTCAAAGTCAATAATAATTGGGCACTGCCTAGGAAGGCGAGTTTCGTTCTCCCAACTTCTTATTTGATGTATAGGCAATCAATTCCATGTGATGTCCATGTGTAGAAATCATTTTACGTGTCTACATGTGGTCCACCTTTATCTTATGACTCAACCACCCTGAAGCGCTCTTAGCACGTGTAGAAATAGAGATCTCTGATCGGGTGAAATGTTGCCTTCAATTGCTCATTCACCAAACACATACATCTCCATGTGGACTCGGACCATTTATGATCTAGACAAGACATTATTCGTAGTGTCTCTATCGGCGAAATTCATAAAAGAGCTTATGTCCCAGACTATTCTTATTGTTGATATCTCCTTGACTTTTAAATAGTTGAGTACAGTTGAAAAGCTTCTTCATAGATGAGAAAGATATAAAATGTGTCTTGAGAAAAATTGGCATTCTCCCAATTTGCATATGCAAGTGATAATTCTTGAACTTCACAAGAGAAAATTTTGATAAAGCTTCATGCCTTTCATTGTTGGATCTTGATGGAAAAGAATCTTTTCTTGATCTTCCACTTTTGGTGGATCTTCAACAAAGAAGTATAACATGAAAAGCCTTGTGAATTCTTTAATCGTATGAAAGGACTGTGATATTTTGGAAACAATTTTGGATAAATTGCTCGTCTTTTCGAGCCTTTTTAAATTTGAGTAAAGACATCGTCACCTTCCTTGAAATCCATTTGTTGTTGGTGTTTATTAGTATTGGCATATATTACATGGTTGTAGTGCCACATGCGAACAGGGCATAACTAGGGGCACTTCTTCCCTTTGGGTTTTTCCCTCTAGCACACATGGTGTGGAAGGACACCCACCTTTTCATTATTGTTGTATTTTCATATTATATATGTGTTGACTTCTTAGCTCCACACATTCCGATGCAATCCACATTTTTGTCTCTCTCTATCCATCACCATCTCTATGTATTGTGGTACGTGCTTGCTTCTGGGTAGTTCTAGCTCCCCTGGGCCAACAGTGGTAATAGAGCCTTGCCCTAAGCCCTAATCTCCTATCACGTCTTGTCCACGTAGCTACTGTCATGTCTTGTCCATGCATCTGCTAGCTTTGGTTCACCATCGCCAACCAATGCTGCTAAGAACCGATGAGACATGCGCTAAGGCAGCATTTGACACCAGCCATTGCCAATGCTGTTCACCCAACAATGGATCATCATCCGAAGTGAGGTCGACGGACTTGACCATACTGTGGTGCACGCTCTTGCTCGAAGGCTGTCAATCGTGGGTGGAGCCACCGGCAGTGGTGGCAAGCTCTGCACTCGCGCCGCCGACTGACCCGGGGGGGTGGGCAAGAAGGTGGGCGGTGGCGCCCGTTAACCCTGCCTGCATCTTTGCCATCCGTTTGTTGGGGTCCCTCGTCACATCCATTCCAGGGTGCCTTTTTCATCGGGCTTGAAGTGTCAGCTGTAGCACCGGGGGCCCTTGTTGCTTCTCTGCCAAGCCAGCTTCTCGAGTGGGTGTCGCCGCTTTGTCTAGCTTTAGGCCCGAACCCTTTCCATCGTTGTTTCTCTACTGTAACAGTCGGGCTCTCGTCCCCTCTCCAACAACAGACCTCTGAGATGCTGGAGAGCGGACTGTTAGCGATGGCATGGGGAGATGGTGGAGAGGTTTATGTAAATCAGCCTGTTGGCTTTGAGATGCCTAGTCATGAAAGCGAAGTATGCAAGCTTCGAAAAGCATTTTATGGTCTCAAACAAGGTCCTCGAGCTTGGCATATATTACGTGGTTGTTGAACATGGCATAACTAGGGGCACTTTTTTCCTTTGGGTTTTCCCCCCCAGCTCACATGGTGTGAATGGACACCCACCTTTTCATTATTGTTGTTTTTTCATATTATATATTGGCTGACTTCTCAGCTCCACACATTCCAATGCAATCCGCAGTTTTGCATGTCTCTACCCATCACCATCTTTGTGTACTATGGTATGTGCTTGCTTGTGTGTAGCTCTAGCTCCCTTGGGCCAACAATTACTTACCTTCTTATGCTTCTTGAGACCTTTTAATGTTTGCACTTGTGAAAAGGCAATATGGAGGTCCATGACATACCGAGATACTCACTTGTTTGTTTGTACAAAGGCTCTTAGGCAACCACATGGTTGTCTTGATTCAAGACTGTGCCAATGCAACTGCCATGCATCCCACTCAATCATGAATGGCCTTTGGAGGTGTGGCTAGCATGGGTCCATACACGATATATGGTAGCATTTGGCTTCTCTTTACAACAGAGTATCGCCCACGAAGAGGATTTCCTTGGAAGTACAGATGCCGGTTATGAGCCTTGCAAAGTCATCGACGATGCGGGAGCATATTAACAAGCTGTTTGCTCTTCAACAGGAAGTTCTTCAGGCTCGGAAGGAGATATCGTTAGAGGACATGGCCATATCGTTGCTCTCGCATTTGCCCTCTTAGTACTCAGCATTTTATTTGTCTTTGATTACCAGTGTGGCAGGCTCAGCACCATTACTTGGGAGGAGCTTGTGCCCATGGTCTTGGACCAGGAGGAAAGATTCACGAACCCTCCACAGGGCGGAGGTTCAGAGGCCTTAACTGGCCAACGGTCGAAAGGCCGTAACACGGGCAAAGGGAAGGCTTCATCGGAGAAGTCTTCCGAGAAGAAGTCTGACGCTGACCGCGAGAAACTAAAGGCAGAGAGGACCTGTAATGATTGTGGCGAGAAAGGCCACTATTGGAGGCAGTGTCGCAAGCGGAAGACCGAGAAGGGTAAAGACTCCTCAGCAGCAATCATGAAGACTCCGGCTTTTGTGCACTTGGAGGTTATGGACACTGATGTTTCATTTTCTTCAGGCAGGGAGGAGGTTGAAGGATTCTCCGCAACGGATACTCGGGAGTGGATTCTAGACAGTAGTGCTTCCAGGCACATGACTCCTTCCCGTTCAGATTTACAGGATCTCTGTAGGTATTCTGGTCACATTGGGGATACATCCACTATCTCAGTTCACAGTGAGGGCAGGTTGGAGATAGTTTCCGATTGCAGAGGGGGGAAGCATTCCTCCCAGGTGTTGTATGTTCCGTCCCTTGGTTTTCATCTGTTGTCAGTGCATCAGGTTTGCAAGACTGGTGTACGGGTGGAGTTTGATGAGCATTTTGTTGCTCTCCGGGACAAGGCAACAGGCTAGGTAGTTTGGGAAGGCGGAGTGGAGAATGGAGTTTACAAGCTTTCGGCACTCTCTAGGTCCTCAGTTTTGTGATGAGTGGCAGTCTGGTAATGGCCACTTAAGTGTGGATACGCTGCAGGTGCAGGCTTTCCGGGACCAGATGGAGGATAGCTTGCCAGTTGATGGTAGCAGTTGGCAGGAACTTTCCAGTACTGATGTTGGTGGTTCTTGTGCTCGTCAGTCAGAGAAAACTTTACAGGTGACCTATGCTCTGATGTCTTGTAGCATTCGGGACAAAGAAACTCTTGTAGATGAGGATGTTCTTTCCACGGGGACCTCTTGGAAAGCCAGGCAGGTGGCAGTTGATTACTTGCAAAAGGAGGTGGTTGTTGCACATTCTCCAGGCTTTGTGGTTCCGGATTTAGAGGGGGTGGTTAACAGCCTTGCGTGGTCTTCAGTGGGTTTCCAGGACTTGGCTTTCCACTGTAACAGGTGTTGATCCTTGTGAGCAATGTGATGCCTCTTTGACTTGGAAGCAGAATGGTTCATTGATTTGGTTGTTGGACACCAGATTGGACGTGAGCTTCCTTATGAGGCAGTTGAGCTCATGTTTGCAGATGACTCTTTGGGAGGTAGGATTGCGTATCTTGTGGTTTCTGCAACATGCAAAGGATCATGGACTCTTCTACACAGGAGGGGGATTGATGGATGGAGTCCGACTCCACGGTTGGAGTGACTCAGATTGGGGAGGAGATCCAGACACGAGGAGATCTACTTCAGGCCCAGGAGCAGTAAGAGCCGTCATGTTTTGCCTTGTCGTCGACAGAGGCACAGTACCGGGCTGCTTGTGATGCTGTGGTGAGGTTGCAGAGGTTGCATGGTAGGATTGGGCTTCCACTGGAGGAACCCACGGTCATCGAGAGGCACTTTGTTCGTGAACAGATCGTTGCTGATGACATCTTGCTAGAGTTCTATTCGACGGAGGACAGTATGGTGGACCTCTTCACGAAGTCGCTATTTGAGGATTTGCTTAGGTGGCACCCCAGGCTCCAGCTCCCTGTGGTTGGTTTCACAGCCAGGAGCTGAGAGGGGGTGTTAGAAGTCATCTCCTATCTTTATGTAGACACTAGGGCCTTTGTTGTGGGTGTGCCCGCCCTTGTAGGTGTTCTCATTTTTCCTCACTCCCCGTATTTTTCCCCCATTTTTTCCCATTTTTTTGTGGCTTGGGTGGCAGTCCTGTGGTGGCAGGAGGACCTTGATCTTGGCTGACTGCATCTGTGTATATGTTGGAGGTGGCCGACTGTCTTGCACAGGTCGTGGACCTTCTTGATGTTGGCCGACACCTCTGCTGCTGGCTGACTGTACACGTCAGCAGGTCGTGGAGTATTTGGTCTTGTCGGCTGCCCTACAGCAGGCCGATTGCTGTTTGGGGGCCATATAAAATGGCCCCACAGCCTCTTGCCACATTGAGTATTGTATTCAGGATTCTTCTTGTGTATATATAGTAGAGTTATACGCCTCTCTCTCCATTGCTGTTTTTTCTGCACTTGCTCGTGTTCCCAGATTTGGTCATCATCTCCGCTGCGTATTTTGACAGATCTAAATCAGCATATTCTAGGCGCCTAGCTCAAGTGGAGGAGGATCCTCAAATCCAGGCAATGGGTGCTCACTTCAAGGGTTTCTTAGGGTTTTGCTTAAGGGTTAATCATTCCCTAATCACTTGTCCTCCAACCTATATAAGAGGCTCACATCTAATGGAAGAGTACTTTCACTTTCTTATCATTATGTTGTGAATATGTTGCTATTAACCCTAATCCCATGTGATCAGTTTAGCTTAATGTTTCCTTCATCATGAGCTTCATCTCTTCTTTGATCCACCATGAAAGCCAACATGGTATCAGAGCTTAGATCCAACTCACCCTTATCTCTATTAGCTCATGGTTTAGCTCAGTTAATCTCATTAGCACTTATGCTTATTATTAATTGATCTATAATCTCATCTTTTCAAAACTTCATCTTCTCCCTTCACTACTGCTCATTGGAGGTTTCAAATCAAGAGCTATAGCCAACCATTGCTCAAACCATCGCTTGAGGCCTCACCACACCTCAAAGGTGTAGCCCGCAGCAGTATCATCTACACCGAATTGTGCACTGAAGCAGCTGCCATCACCATTTTCCAAGAAGCTTCAAATCTGTGTTTTTCTTAGATCCCGGGCGATGCAAGCCAAATTGGCATCAATCCTCTTGGCGCTAGGGGTTTTTGGACCTTCCCAACACACTAATGGTGCTGGTTTTTGCAGAAATTGGCTCCTTGTAGGAGATCTCAGTCTGGGTACTTGCACAAACCCTCTTTTGTAATATTGTAATTAATCCATGGTTATATTGCTTAAAGACATGTTTAAGGTGGCTACTCTCATGTAGAGGCATTGCTATTCAAGTCCCAAAAGGATTTTGAGCTCTCATAAGCTAATTTGCCCAAAATCATCACTCCAAGTTGACCCATTCTTTGCACTACAAACAATTAATTACCTCTGCTAATCAAGTGATTCATGCTAATCATTGATTAACAGAAAATTACTTTGTAATACCTTGATTAGTGCTAGAGGTTTTTTGGGCATTTTATGCTTGAATCTACATATTTGGATGTTGCTAAACCTCTGTAAAACAGCAAATCAAAATTTCCCCTTGATTTGAGTGGTCAATTTGTTAATCCAAAAACAGGGTATAAATCTGCATTAGCATTGTTTGGAACAATGGGATTTATGAGCTCATATGCATCATGCAAATCATTGATCATGCTCATTAATCAATTATACAAGGGCAAGACAATTGTCATGGATAAGACTAAGACTCCCTTATGCATATTTATTGCATTATCTTTTGAAAGGGATAGACATCATCATGTAAGGCTTTATGAACACATTGAGAAAACGTTTGAAGAATGCATTTTTTTATGTAGGTACCACATGTAGACTCTATCTTTGTAGTAAAAAATGAGACCATCTTTGCCTACGTGGATTTCATAACACAATGAAATCAAGGATGAATACCAAGAGCTACATCTACATCGACAAGATCAAGAGCTACCTCAACAAGAGCATGCTTTTAGTTTGGTAATCATTATCTGTGGGATTCTACAACGAACTAAAGCATGGAGGAATTCTTCATCAACATCATCCACAATACATGTAATACCTTTTAGATCAATCTTTGGTAAGAGATTCAATGGATCAATCTTTGGTAAGAGATTCAATGGATCAATCTTTCTTTCAATGGTTTGCTTCATTTAAGGAGGGGACAAGGAATGCACTAATAGGTGCTTCAATCAATGATGCTGAGACCACCACATGGTCTATATCCTATGCTTCCTTCATGGAGCTATTGGATCTTTTATCATTGATGCTTGTCTCAAGGCATATATGTTCGGCATCGACATTCACATCTTCATCGAACACATCTACATCCGGGTGCTTTGTCGTGGCCCATGAGTCTAAGAGGACGAGCCAAGATTCCATTGCTTGGAAACGTCGCCGCAAAAGGATCTACATTGGCATCGAAGGGGGATTCTTCCTCCCCTTTTAGTTCAATTTATGTTTTGAGTCAAGGGTTCTCTGCTCGGGTAGTCTCCCAAAATCTGAATATTTCGAATATCATCTTATTGACACCAACAGGGCCTACCTACTTGTAGTCACCTCTCTATCCTAAGCGAAATGTAAACATAACTAGAATTCTAGCATTTGTCATCAACTTCTGACATTATAAACCACCATGAGTAAGACCTACGGGCACTTGGATAGTCATCATAACCAGAGTTGTAAATAGTAAGTTGTAACTAGAGCTAGCATTGTCACATTAGTAGCCATGGATACTTTGTTGAGGGAGGGTGTTGAAAACAATACACCAAAATATCATACATGTGACATTGGGGATAAGAGCATATGGTTCATAATTCAATGCTCTTTTTGTAAAAGTGGCTTATTCTAGCTTAGAGTAGTGTTTGTTGTTTTAACTTAGAGTAGGCCTTGTTTAGTCTTTTCTTTCTTGCTCTAGCTTAATATAGACTTAGTTTGGTTCTTTGCTATGTTTTGTGATTATTTGTTGTTATACCTTAGAGCAGACGTTGAGTGCTAGTCTCTATTATGGCTGAGTGTGTCCATCACCTTCGGAGAGTGATAGAAACTCAGTTCGCTGGTTTTATAAAGCATGTTCTTTTGGACTAACCTTATATAAACCTGCACCTACTCTTGGGCACTGATGACATGAGTAGGGATGTCATAGCTTATTGTCCACGCTATGCATGATAGAGTTGATGAACCTACACTTCATGTTTGGACAGACATTGGAGTTAATGGTTGCACTTTTGAGTCGAAGTCTTTTTTAAAGTTTAGCTTAATGTTTGGTTCTGGCTCTTAGTGCTTTAGGTCTAGAGTTTACAGTTCTCTGTTTTGCTATTTTGTTTTTTGTTTTGATTTGTTTTTTTTTTTGGTTTTTTGTTTTGTTTGTTTTTGTTTTTTTTTTTTGGGTTTTTTGTTTTTTGTTTTTTTTTTGTTAATGTCTTAATTAAAAGTCTTCGTTTGGTATTATCTTTCGATTTCGTCTCCTTAGTAGCTAGGTTTGTTAGTTTATTTATTTTTGATCTTTCAAATGCTTTGTTTTTGTCTTTGTCCTTCTTCACTATTATTTCTTTTTCAAATCTCTCAATTTGTAAGTTCAGATTTTTCTGACCTTATGAAGGTATATAAGAGCATATGGTTCATAGGTCTTATAGCCATCTTATACTTGGTAGACTTTGGTCAAATGAGGATCTAAAGCAGCATATTCTAGGCGCATAGCTCAAGTGGAGGAGGATCTTGCTTTCCCTCAAATCTAGGCAATGGGTGCTCACTTCAAGGATTTCTTAGGGTTTTACTTAAGGGCTTATCATTCCCTAATCATTTGTACTCCAGTCTATATAAGAGGCTCATATCTAATGGAAGAGTACAATGCTCACTTTCGCTTTCTCATCATTATGTTGTCATTAATCCTAATCTCATGTGATTAGTATTAACCATGGTTGTTTCTTGTACCGGTACGAACCAATTCGTACCATACGGTTCGTATGGTACGATATCGTACGATACCGTACAGTGCGAATTTAAAAATAAAAAATAAAAAATATCCCCTCTCTCTCTCTCTCTCTCTCTCTCTCTCTCTCTCTCTCTTCTCGAAATAGATCCCAAATGCTCAACAAAAATAGAAATCCTGCTCAACAATTAAAGACGGAAGATCCCAAATGCCCGCAATACTTCTCAACTTTCGTGTCCACTCAGTATTCCATACGGGGTTGCTGAGAGACCCAAAAAAGATGGCAAGGTAGATTGGTAGTGTACACTTGATTGGTAGGATGAGGAGAGAATCTTGCTACATCACTTGGAGATCCCTGGTATAGGTAGGCTAGATAGTCAGATCCTCAAGTTATGTACAAGGGAGAAGATTTGTTGTCATGACCCTGTGAAATTGGTACAACATAAGTGTGAACATGGTGGTCAGTGAGCAAGGATTCATACTTGGGTGGCCGGACAAAAGGTAACATGTGTGGATAACCCCAAGTGTGAAGGGGGACCAAGGGATAATTATTTTAAGGTTTATAACCTTGGGTGGCCCCTAGGAAAGTTTTAATAAACTTTATGGCCCCTAGGATATTTATGGGGAGAGGGGGCTACTCCACTTTTAGAGTACACGTCTCCCTCTCTATCTCTCTCTAGCTTTTTGGAAAGGAAGGCTAGCGGGTGGCGCAAGGAAAAAGGTGGGAGTTTCTGAAAACAGAGGGCATACAAGCTGGTTGCAGGGCTGCTCCTCGCTTACTCTTGCCTTTGGAGAGATTGTAGGAGGGCAGCGCTATTTTGAACCCTGGGAAAACAGCTACAGAGTTTCTTCCCTTTCTCTGTCTGTTAACTGCATGCATACGCAGAGGCGTACTTCATCGTGGAGAGACTGGCGGGCAGGGGCTGAATAGTGTATGGACCTCTCCCTTTCTGTGGTGAACACCTGCGCAGATTTGCAAAAGATACAGGTTTCATGGGGAAGAAGCTAAAGTCTGATTGCTGGCTACAGAACAGAGATTCACGACTCTCTCTCTCTCTCTTTAGTTCTTGAAGAGCTGGTTGGTTGCTGAATTGCTGTGACTTGGTTGAACACAATGCTAATCAATACACTTAAATACACTAAGATTTGAAGGACACTTGCTCAAGTACAAGAAGTAAAATGCTGAATTGACAAGAGACACACAATGAGCCGGAACGGCCGACCCCTCCCTTGAGTAAATTGTATTACTATTGGAGAAATTCAATACATAGCTTCACGGGCATCCATTGCCAAATCCTCCATGCCAATGCATATGAAATTCAGCATTTAGAAAACAATGGTATGTCGATGTAGATCACCAAGGAGCTGCCTTGATGCCCGGCCCGACTTCAGTGCCCATATGCTCTACCATTGGCTCTATGTTCTACCAAGCAAGGTAGCAACATCTTCAAGAGCACATAGGACAAGAGAAATACTACACAGGGCGGCTAAACAAGGAGTCCTGCCCTTCTACTGAATAAGTAATGACAACATATTGTCCAATTAACTTACCAGTCTTCATAGAAGTTGTTGCAAGCGGAAGCCTTCGCGTTGGAAGCTTTAGAAGTGTTGATATCTTCGATTTGCCACAATCCTTCGCGACAAAAGTCTTCAAGAGGATGAAGGGAACCTTGGGAAATCTTCCCCTATGGTTCAATTTGAGAAAGGAAGGCTGAAATTAGGATTTTCAGCAAAAAGATCAAAAATTACAGCAAAAATGAGAGCTGTTTTGCTGAATTTCAGTCATTGGGAGTGAGTAGGAGAGTGACTAGCACTTGGAAACACTCTTGGAAGCTTGGAAAACACCCTAGCAAGTTGGGTATGGCTATGGAGAGCTTGGAAATGGAGAGAAATGGTGGAAAAACAGAGTTTTCAGCCTCCAAAAATCTTCATGAAGAGAAAACACGAATTTTCTCTTAATAAGTAAGTGAATTGGGGTCCAATCAGGTGAGAGAACATGGGGAGATACCCATTTATGAGTAAAAAGGGAGGATCAGGTCCTAGACATTGAGTCTTGTCCGCCTTGGGACTTCAGTGCGTGTGAACTTGGAAGAGGTCATAATTTATAAGTGGGACTTCAGTGAGCGTGAACTTGGAAGAGGTCATAATTTATAAGTGACTTTTGGGCGCCCAAACTTTAATGAAGTGGGAACGCACTCACTTATAAATATTGGCTAAGTCCTAAGGGCTATTTGAGCCTAGATTGGGTAATACTTACCACCTATTCACATGCCACACAACCATGTCAGCAGACAGTTTCACACACACGGTTCACGGGCGGGCGTCCCCTTACCCGGAACTACACATAGGTCATGCAGGCATGAAAACAGCATGCAATTTCATTTGCAGGCAAGCACATAAAGATGCTATGCAATGCAGCATTGGCATGAGCAATTTCCGTTCATGAAACCATATAAGACCAGGCGTTTCCAGGCAAGTATATGCGATATCAAACCCAGTGGAAAGCCAATCCTCGAGGCGTTTCCGGGCATGTACACAAAGGCACAAGTCCCAGCGGAAAGCCAAGTCCTCCAGATATTCCGGGCATGATAACGTCAAGTCCCAACGGAATATCATATCCAACTATACACCATGACACATAGGCACATTCCATAAGCCATGGACACCAATCCAATATGTACATAGTGTGAAAGCAAGAGTGAACCATTCGGGTGGCCAAATGGTGACATTCCCCCCCGCTTCTAAACAGTTGTCCGTAACTGAAATGCATCCAAATATGTCTGAAGCACATGCGGGCAATCTTTGAAGAACTCTTCATCTACCCATTTAGCATTAATGGGAAGATAGTTCTTAAACTTCACAAGGTAACGCCTCACAACCTTGCCTGCAGCAAGCTTGCGTTCCTTGTGATACACAATCTGCTCTAGCTGCAAGATCTCCTCAAGGTCATCCACTTTTGGTGGATCCTCAACGACCATTTCACTGGGCTCCGGCCCCACATACTTGCGAAGGAGACTCACATGAAAAGCATTGTGTATGTGCCAATGACTAGGTAATGCCAATCTGAAAGCCACTTCATTGATCTTCTCGATCACTCGAAAAGGCCCATAGTACCTGGTTGCAAGCTTAGGATATGCACCCTCTTTCCCAGGCCTCTTTGCAAGTCTTGCTTTCTCAAATTTCAACAATACCCAATCATTCTCTTTAACATCCAATTGCCTTCTATGCTTGTCGGCAGCCTTTTTATGCTTGTCTTGTGACCTTGCAATGGCTGTCCGCACCTGAGCAAAAGCAATATCCAAGTCTCTTGCATGGGGCAATGAGGACTCACATCTGTCGTGCCTTGGTGTAGCCTTTGGAATCTGAAACCGGCCTCTAGTAGAAACCAAAGTGCGGGAGACTAGCAGTCACCCAAACCAATTGTAGTCCAGCAGATGAAACAAATAAATGGGAGCTAGAGTGCTCCAATACGAAAAGAAGAACGACACCTTTTGGCCCCAAAGCTTGGCGCCCCTTTTGGTATTTCTTTATTCAAATTCAATCGAAAAGTTTAAATGAGTCTGCATGTCCAATCTGCCAATCCTCTGGACCTCTTAGCATAGAGGTTACACACAACTTTGTGTCCCAAAAACACCACACTGTTATCTCCTCTAATCTGCTAAGACAGTGCATCCATGACTCCTTGAATATGCATCTAACTGGCCCATGCACATAGCCACAAACTCAGCCATGAAAACAGTCCACAAACTCTTCCAAATCAGTCCAAAAATTTGCCATGTTTCCACCCTCCAAACTGCCAAACCCTTCCTCTCACAAAGGGCCAGAGAAACGACTCCGAAACAGTCACGACCCAGTGAAAAGAGAGACTTAGTTTGACACTTCTTGCAGTCCCATCTGCTCACAAAGACAGAGACTTACAGTCCTTGTGTCGCTTTTCACAAGAGAGGAGGCGTGAGAAAAGCCCTGTTCTGTCCTGCCCTCTTGTCTTGCACCTGCTGTTTTTATAAAGGTTATAAACCTTTGAACCTTTGTTCCTTTTCATCCCCTCCACACATGGGGTTATAAACATTAGTTCCCTTTTGTCCCCAAGTATGAACCTTAAACATATATCTTGCTCACCGACCACCATGCTCACACTTATGCTGCACAAATTCATAGGGTCATGATAGAATCTCTCCTCCATAGCTTTGCAGTATCGTGCCTAGATCTAGGTAGACTAGGCTTGATGGAGTGGTGGTGGTCTGCGTCCGGGAGTCGTGGTCTCCTGGAAGCTCTGATCCCTGAGGCTCTTTGTAGTGTGAGCCCTCGTCAAGAGGTAGATGATACAGGGGGATGGAAATGTGGCTCGCTGATAGGCTTGAAGAAGCTAGTGATCTTTGGCTTGGATCTCTGGTTCTACACTTGTAGAAGCCTCTCTATGTTGGTGTAGCTCAAGGAGGAAAAGGCCTAAGCATCTCTGATCACGATACTCCATCACCTGGCTAAGTGGGCCAAAACCCTCTTTGAACAAGCAGTGGTATCTCCCTCTGATCTCATAATATACAAGGCTGTTCCTGTCTTAATCAGACACCAGGGCCTCTGTTGTGGGTGTGCCCGCCCTGTATAGGTGTTTTATCATTTTTCCTCACTCCCCGTATTTCTTCCCCATTTTTTTCCATTTTTTCCTTGGTGTGGGTGGATGCCACATGCTGGCAGGAGCCTCTGATGCTGGCCGATTGCACTCATGTGTTCCTGAAGACTGGCCGACTTGATCAGAGGAGGTCGTGGTATTTTTTTGCTGGCCGACTGGCTTTGCCCAGTCGTGGAGGGCTGGTGGCACTTCATGCGTTGGCCGACTGCATCCATGGGGCCATATAAATAGGCCCCATGATCCCCACTTTGTATTCACTTTTCCCGGGATCTTGTGTATAGAGAAGAGTTTACACGCCTATCTCTCTGTCTTTCTTGTGCTGTCTATTTTCTGCACTCTACTTGCTCTCATGGTCTCAAGTTTGGTTATCATTTCCGCTGCGTATTTTGACATGGTATCAGAGCCCTAGGCTCTTGATAGATCTTGGGAGTTTTCTGAGCAAGAGGGGGATAATTAAGTTGCTGATTGGTGGACTGTTTTGGACTGTTTGGGAAGAGAAGTTGCAAGAGGAAGGCGGGCTAAGGTGCTGGACAGCCACTTGCAGGTTTAGAGTTTTTTTTCCCACCCACCCACCCTTTTCAGTTACATCCCCGCAATGGCAGATTTGTTAGAGATGGTTGAGAAGCACGTGAAGATCTTGACTCTCCCCACATTCCCTGTGGACCGTCTGTTGGACGGGAACAATTACGGCATCTGGAAGGTTATGATGGAGTCTGTGCTGGAGTCATATGACCTTGCTGATTTCATTGTCATCGGGGTTCCACGGTCGGAAGCAGAGGAAGGGGAGTTACTGTCGATGAAGAAGGACCGAGAGGCACAGGCACATATGTGGGATCGTGTCAACGCCAGGGTCCGGTCATTTATTTTTCTCAATTGCACACCACAAGTAATCAATCACGTAAAGCACATGACGCTGGCCAGAGGCATATGGCAGCACTTGGCTTCTCTTTATAACAGGGTATCACCCATGAAGAGGATCTCCTTGGAAGTGCAGATGCGGGTTATGAACCTTGCAAAGTCATCGACGATGCGGGAGCACATTAACAAGCTGCAGGCCCTTCAGCAGGAAGTCCTCCAGGCTGGGAAGGAGATATCATCTGAAGACATGGCCATTACTTTGCTGTCCCACTTGCCTACTCAGTATTCTGCTTTCTACTCCTCTTTGATTACGAGTGGCAAGCTTAACACCATTACCTGGGAGGAGCTTGTGCCAATGGTCTTGGACCAGGAGGAACGTTTCACGAACCCTCCTCACAGCGGAGGTTCGGAGGCCTTAACTGGCCAACGGTCGAAAGGCCCGAATAACAACAAGGGCAAAGGGAAGGCTTCACCGGAGAAGTCTTCTAAGAAGAAGCCCGACTCAGAACGAGAGAAGCTGAAGGCTGAACGATCCTTGCAATGATTGTGGCGAGAAAGGCCACTATTGGAGGAAGTGTCCTAAGCGGACTGGGAAGAGTGTTGATTCTTTAGCCTCAGCTGCAAAGACTCGTGCATTTGTGCACTTAGAGATGATGGACTCCGATGCTTCATCGTCTTCGAGCGAGGAGGCAGTTGGCTTCACCGCGAAGGATACCCGGGAATGGATTCTTGACAGTGGTGCTTCTAGGCACATGACTCCGTCTTGTGACTTCTTTTTGGATCTAAAACGGCAGTCAAGTCGCATTTTTTTTGGCGACAACTCCACTATTCCGATACACAGTGAGGGCCGGATGGAGATTACTCCCAACGGCAAGGGGGGCAAGCATGCTTCCCGTGTTCTTTATATCCGTGCTCTGGGTTTTCATCTTCTGTTAGTGCATGAAGTATGCAAGACTGGCTTTTGGGTGGAATTTGAGGAGCATTCAGTTGCTCTTAAGGGACCGTGAGACTGGCCAGGTTGTTTGGGAAGGCGGTGTGGAGAATGGTATCTACAAGTTCTCTGCACTCTCCTCGTTTACAGGTTCTCAGGTCGGAGATTTGTGGCACTTTCGTTCTGGCCACTTAAATGTGGATGCATTGCGGCGAGCTTTCCGAGACCAGATGGTGGTTGGCTTGCCAGATGTTGGCAGTAGGCAAGGACGATGCAGCTCTTGCATACGTGGTAAACAGCACAGGGAATCCTTTCTGAAGCAGGCTTCCAGGCGGGCGTCGAAACTGTTGGAGTTGATTCACACTGACTTGTGTGGACCTCAGCAGATACCATCATTGGGAGGATCTCTCTATTTCATGTTGCTTGTTGATGATTGTACCAGATTCACGTGGGTCTACTTTCTTTCACAGAAGGACCAAGCTTTTGCACGGCTCAAGGATTGGCACGTGATGGTGGAGAAAGAGTTTGGATTGCAGGTAAAGACTCTCAGGGCTGACAAAGGAGGTGAATTCTCCTCGACTGTATTTCTCAGATTTTGTGCAGACCATGGCATCAAGAGGGAACTAGCCAATACCGGATCACCTTCAGAGAATGGGGTTGTATAACGCAAAAACAAGACTGTTGTGGAGATGGCGAGGACCATGCTGGAGCATCGTGATCTTCCTCGTCCACTTTGGTGAGAGGCTGTGGCAACGGCTGTCCATACCCTCAACCGGTCTCCAACGACCGACTCCGTTTGAGGCATACTTTGGCAGGAAACGTGATGTCTCGCACTTCCATGTTTTTGGGAGTGATGCGTATGTTCATATTCCGAAGAAGCAGAGGCGGAAGCTTGACTCCAAGTCTCGCAAGCTTATATTTGTGGGGTATAATTCTCTTTCCAAGGGATATAGATTGTATGATCCAGACAGGAATGAGATTGTTGTCAGCCGGGATGTGGTCTTTGATGAGCATGTTCTAGTATCTACTGTCGAGGAGCCGCCACTTCTTGGAGATCCAGAAGAGTCTGATGATGATTCCTAGACCATTGCTCCAGTTGATCACCCTCAGTCAACACAAGAGGTTGAGCCCGCAGCTGGAGTAGAGCCCCTGCAACAGTAGGAGACTCCACGATCTGTTCGAGTACCTAGGTGGTTGTTGGACACCCTTTGGGAGTCCGGTGTCACGGAGTTACCCTCCGAGTGGACCACAGAGGACGGCCCTCGAAGATCACACAGAGTCCGAGACAAAAGCAATATAGCGGAGCTTCTTTAGGTTGCTCTGATATCTCGTATTATGCGGGACAAGGAGTCCACTTCCGTCAAGGAAGCCCTCTCACAGGATACTTGGAGGAAAGCCATGCAGGTGGAACTTGATGCCATTGAGAAGAACAACACATGGGAGTTGGTACCGAGGCCGTCGAAACGGTTAGTCATTGGTGTCAAATGAGTCTTTAAGACCAAATATGCGTCAGATGGGTCGGTGGACAAACACAAAGCCAGACTTGTGGCTAAAGGTTATGCTCAGCGGCCAAGCATCAACTACGAGGATACCTTTGCACCGACAGCACGATTCGGACCGTTCTTGCCCTTGCTTCTTCTCAGAGGTGGCCCGTGTATCAAATGGATGTAAAATCTGCGTTCCTTAATGGTGACCTGCAGAAGGAGGTGTATGTTGAGCAGCCTCCAGGCTTTGTTGTTCCAGGATCAGAAGGGATGGTGTACAGGTTACGTAAGGCCTTGTATGGTCTTAAGCAGGCTCCCAGGGCTTGGAATCAGAAGATTGATTCCTTCTTTGTTCGGACTGGATTTCAGAGATCAGTTTGTAGATCCTAACCTGTATCTCTTTCGGGAATGTGGCATGGTTACAATTATCATCCTTTATGTGGATGATCTCATTCTCACCGGCGGTCGTGTAGAGCACATTAGCGTGACGAAGGCTGCCTTGTCAAAAGAGTTTGAGATGACCGACTTAGGCTTACTCCACTTCTTTTTGGGATTGGAGATCTGGCAGACCCAGAGGGGGTTTTTTTCTCTCAGCAGCGGTATGTTCATGAGTTACTTGAGGCCTTTGGGATGGAGAACTGCAAGCTTATTACTTCACCGATGGACCCAAACACAAAGTTAACCATTAATGATCCTTGTGAGCCAGTCGATGCCTCGCAATACCGGAAGTTGGTTGGTTCATTGATCTGGTTGCTGAACACCAGATTGGACTTGAGCTTCTCCGTGGGGCTGTTGAGCTCTTTTATGCAGACGCCACTGAAGTCTCATTGGGACGCAGGATTGCGGATCTTGCGGTATCTGCAGAGTACAAAGGATCTAGGACTCTTTTACACAGGAGGGGATGGAGTCAGACTCCAAGGTTGGAGTGACTGAGATTGGGGAGGAGATCCAGACACGAGGAGATCTACTTCAGGATATTTTACCCTTGGCTCAGGAGCAGTAAGCGGCAGCCAACTATTGCCTTATCTTCGACAGAGGCAGAGTACTGGGCTGCTTGTGGTGCTGCTTGCAAGGTTGTATGGTTGCGGAGGCTGCTAGGCGAGATTGGGTTTCCACAGAAGGAGCCCACAGTCATCCAGTGCGATAACCAGAGTTGTATAGCTATTGCTCGGAACCCGGTCTTCATGCCCGGACCAAGCACATAGAGATACAGTATCACTTTGTACTGAGAAGATCTTGGCTGGTGACATCTTGCTCCTTTATTGTTCGACGGAGGACAATGCGGCGGACCTCTTCACGAAGTCTCTACCTCAGGCTACGCTCAGGTGGCACTCCAGCTCCCTTGGGTTGATTTCACAGCCAGGAGCTGAGAGGGGGTGTTAGAAGTCATCTCCTGTCTTAATCAGACACCAGGGCCTCTGTTGTGGGTGTGCCCGCCCTGTATAGGTGTTTTATCATTTTTCTCACTCCCCGTATTTTTTTCCCATTTTTTTCCATTTTTTCCTTGGTGTGGGTGGATGCCACATGCTCGCAGGAGCCTCTGATGCTGGCCGACTACACTCATGTGTTCCTGAAGACTGGCCGACTTGATCAGAGCAGAGTCACATGGGGACGGGGGACGGGGACGGGGGACGGGGACGAGGACGGGGACGGGGAAGTGCCGTCCCGGGGACGGGGTCGGGAACGGCAAAAAAAAACCTCTTTTTTAAAAGCAATTTAGGAGTTGTATGCATGACATACATATAGAGACACACTTTGAACAAAATTTTACACCGAATAGACAAAAAAACAAGAGTCATTTTGAGCAAAATGCGCTAATAAAACATCGATGGCACACTGATTATGTGATTGATAGTCTGATAGATACAAAGAGATAAGTACATGCCTCATGGGCAGTGAGGGTTACAAAAAAGAGTGGGTACAAAAAAGGTGAGATGGCTCAAGGCTCAAGAGTCAAGCCTCAAGCTCCTGAAGTGCTAGCCTGATGGGAGGCTTGGAAGTCGAAGTCGTCGATGCCATTTGAAGCCTCCTCCTCCCCCTCAGGCTGTAGCTCCTCCTCTACCTCCTCAAGATGCTCCTGAGCTGCAGGATCCTGCTTTGCCATCTCCCATTCGGTGAAGGGATCCGCCTTCCCTGTTGCTGTCGCACATAGCATGCGCAAGTTAGCGCTCACAAAAACCAAATCACTTGCCCTTTGCACTTCAAGGCGGTTCCTCTTCTTAGAGGCAATGTGACTGTAAACGCTCCAAAGTTGCTCCAAGCAACTAGAGCTCACAGCCTGGCTAAGGATGCGAATAGCCAAGCGCTGCAACTCCGGCCCATCTGATCCGTAATCCTCCCACCAAAGAGGAGACCCAATCTTGAGGCGGTCAAGCTGTGCATCTAAACATCCAAAAGATCCCTGCCGCGTCCTGTACTGAGATAGCTGGTCTCTGATCTTCCGCCTGATGGTAGGGTCGGGCTCTAAGCGCTCCAAAATGATCCGCCATCCCCTGCTTACTTCCTTGTCGGCCTCTTGCTTTCTGCCCTGGAACCACAAAGGCAGCCGCATGAAGAGGGGAGTAGTAGGAGTTCCACCTGGACTCACATAATGAGTGGATCTCCTCAAACTCGGCCCTGTCTGGCACAAGCTGCTGGAGTGACTCGATCATGCGATCCATGGCCTCATAGACCTTGCCGATACATGGTTCACGGCCGTCAATGACTCGTAGAAGGTGAACAATAGGCTTGACCAAGGCATCAAGTGTCTTCACCTTCTCCCACCAAGCGGCATCATCGGCGCGATCTCGGCACGTTCTCCCTGTTGCTGATTTTGACTGCGGCATGGCAGAAAATTCATCACTAAGGAAAAGCCCTCTTAGGGCTCCGCCACATGTAGACAAGCGGCCTAGCATGAGGAAGTTGTATGCAAACCTTGTCTCAGAATACTTGAGGAGGGAAAGAGTGCTCCTTTTAGAGAACTCATGTCGCAGCCTTTGGTGGTTGAGGACAAAGGATACAAGCTGGTTAGCCTCCTCAATGGTGGGTGCAATCCATGGCAAGGCACCTATGTCTTTGAGGAGGTTGTTGAGACAATGGGCCATGCAAAAAGAAACTGTGATGGATGGATACATTGACTCAATAATGCTCCCGGCTGCCCTATTTGACGCCTCTCCATCCGCCACCATGCCGACCACAAGCTCCGGCCCAATGACCTCGATCGTGGACGCCCATTCCGCGGCAAGCACATCCACGGCCTTCCCAGTGCCACTCGCATCATGTGACTCGATGAAGTACACTTTGCCCCTTGAGTAGGCCACCACTCCATGGATGGAGCACTTGCGCGTGTCACTCCATCCGTCTACAATGAGAGAGACTCCGTTAGTCTCCCATGTTGCCTTTGTATCCGCCGCCGCCTGCTCAACGGCCAACTTCTCCCTATCAAGCAAAGTGGTGCGAATCTTTGGTGGCACATAAGAGGGGCCATATTCCCCGATCTTTGTGGCCATCTCACGGAAGTAAGGAGACCTATTTCAAGTAAGGAAAACCATGTAGCATGTTAGCTTTTTTTGGCAATATGACAAATGCTTTGAAGCACGAGACATTAAAAAAAAAAAGAGTGAAGAGAATTGAGTCTCGACTCTCACCGTGCCGCTTGAAACGCAATGTGGTCGTGGTAGAAGAACCTAGCCACCGACCTATCCACCTCATCCTTCAATTTTGGGTTCCAATTCTCGTTAAGAGTGGATTGACGGCGGATGGGAATGGAGGCACCCGATGTGGATGGAGTGGACTTGAATGGTTGAGAGCTTGAAGCAAGATTTGGGTTCCTCTCCACCTCCATTCGCGTCGGTTGCTCTCGTGCTCTCACCACATCATGAGGATCAACGGCAACATGTCGCCCTCTCTTTGCCGCCTCGGCCACCTCATAAACCTTGAGCTTCTCAAGAAGCTCCGCTCGCTTCTCAGGAGTAACACGTGCGCAAAATTGCACTTGATGACCGGCCTCGTGCAAAAAGTGAGCTCGCACTTTGTTGGCGCCGCCACTTCTCTTGTAGGAACAAAGCTTGCAATTCCATGCCCTTGAACCACCGCCCACTCCACGACTAGCGTAGTGGACCTCATCCCACCATGACCATGTGTGCACCGCCGGCCTCCTTCGTGAAGAGCCCGCAACGGAAGATGTGGCGGCGGCGCCTTCACCTTGAGATGCCATGAATGATGAATAGTGTGAGAGAGAGGGAAGAAGGGTAAGAGAGAGAGAGAGAGAGAGAGAGAGAGAGAGAGAGATGGCTTGGAAGTTGGAACTTGGCACAACTTGGAGAGAGATGGATTTGGAAGCTTGAGCAATGAGGCTTGAGAAACGAGTGTGGGTGCAATAGAGAGTGTGCCTTTTTTTATAGCTGGAATTCTGCCCGTTTCCGCCCGTTTCTGCCCGTTTCTGGCCGTTTTCTGCCCGTTTCTGGCCGTTGGAGACGTCCCCTCACCGCGTCCCCTGCCCGTCCCACGTTTCGGGAACGCGTCCCCGGGACGCCTTCAGGCGTCCCCGTGTTGCACGGCGTCCCCTGCACGTCCCACGCGTCCCTGGCCGTCCCCGTCTCCGCGTCCCCGCGTCCCGCGTCCCTACGGCCCGTCCCCGCGTCCCCGTGTGACTCTGGATCAGAGGAGGTCGTGGTATTTTTCTGCTGGCCGACTAGCTTTGCCCAGTCGTGGAGGGCTGGTGGCACTTCATGCGCTGGCCGACTGCATCCATGGGGCCATATAAATAGGCCCCATGATCCCCACTTTGTATTCATTCAGTTTTCTCGGGATCTTGTGTATAGAGAAGAGTTCACACGCCTATCTCTCTGTCTTTCTTGTGCTGCCTATTTTCTGCACTCTACACTGTGGTCTCAAGTTTGGTTATCATTTCCGCTGCGTATTTTGACAAGGGCATCTGCATATGTAATGCTCCTCTGTCTCTATCTCTGTGTAACTATTTGGTCCTCCATGCTCTTTTCACATGATAGAACTTGAACCTGGACACATGGATAGGATGATGGACACATGGAAACAAGGTTCCTAAAGTTGGAATTGGAAAAAAGCACCCATCTTGGTCAAAAAGCAAGAAAAAGCAAGTCCAACTTTGGTGTGACCAAAAAGCTGAAGGCATTGTTGGAAAGAGGACATCGAACTGGATCAAAAGGCTAAAAGTCCCTTTTTCAAAAAGTTGCTCCAAGGCCAAAAAGCAAGGCCCTGAAGATTGTAAAAGCATAAATCAAGAACTTTGACTATTACCAAAACAAAAGCAAGGAGGGAAAGCAAAAGCAAGAAAATAAAACAAAAGCAAGAAAAATAAAACAAAAGCAAAGTGTGGCAAAAGCATGGACTCCCATCAAGTATATAAGAAGCTTGTACCCAGGGCCTTTGTTGTGGGTGTGCCCGCCCTTATCAGGTGTTTTATCATTTTCCTCACTCCCCGTATTTTTTCCCTATTTTTTCCCATTTTTCCTGTCACGATTGTGACGTGTTTATGTATCAGATTCTCTCTTCATTGCTGATTACTGTTGCAGATGCAAAGAGTTACCAGCCAAAGAGAACCCCTACCCTCGACTGGTTGCGACTCTTCGTCAAAGGATGTACCTCTTCATCGAATAGCCACATCTCTTCGACGAATGGTTGTATCCCTTAGTGAATGGTTGTGCCTCTACATCGACTGGACACATCCCTTAGCCTAAAAGTTGTACCCTTTCGTCTAAGGTCATGTCCTTTCATCAAAGGACATGCCTCTTCAAATGTCTCTCTTCATCTCCTATATAAGAGACCTATTGTACTCAGTTTAATAACAACAAGTCAATTCAATCTTGTCTCAAGTGTTCTCCTGAAGGTTCTTGTTCTAAGTTAATTACTTAAGTAGTAATTAGTACACAATATGCAGGATTAATAACATAATCCTCACAGTGGTATCAGAGCAAATTTTTTCCTACCCGTGGGTTGTGAAGCCCTCACCCTCTCCGCGGCACTCCCTCATCCACCTCTCCTTTCGGTGTTGTATGGAAGAAGCAGAGCGATGGTGGACTTGGCGTGAATCCTTGCTTGTAGTAATGTAAACAAGTACACAAGGTCTCACACCCATATACACGTATTGTGTGTATAGCAGAGAGGGACCCCCTGCTGTATTTCCGGAATGCCCTGCCGGTGGCGTTCGCAACATGGCAGGAACTGCCCCCTTCGCTGCTGAATATGGAGCCCCCCTCTCTTCGCCTTGGTTGCTGCCAACGGGCGCTCTTGTTTGCTGAGCGTGGCTGCCGGTTGTGAGCCGCCTTACTATAAGCAGTGACTGCTGGTTCAACACTGTTCGCAGCGATTCATTCGGCGATTCAGCCTTCGAAGCGTCACCTCCACTCGGCGATTCAGCCTTCGAAGCGTCACCTCCACTCGGCGACGGCCTTCAAAGCGTCAACCTTCAAAAAAAAAAACAACAATACACAACATTAATAAGTGTACTGCCACGTGGAATTCACAAAAAAAAAAAACCCAAACAAACCCAACAGGCGTGCGTAACCGGCTGGGCGTGCGCTGGCCGCCCGTTTGGGATTTGCTGGTGTGAACAAGCCACCGTGGGCGACTCGGAAACCACCACCCGGCTGTTAGGATGTCGCCTAGTTCTTACTCACCTCCTTCTCTCCAGCGAATAGGCGCCCTTCTTCCTGGCTGTTCGTGGGTTTTCCTGGCTTTGCCCACACCACATACTCTGTGTGCTCTTGCCCTCTACATGCATGCTTCATGGACAACTTCCTGGAGGAACCTGACATGCACATCTCTTACCTGAGTTACATCGACGAGATCCCCGAGGCTGTTCTTCCCGAACACAGCCCTCCTCGTGCCCTCACTCCGGAATCAGTGCCACTACCCGCCGATGTTGGGTGGATTCCAAGTCTTTCAGCCTCTCCTATCCCAGCATCCCCGGCCTCTCAGGTGTACCGCATTCATGTCAGCAGCCCGCATGTGACCGAACCCGACACTTGGGCGATTTGGACTATTTTCCTCACCTGCGAGCCACTGCATCTTACTCATTTCGAGTATTCTTTATCACGGTACCCGCAGTTGGCACACTTTCTTCCAGAGTGCAGTGTGGATGGCTTACGCAATATCTCCTCCACGCGCCCTCCTGTGACATTTTACTGCGAGATCTTCGTCCCCGACTATACTCCATTATCTCCAGTGCCCAGTTCTTTGGAGGAAGCCAATGCAGTAACTTCGGAGGACGATCCCGACGAAGTGGAAGACCCCGACTTCGCGTACGAGGATCCTATTACTGCCTCTCCAGCAGCTGTTCCTTCCATTCTACATTTCGGGTGGACCTTTCCTGCTTCACCACAGTACTCTCTCTGAGTGCTCTAGATGTCGACTTCGCACGACAACGTGCCACCCGCCGATCCTCAGATGGAAGCCTTGCTGATGACTACTCTCCAACAACAGATGGAGGACTTGCAAAAGGCATTTTTTGACGGAATGGCATCAATGAGATCCCAGATGGAAGACAATGGACATGCAGCAGCGGCACCAACATCAGCGCGAGGGATCCAGGAAGTCCCAGCGAGCGCATCGTTCGCATTCTCCACAGTCATCATCATCATCCTCGGTGAGCCAGCAGGACGATCCCTTAACTCCTCCTGATCTGACTGCCGAGGTAGACAATGCTGAACTTAAACTTTTATATAAATTAATGACCATAGCACAAACACGAAAGATGGACATCAAGTTACCTGAGTCCTACAATGGCCGCCGTGATAAGCGGTTAATCGATCATTGGCTCTACAAAATGGAGGTTTATTTCTCGAATACTGAATTGCCCGAGAACAAAAAGGTGGCATTGGCCAGTACCCTCTTGAAGGATACCGCCTTCCTCTGGTGGCGACGCAGGATTGCAGATGGCAAGTCTACTCCAACGTGGGATAAATTCCGGCGTGCTCTTCGCAAGGCTTTTGAGCCTGCAAATGCGAATTTTCATGCCAGGTCTTCTCTCTGCCGCCTGAGTCAAACTGGCTCCATGGCCGCGTACATCTCAGAGTTTCAAAAATTGGCTCTGGAGATAGAGACACTCAGCCCCTCTGACCAGCTTCACAGCTTCATTGACGGGCTTGAACCCACAATCCAAGACGAAGTCCATAAGTATAATCCTGCCACCCTGGATGAAGCAATCTCGTATGTCGAGCGCATCAGTGATTACCGGCGTCCTCCCAGGAACTTTTCCTCCGGTGCCCGTTCCTTCCAACGGAATCGATCCAATGGGACTAGCCAACCCCAGCGTCCTAATTCTGGACAACCCAACTCTCGGCGACCATATTCTGGACAACAGTCCTTCCGGCCGCGCTTTTCCGGGCAAACTTCCGCGTCAAATGCAGGATCCTCTCAGACCGAATCCTCTGGCAGCAGCAGAAACCGAGATCGGTCTCGACAGGACCGTCGCAACAATGATCGGCGCAACTTCAAGCGAGAGACCTCTTCAGGACAGCAAACCTCTTCATCAACTGCCCCTTCATCTCAACCTAGTCGCCCAGGCCTCTGCACAATTTGTTCTGGCGATCACCGGTGGTATGAATGCCCTCAGCGTCCTAAACCCTCCAACACTCGGCGCAATTCTCAGGTGGACAGTTGTCACCATGCTGATCATGACCCGCCTCCTGTGAAAGACAAGAACAAACAGATAGCTTGTTCTGTTCGCGTTTCGGAGTTTGTCAGTACCCTGATGCTTAATGGCCAAAGTACCAACCCTGTTCCGGTGAATCTTTCCAAACAGGTCCTTAGTCTTCTTGGCTTCATTGGCGACCATCCCATCAATGTGCTGGCGGACAGTGGCTGTTCCACTAATTTTGTGGGCACTTCTTTGGTTCATAAGCCGCGCCTACAGACCCGACATTTTGTGGATGCTTTTCAAGTGGAGCTTGCTGATGGTTCCTTCCTTAATTGTAACCAAAAGGTGCAATAGCTCCAGTTCCAGATTCAAGATTACCAGGATCACCTTAATTTTTCAGTGATGCCGTTGTCACATTATGACATGATATTGGGACAATCTTGGCTGTATCGATATGATCCGGTGATCAGCTTTTGTTCCCATTCAATCCAATTATATCATAATGGTCGAGAGATGGAACTTCATGGCCTTTTCAGTGCCAAACCCATCACCATTGTTTCTGCCCTGCAAGTCAAACGTCTCGTTCGCAAACGTGACAGTGCAACATCCTTGGTCATGTTACGGGAGATTGAAGCAGAAACCAGTGAGCAATCTCAAGCCTTGTCATCAACTACTGCTTACTTGGAGCAACCCTTCTTCAGGCCTTTTCAGGATTTGTTTCCGAATGATCTTCCGACGACATTGCCTCCTCGTCGTCCTGTGGATCACCGGATTGATCTTATCCCAGGTCAACCTCCTCCAACCCGAGCTCCTTACCGTGTTTCTTACTCTGAATCTCAGGAGATACAAAAGCAATTACAGGAGTTGCTAGACAAAGGTCACATCCGTCCCAGCAAAAGTCCTTTCGGAGCCCCGGTTTTACTTGTCAAGAAGAAGGATGGATCAATGCGACTTTGCATTGATTACCGTGCTCTCAATAAGCTGACAATCAAGAACAAATTTCCTTTACCTCGCATCGATGAATTGTTCGACCAACTGCTTGGTGCTAAGGTGTTCTCCAAGATTGATTTAAAGTCCGGCTATCATCAAATTCGTATCCGTAATGGTGATGAATACAAGACAGCCTTTCGGACAAAATATGGTCATTATGAATTCTTGGTCATACCTTTTGGGTTAACCAATGCCCCGGCCACTTTCATGACCCTGATGAATGAAATTTTTGGGCCATACTTGGATAAGTTCGTGATCGTTTACCTTGATGATATTCTGGTTTTTAGCCGATCTATGGTCGATCACAAAGAGCATTTAGAGATAGTCTTTGAAGTACTACGCAACAATGTGCTGTACATCAACAAAAAGAAGAGCGAATTTTTCAAAAACCATGTGGAATATCTTGGTCACATCATTTCTGCTAATGGGATTGCAGTAGATCCGAAGAAGATTCAGGCGATTGTGGATTGGCCTTTGCCTCTCACCATTTCAGATGTTCGATCTTTCTTGGGACTTGCTAATTTTTATCACAACAAGGTGCATAGATTTTCGGAGATTGCTGCCCCTTTGACAGAACTGACAAAGTTGGACAAACTTCAGTGGTCTTCAGAAGCTGAGCAATCCTTCAATGATCTCAAGCATGCCTTGACGACAACCCCGGTCTTGGCCATTGCAGATCCCACTCAGCCCTTTGATGTAATGACAGATGCCTCAAATCGTGCTTCTGGTGGAGTTCTGATGCAGAATGATCGTGTCATTGCTTTTGACAGCAGAAAGTTTTCAGCCATTCAAAGCAGGTATCCTGTGTATGATAAGGAGTTTTTGGCAATCGTACATGCTTATCGAACATGGAGACATTATCTTCTTGGAGCAGATTCAGTTGTACATACAGATCATCAATCTCTGACGTATATTTTCACTCAGCATGTTATGAACTCTCGACAAGGCAGATGGGTTGAATTCTTGGCTAATTTCCACATGATTATTCAGTATGTTCCTGGTCTTCAGAATGTGGTTGCAGATGCCTTAAGTCGCATGCCTCAAGCCATTAATTTTGCCATCACAGATGTGCAAATGGAAATCTCTGCTTGTTTCAAAAATGAATATTTGACGGATAGAGATTTTGGAGATGCGTTCCGTGCTCTCAAATCTTCTAATCCCAGTCCTGCAGAAATGAACATGTTTGCAGCCTATATTATCATGGATGAGTTGCTGTTCTTCTGTGACCGCATTTGTGTGCCTCACAATACTTCATTGCGAAAGATTCTTATTCAAGAACATCATGAAGTCCCTTATGCTGCTCACCCTGGTATCAACAAGACATATCGACTTTTGTCTGCTACATACTTCTGGCCTTAGATGCAGCAAGATGTTATCAAATTTGTCAAAGCTTGTCATTCATGTCAAACAATGAAAGCCTCTCGACAACTTCCTCAAGGGTTACTTCAACCATTGCCAGTTCCCAATGAGAGATGGGAAAGTATCAGTATGGATTTTATCACCACCTTGCCTCGTTCATCCAAAGGCAATGCTCAGATTCTTGTGGTGGTTGATCGATTTTCCAAAATGGCACATTTCATTCCTTGCAAGAAAGCAGCTTCAGCCCCAGATGTGGCGTCATTATTCGTGCAACATGTCTTCAAATTGCATGGTTTGCCAAAGACCATCATCTCTGACAGAGATCCAAAGTTCACTGGACATTTTTGGACGTCTTTGTTCAAATCTCTTGGCACAAATTTGTTATTCAGTTCAGCTCCTCAAACAGATGGACAGACTGAAAGAGTCAATCAGATTTTGGAAGAAATGATTCGACATTACATTCAATTCCGTCTGGCATCATGGGAAGATTATTTACCACTCGTGGAATTTGCTTATAATAATTCCCATCATTCAGCAATTGGATTAACTCCATTTCAAGCAGCATATGGACATACTCCTCTTGTGCCTACAAACTTTGTTTTACAACACAAAGTGGCGTTGGCAGATCAGTTGGTTCAGGAGATGCAAGATGTGCTTGTACAAGTTCGAGATAAATTGGTCCATGTGCAACAAAAATATCAAAAACAGGCCAACAAGCATCGTCGACATGCAGAATTTCAAGAAGGAGACTTGGTCTTATTATATGTGGCACCTCACCGCTACAAAACAGTGAAGTCAGTTTTTCCAAAGTTACGACCTCGCTTCTATGGGCCTTTCAAGATTCTTAAGATAAATTCAACTGTCAGTTACAAGTTGGAACTTCCACCGTCATGGGGAAAGATTCATCCGACTTTTCACATATCTTGGCTCAAACAGTATATTCAAGGAGATTCGCCTGTTCCAGACTTATCTTCTTATGTACCAGAAATTGAAGATGACCATATTATCCTTGTTCCAGAAGTAATACTTGACGTAAGACAGAAGGAAACAAGAAGAAAGTTGACTACAGAATTTCTTGTGAAGTGGATGGACTTGGATGAGTCTGATTCCACTTGGCAAACAGATGAAAAAATGCAGCAGTACCCTAACCTTCTTCAGGAGTTCTTCGACAAACGGATGTCTATCATTTGACACATGGGTTTTATTTTAAATGGGAGGGAATGTCACGATTGTGACGTGTTTATGTATCAGATTCTCTCTTCATTGCTGATTACTGTTGCAGATACAAAGAGTTACCAGCCAAAGGGAACCCCTACCCTCGACTGGTTGCGACTCTTCGTCAAAGGATGTACCTCTTCATCGAATAGCCACATCTCTTCGACGAATGGTTGTATCCCTTAGTGAATGGTTGTGCCTCTACATCGACTGGACACATCCCTTAGCCTAAAAGTTGTACCCTTTCGTCTAAGGTCATGTCCTTTCATCAAAGGACATGCCTCTTCAAATGTGTCTCTTCATCTCCTATATAAGAGACCTATTGTACTCAGTTTAATAACAACAAGTCAATTCAATCTTGTCTCAAGTGTTCTCCTGAAGGTTCTTGTTCTAAGTTAATTACTTAAGTAGTAATTAGTACACAATATGCAGGATTAATAACATAATCCTCACATTTCCAGTGGTGGGGAGGGTTACCAGAGGATGCCAGGAGCACTCCAGTGCTGGCCGACTGCATGTTTCTCAGACGTGGGCTACTGGACTGCTGGCCGACTGCAGTTTGTCAGTCGTGGGCACTTTTCTGCTGGCTGACTGCATTTTTGCAGTCGTGGACATTTTTCAGCAGTCGTGGGCACTTCCTATGCAGGCCGACTACTCTCCCAGGGGCATATATATAGGCCCCCAGCCCCATACCACTATTTGTATCATATCGGGTTCTTCTTGTGTATATCAGAGCAGAGTTATACGCCTACATCTCTCTCTCTTGTGCTGTTTTTCTGCCTGCGTTTTTTGCTCGTGTTCCCAGATCTGGTCATCATCTCCGCTGCGTATTCTGACATGGTATCAGAGCCTAGGCTCTAGATAGGTCTTGGGATTTGTGTGAGCAAGAGGGGGGCTGTTTTGTGGCTGATTGGTGGACTGTTTTGGACTGTTCGGGAAGAGGAGAAGCAAGAGGAAGGCGGGCTGATTTGCTGGACAGCCACTTGCAGGTTTCAGTTCTTCTTTGTTCCCACCCACCCACCCTTTTCAGAGTACATCCCCGCCATGGCAGATCTGTTTGAGATGGCAGAGAGATATGTGAAGATCCCGACACTCCCCACGTTCCCCGTGGACCGTCAGTTGGACGGGAGCAACTACGGCATATGGAAGGTGATGATGGAATCTGTTCTGGAGTCGTACGACCTCGTCGATTTCGTCGTTGTTGGTGTTCCACGGCCAGAAGTAGAGGAAGGGGAGTTACCGTCAACCCGAAAGGACCGGGAGGCCCAGACACAGATGTGGGATCGTGTCAACGCCAGGGTCCGTTCGTTTATTTTCCTCAACTGCACACCACAAATAATCAATCATGTAAAGCATATGACGCTGGCCAGAGGTATATGGCAGCATTTGGCCTCACTTTACAACAGGGTATCGCCCATGAAGAGGATTTCCTTGGAAGTACAGATGCGGGTTATGAGCCCTGCAAAGTCGTCGACGATGCGGGAGCATATTAACAAGCTGCAGGCTCTTCAGCAGGAAGTTCTTCAGGCTGGGAAGGAGATATCGTCAGAGGACATGGCCATCACGTTGCTGTCACATTTGCCCTCTTCGTACTCAGCATTTTACTCGTCGTTGATTACCAGTGGCAGGCTCAGCACCATCACGTGGGAGGAGCTTGTGCCCATGGTCTTGGACCAGGAGGAACGATTCACGAATCCTCCTCAGGGTGGAGGTTCGGAGGCCTTTACTGGCCAACGGTCGAAAGGCCGTAACTCGGGCAAAGAGAAGGCTTCATCGGAGAAGTCTTCTGAGAAGAAGTCCGACGCTGACCGCGAGAAACTGAAGGCAGAGAGGACCTGTAATGATTGTGGCGAGAAAGGCCACTATTGGAGGCAGTGTCTCAAGCGGAAGACCGAGAAGGGTGAAGACTCCTCAACAGCAATCATGAAGACTCCGGCTTTTGTGCACCTGGAGGTAATGGACACCGATGTTTCATTTTCTTCAGGCAGGGAGGAGATTGGAGGACTCTCCGCAACGGATACACGGGAGTGGATTCTCGATAGTGGTGCTTCCAGGCACATGACTCCTTCCCATTCCGGTTTACAGGATCTCTGCAGGCTTTCTGGTCATATTCTTACTGGGGATACGTCCACTATCCCAGTTCACAGTGAGGGCAGGATGGAGATAGTTCCCGATGGCAAAGGGGGGAAGCATTCCTCCCAGGTGTTGTATGTTCCGGCATTTGGTTTTCATCTGTTGTCAGTGCATCAGGTTTGCAAGACTCGCGTACGGGTGGAGTTTGATGAGCATTTTGTTGCTCTCCGGGACAAAGCAACAAGCCAAGTGGTTTGGGAAGGTGGAGTGGAGAATGGAGTTTACAGGCTTTCAGCACTCTCTCTCCCAGGTCCTCAAGATTGTGATGAGTGGCAGTCTGGTAATGGTCACTCAAGTGTGGATACGTTGCAGGTACATGCTTTCCGAGACCAGATGGTGGATAGCTTACCAGTAGATGGCAGCAGTTGGCAGGAACTTTCCAGTACTGATGTTGGTAGTTCTTGTGTTCGTGAGTCAGAGGAAGCTGAACAGGTCACTTATGCTCTGATGGCTCGTAGTGTTCGGGACATAGAACTTCCAGTAGTTGAGGATGTTCTTTCCACGGGGACCTTTCAGAAAGCCAGGCAGGTGGCAGGTGATTACTTGCAGAAGGAGGTGGTTTCTCCAGGCTTTGTGGTTCCGGATTCAGAGGGGGTGGTTGACAGGTTTCATCAGGTTTCCAGGACTTGCTTGTGCACCGTAACAGGTGTTGATCCTTGTGAGCAGTGTGATGTCTCTGTGACTCAGAAGCTGTATGGTTCGTTGATCTGGTTGATGGACACCAGATTGGACGGGAGCTTCCTGATGAGGCGGTTGAGCTCATGGTTGCGGATGTCTCTTGGGGAGGCAGGATTGCGTTTCTTGTGGTTTCTGCGGCATGCAAAGGATCGGGGACTCTTGTACACAGGAGGGGGATTGATGGATGGAGTCCGACTCCACGGTTGGAGTGACTTAGTTTGGGGAGGAGATCCGGACACGAGGGGATCTACTTCAGCCCCAGGAGCAGTTTCATGGAGCAGCAGCAGGAGGTTACATTGCAGGTTTGGGCTTCCACTCGAGGAACCCATGGTCATCCAGAGGCACTTTGTTCGTGAACAGATCGTTGTTGCTGATGACATCTTGCTGGAGTTCTGTTCGACGGAGGACAGTACGGTGGACCTCTTCACGAAGTCGCTCTCTCAGGACTTGCTCGGGCAGCACCCCAGCTCCCTGTGGTTGGTTTCACAGCCAGGAGCTGAGAGGGGGTGTTAGAAGTCATCTCCTGTCTAGATTTATACACCAGGGCCTTTGTTGTGGGTGTGCCCGCCCTTATCAGGTGTTTTATCATTTTTCCTCACTCCCCGTATTTTTTCCCTATTTTTTCCCATTTTTCCAGTGGTGGGGAGGGTTGCCAGAGGATGCCAGGAGCACTCCAGTGCTGGCCGACTGCATGTTTCTCAGTCGTGGGCTACTGGACTGCTGGCCAATTGCAGTTTATCAGTCGTGGGCACTTTTCTGCTGGCCGACTGCATTTTTGCAGTCGTGGACATTTTTCAGCAGTCATGGGCACTTCCTATGCTGGCCGACTGCTCTCTCAGGGGCATATATATAGGCCCCCAGCCCCATACCACTATTTGTATCATATCGGGTTCTTCTTGTGTATATCAGAGCAGAGTTACACGCCTACATCTCTCTCTCTCTTGTGCTGTTTTTCTGCCTGCGTTTTTTGCTCTTGTGTTCCCAGATCTGGTCATCATCTCTGCTGCGTATTCTGACAGGTGGAACATAGAGAAAGAACTCGTGGAGATTTAGAAAGAGAGCTTGAGAAAATTCATCACCAACTTTATCTCCCTCCTCGCCAGCTTCAGCGCCAGCCTTCACTGATGTTCCGTCGCTCAGCGCCAGTCTCTGTCGTCCCTAGAGCGCCGCCACTTGTGCCTCCACCTGTCACGAGTTGTGCCGCCCTGTTGTTCCACCTTGTACCGCCTGCGCCTGCTTCTACTTGTGTGCTGCCTCCGCCTTGTTGCGCCATCGCCTGCTTTGTAGCTGCTCCGCCTTGTGAACATGCCGCTTGTGCTACCTCCCCCCAGTGTGTCGTCTGTGTTGCCTCTACCCTATGAGCTCTGCGTCGTCTCTGCCCTATGCGCCAACGTTGCCTTGTTGCACCTCCTCAGAACCGCCTATGTGTGCTGCCTATTGCCTCTAGACGCCACTGGTGCCAGCGCCAGCCACCAAGAGCCTTGTGGATATTTGGGAACATCAGTTTGATTCAGACATTGGATTTTGGTACTAGCCCGGTGTAAGACTCTTGTGGGTCATCCTCGTGGTGAGCTCAGCATTAGTTATCTTGTGCTTTGACCTCGACACTTTTGTTTGATATTGTATTCGTTCGTTGTATTGGTCCTGGCTTGGAAAAGCCCGTGGATTGTTCCTGAAATAAATTCCTGAAGAAGGGCCGGGGCCTGTTCCCCGCTTAGTGTGGTGTATTGTGTGAAACCCCTATTCCCATCTCTCTCTCTATCTTTATCTCTCGTACACGTGGTTGCATCTGTCACTGCGCTCTCCGTTGGGCTTAGAGTGGTACCAGAGTAAGAATTTCTCTTGAAGAAATCTTTTTTGGGGTGATAGAACCATGTCGAGAGTTGAGGGAAACCAAGGGCCTCAAGAAGGGAGCAACTATGAAGCCAACCTAGAGCATTAAGGAGGGATCCAAGGTCGCCAATCTGTCTCTCATGAGACTGTAGTCATGACATCAGCTGAATATCGTGACCCCCAAGAAGGAACAAGACTACAGAAGAGCTCAGATGTTCGAGGACTTTATCAAAGACCAGACCACCGGAGTCGAAGGGTGGAAGCCGCCAAAGCATACTTACGAGGTAAAGGGGGTTACCATTGGGAACCCAAAGTCACCCGATCCTTCACTCATGGAGGACGGAGGGAAGCTACCCCTAGACCCGCTCTATTGGATGCAGCCTCTTTAGGCCTAGCAAAGGAGGAGAAGGCAAAGGAGCCTTCAACCGGCAAAGCAATCTTCAAGCCGGGAGAGAAAAGCGTAAAGTTTGATACCTTTTATGGAAAGCGGGACACCCAGAAAGCTCTATCCTTCATCAAATAGTTTGACGCTGCCTTTGGAGGAGAGGACTTCCTCCGAAAAGTTCAAACTCCGCATGGTCCGTATGCACTTAAAAAAGATACCGCCTTGAATTGGTGGCAAAAAGAAAATCCAAAATGGGACCAAGCCTACCTCATGGGTTGATTTCAAAACCATGTTCAACAAGAAGTTCCTTCCCGCAACCTTCGAAGCAGATGTACAGAAGGAATGGGATGAGGTAAAGCAAAAGGCAGGAAAAAGTGTGGCAACATATCTTAATAACTTTTCAGCCGTCTCTGAGAAGTTTACCT
This sequence comes from Cibotium barometz, assembly GCF_041138505.1. Taxonomy (NCBI): domain Eukaryota; kingdom Viridiplantae; phylum Streptophyta; class Polypodiopsida; order Cyatheales; family Cibotiaceae; genus Cibotium; species Cibotium barometz. Next base: position 10,090,409 of record NC_141056.1, on the reverse strand, counting down.
CATATACTTCTATCCCACCATCAGTTTGATTTAGTCATTGGATTTTGGTACTAGCCTAGTGTAAGACTCTTGTGAGTCATCCTTGTGGTGAGCTCGGCATTATTTATCTTGTGCCTCGACATCGTCTTCGGCCCGATCTTGACATTGACACTTTTGTTTGATATTGTATTCATTCGTTGCATTGGTCTTGGCTTGGAAAAGCCCGTGGATTGTTCTTGAAATAAATTCCTGAAGAGGGGGTGGGGAGGGGTGCTGTAACGCTGTTCCTTGCTTAGCGTGGTGCACAGTGTGAAACCCCTATTCCCATCTCTCTCTCTATCTTTCTCTCTCGTACACGTGGTTGCATCTGTCACTGCACGCTCCGTTGGGCTTACACTCTTTGTGGCATAATCTGCATACTTTGTCCTCTCTAGGGGTCCATGTTGCTCTCTCTGTCTCAATCTCTAGAGTGTGAGGGGAAACTCTGATCTGACCAATAGTCTCCCTCATAGCGTGAGACGTGTACATCCATATAGTCTGGGTGTCTGACAAATCCATCCTCTTTTAATCTAAGGAAATGATCTCTGTAGTACTGCATCTTGGTGGGAAGGGGACCCGACCAAGTCTCCTTGGTGTGCATCTGGATCAAATTCTGTCTCAAAACTCTATTCCTCTCCTCTCGGGAGAATGTAAAGTATGGGGAGTCATCATCATACTGGAAGGGCGGTAATCTATCCATGTCGAGCCCATGTGCTCATCTACTACAGCATACCATGATGGGTGATGGCCCTTTGTGGCAATACTCTGTGAGGACTCCATGGCCAGGTGGGGTAGTCTCTCTGGACCGCTGATGTAGGCTATGGTTTAAAATAGAGCCTCTACTATCATGGGGGGCATTGCAAGCTTTGCTCTGACGATCTCATGTGGTACTGATGGTTTGCTGCGAATCATCCTAGAGATCATGAGGATTTGCGGTCTCTCCATCCGATGCCAATCATATGTGGAGAGGTTAGGGGCCCATACCGGTGCTGCATACATCATAGCTGGGGTGACTAAGATGTAAAATAGCCATCCTTTGGTGCGAGGCTCTTGGAAGTGAGCCAGATGACACTATCGCTCCATCAATGCAAGGGCAACATAACCTTGGGTGAGCTTGTCCTGTGATGCCTGTCTCATGGAGAAACAACTCCCATTACTAGTGAAGGTAATACCCAAGTATACATTTGATTCTATCACCTCCACCTGGTTGCCTCTATATGTGATCATTGTATCTTTCATAACCCGTCTGGAAGTGTGAAAGATCATAACCTTGGTTTTCCCAAGGTTCACTGAAAGGCCACTTTGTGTACAAAAATCTTTTGAGGCATCCATGTGGTGCTGCATCCCCCCTGCGAGTTAGATATCAGAACGATGTCATCCGCATAGAGTAATAAAGTGACCAACACCCTTGAGAGTGATGCACCACTCCCTCCTCATGTCTATGAAGTCCGTGACCTCATCTATGTAAAGGCCAAAGAGTGTCAGAGAGAGTGGGCAGCCTTGCTTCACCCCCATAGTGCTATGTATCTCCTCTGACAGACCACTTGGGAATTTGACTCGTCCCGTCACCCTCTCATATAAAGCAATGATCCCCCAGATCATATCTGAAGGCACCCCGAGAGTCTGCAATCTCTGTAGGAGCTGGTCCCATGGCACTGTGTCGAATGCTTTGTGGAAATCAACAAAGCCAACAATAGAGTTTCTGCTCTCGTGACTTGGCCTGCTCAATCAGGCTCCTCAAGGTGAGGATATGATTCAGTGTGCGGAAGTTATTGCGGAACCCAGCCTGTCCTGGAGCACGAAGACCCTCCCTCGCAAGTGCTGGCTCAAGTACTAATCTATATATCTTGGCCATAATATGGCCAACCATGAGAGTCCTGTAGTTCTCACAATCAGGCTCCTCAAGGTGAAGATATGATCCAGCGTGCGGACGTTACTGTGGAACCGAGCATGTCCTGGAGCACGAAGACCCTCCCTAATCCATATATCTTGGCCATAATATGGCCAACCATGAGAGTCATGTAGTTCTCGGGGTCCATCGGGTCACTTGATTTGTGAATGGGGGTAATGATATTCATGCTCCATGTGTGTGGGAAGCCCTCTACAAGTGCCTTGTTGAAGAGATGTGCAAGGAAAGGAGCTATGGTGGTAGAGGCATAAGAGAAGTGCTCACCTCGTATCCCTGTATGATCTGCAGATCTCCCATGATGTAGCCTCTTAAGAGCTTTCTCTACCATACTCCTAGTGAAAAAAGCTGTCACATGCACTCTGCACTCAGTGCATGGTGACAAGATGGCTCATCTTCGGCAGTGCAACATTTATACATTATTAGAACCCAGTAGGATGATATTTGTCGTACGCCGTGACCCCATTGTACATCTAGGATAAGTCAGGCACGAGCTATGTAGGTCATTCCTCAGCCTTAGCGGGTCAGTCAATCAGTCAAGTCCCTTAACCCACTTGGAGAGAATCATTCATGCATGTAGAGTCAGTAGAAGCCTTAGGGTTTGCATCAGAAAGCACTTTGCATCTTGCATAATATGCATTCATATGCTTGTGCATCATTTAGAACATCCCAGAAGCCTTAGGGAATTTACTAGGATTTATCTGGTATTTTCCCCATATTTTATGGTATTTATTTAGCATTTAATGTCATTTATAAACATAAAGTTTATTAAATAAATGACCAGCCAACTTGACCAGCCCCTAGATAGTATAAATAGGCTTGCATAGGGCTTAGTCTTCCATTTAGTCTTCAGTGAGCTAGGCACCTTCCTCCTCAGCACTAGGAGCATTCCCCGCCTTCAGCCTAGACTGGTTCCTGCCCTTCTGGAGTTTGTGTTGTGCTTCAGCCTTCTTGCAGTCCCCTTAAGCAGCCCACAGCTCCACAGTCATCAGGTGCAGCCCTTCTTGCAGTCTATTCAGCATACAGTAGCCCCATAGTCAGCAGGCGCAGCTATTGTACCTTAATCCAGCCATCTTTGCCAAAAGGCAGCAGTTCAGGTCCAGCCATCTGCTCAGCTCTTAGGCGCCTGCATACGGCAGCCTTTGGCGAGGCCCCAGGACAGCAGTTTACATCTGCGTTTATGCATCTACCTTGGCCACCGGCTGTTCAGTCCCCTCTAGTCCTGCGTTTGCAGATCTACAGTGCGTTTCAGCCCTACAGTCTGCGTTTCAGTCCAGCATCAGTTCTACAACAGTATTCTGCCCTCTGTGCATCATCCATACATGCTATATCAGCTGGTGAAGGTAACATATCATTCATAAGCCTTTACTGCATATTTACATAGCTTAGAACAGTCCATTGCAGTCGTTTCTCAGCCTCAGGTGTGCAGCCCTTCCTCATGCCCTTGGGAAGAGTGCATAGGCTTGAGATCAGTTCATTGAGGTGTTTCGACAGCCGTGTATAGTTCAGCCAGGCTTCCGATCGTCCGAGATCTTGCGTTTGGCTTATCTACAGTCCACAGTCATTCTCTCTAAAGTGATAAAGCAAATACTATCTCGTTAACAGGATAGGGGGGCCTTCAGTGGGTAATTTGGGACCCAATCTGGTGTACAGTTCTCATATCTCTCTAAAGTTTGTAGTATTAAAGTGGATTGCTAAACTCACGAAACTCAAGATATAGAAGACGGTGTGAGCATTTGTGTGAGAGGATCTTCCAATACAAAGACTTCCGTTGCATATTACAAAAGTAGAGGTGGTGGGTCACGGATCGGGTGGATAGGGTAACGGGGGTTGATCTGGTACATGGTAGAGGGACTTTGTATGAATCCGTGACGAGTAACTAGGAGCCAAGGAGAAGATAAACCAAATAGAATCTTTCCCCAAACCTCACCTTAAGCACTTTTGAAAGCTAGGGGCTCTACCCTAACGAAGCAACCAACTCACGCAAGTGCCAGAAAAGAGAGATTTGCAGGTTCTCTAGGCTTTGATACCAACTGTAAGAGCTCTTTGCCTTTGTGCTAGGGTTTTCAGAGGAGAGCAGCAGATTACAAACAGACAGTGCACACGCGTGCGCATGCACACACACACACACACACACAAAATAGCCTTTTACTACTGTATTGTATCATGTACAAGAAAAATATTACAACTGAATTTTCTGAGTACAAAAGATGACTGAAAATGTTGACCACAATACTCTAAGCCGGATACTTTGCTGTAGTTTCTCCTTGACCAGCCCTTGCACCCCAGAATCACTGTGTAGACTTGTATTCTCGAGAAATGCAGATGGGAAATGAGAGAAAGCCTACGCATGGTTATGTAGTGCCCCGTATGTCGGTTGGCCTGTTTTTTATTGCTCCATGACCATTATTGTGCTGGCCAACTTGCTCTCCGATAGCCGATTGCCATGTGGCACATGCACCTGGTTGCGCTAGGCAGGCATAGGGCTGCCCACTGGCTACTGGGCTGCCCTGAACACTCTGAGGTGTGTCACAATGTGCATGTCATCAGGTGCTTTTGGGTGAAGGTGTTCAGTACTACCTTGTGTAATAGCTTCACCATGAACGCATGAAGCTTGGCCAAATGTAATATTGGGTGAGAATAATTGTTTTTTGTCGTCGGTTGCTTATTTCCAATTAGCTTCACCATGAAAGCATGAAGTTTGGTCAATCGTAATAGTGGGCAGTTGGGATGGTTCTGTCCTTGGATGCTTTTGGGCGGACCTTATCAGGACTACCTTGTATAATAGCTGACTGACCTTTTGAATTCTGATGGTGAGTACATGTAGGAAGGAGGATGTGCTTAGGGCATGTGTCTCCCCTAAAACAATCTAAGCTAGAAAGGTATTTTTTGTCTTATTTAGGCTTCTTGGAATGGTCTGAAGCATTTTAGCAGTCTAGCAATTATCTTGCACCCTATTTGTGATAATACTGCAATCTTAGTTTCTCTAGAAATTGTTTGATTGGCACAGGCTTGCAAATGATAGTAGCGCTTAGCTTCGATCATGCAAGCAGAAGTGTTAATGAATGTGGCATTGCCCCAGGCACTGAAACCTTGTCAGGTGCTTGCCTCGCAATGGGGTTGCTTTTTTGCAGTGTTGTCAAGAAGTTGCGGCGAAGTATCCTGATATAGTATATGAGGAGGTCATCATTGACAACTGCTGCATGATGGTAAGAAAATGATCCTCGGCAATAATCACTTAATTTATATTTACAAAGGAAGCACATGAAATTCTCATGTATGCAACCAGTAGCTCTTCCAGCATTGATTATTGTTTTCTTCTCCATGCTTAGGATGCAGGCAGAATGCTAGGGGATTTAACGTATTGCTATGTGGGTTTGCAGCTGGTTAAAAATCCATCTTTGTTTGATGTTCTGGTGATGCCAAATCTGTATGGAGACATCATCAGTGACCTTTGTGCTGGTCTGATTGGTGGCCTTGGCTTGACACCAAGGTAAGTAAAATGTATGGAAGTGCAGACAATGTATCGCCACAACATGGGGGGTGGTGCGGTCCTTGTTGTGACGAAATGATAATCTTGTTTTTTTAGCTGCAACATTGGGGACAAAGGGCTTGCTTTAGCTGAAGCTGTGCACGGCACTGCTCCGGACATTGCAGGCAAGGTGGGTAACTAAATCATAGCCTGATATGATAATCTACTTGCTGCAACATGTTTGATGAATAAAATCACTTGGAAAATTGTTTGTGCTTCTGTAGAATATGGCAAATCCAACAGCACTGCTTCTCAGCTCGGTGATGATGCTACGTCACCTTGGCATGAGTGAGAAAGCTGACAATATCCATCAGGCTATCATGAAGACTATTGAAGAGGGGAAGTATCTCACGGGTGATTTGGGAGGAAAGTCCACAACTTCCGATTATACAAAAGCAGTCTGTGATAATTTGTAATGTTTATTTGACATCTTTCTGCCCTGCTCCATGGACCGACACTTAGTTTGGTCTCTATGAGCAACCGGGTTGAACTCTCAGAAATAAATTCAATAAAAGAAAGACTGACTAACAAAATCTTGATTCCATTTCTTTTTTGGGTCATAGCTCTCTTTCTTTTTTTTGGGTAACTACACTGCCGGGCAGAAATCTCTCATTGGTTGTTTGCTGGTTCTATGGATGTTTTCTGGTTGTTGACCATGATGTGGTTCAGAGTAATCTTTTTTGTATATGTGAAGCTCTTGGATGCCTTGCTGTTTCCATCTCAAGAAGGTGTAATATTGCTTGCCCTTGCTAAAGTGAATAATAATTGGTAACATACGGTTTAGCACGCTTTTGTCTATGACCATTTGGTCTACAAGAGCATACGTACATTTCTATTCTTTTCAAGCTCACTCATGTACATATACCTCACACACTTGCCCATGGTATCTTTCCTTCAATGAGTAGAAGCTCCTCGCTTTTATGATGAGAAAACATATAAAGGAACCTTGTATAATTATTGTACTTGCTTGGTATAAAAGTTTATGTTGCTAAAGAAGTATGTTACCAAATCCACTCACTTTTGGCAAGACACACATTTTCATTGTAGGGACGCCTAGAGTTGCAAGTTAATCTAGAGGCAATCCTAACGGGAGAGTTAGGTAGCTTAGAAATACAGCTATAGAAGAAATATTAGTCAAGTGGAATATCCACCTCGTATAGGATGCTACTTGGGAGGATTCATATAGCTTAGTCTTTGAGTTTTTTGCTAGCTCTAAGGATAGAGCTATTTGAGAGGTAAGTACACCTCCTATTATACCCCATGACTTCAAAAACAATATTATTGTTATACATTTGTTTAGAATGTTAGGTTAGGTCTAGAAAGTCATTTCCAATCATTTAGCTAGAGATCTATTCTTGTCTAGGGACGATTCCAAATCTATCCTTGTATTTGGAATTAGAAAACTAGCTTACATTATGGATTTTGCTTCATAGGTTTATTAAAAAAAAGAGTCTATCCAATTTAATTATATAGTACACAAACCTTGATGAATCTTTTGCTCCCAATCTAGCCTACATGCTCAACACCCTTGGTAAGGAGCTAGCATAATAACTTGTTGTTTACTTCTACTCGGCCTTTCCTAAGGGCACGGTAAGGTGTTGTTTACTTATGTACCATCATCAATTATTTTGAGGAGGACCTAGGTTTTTTTCTTTTAATGACCATGGTCTAAAAAAGCTGTAGTGCTTTGATGACCATGATCTAAAACATTTTTAGTGCTTTGAATGTTTTTGATGAACCACAGATTGAGAAGAATCTAAAGCTACTCACATAACAAACGATAGACACATGAAGATACGAGGCTATTTATGCAATAATCCATAAGAAACAAGGTTTATTCCAACTAATATTGAAAGTATTTTTGTTAAATAACACAAATCAAAATTAAATTGGTATTGACTAAATTTTATTTATTCAAAAATTTAATTTTTTAAAAAAGAGTAGAATTTACAAAAATTCTGATAAAAATCTTATATTTAAAACCATTGAACCTTGTATAAATAAAACTTCTCATACAATTTATTCAACTCTATAGAAAATGAAAAATCATTTAAACTATCAGCTTTATCTTTTTATTTTGAAATGTAAAGATGGACAAATATACAAGTCTTTGATGTTGCATCATTGACTACCATCCTATGTCATGTCATGTCATAAATAATAAGGATTATCTTCAAGGACTAGGTGTGTCTTTAAACAAGAAGTTCTTGATTGCAAGCATGTAGTATACTAAGTAAGTGGGACCTTTTCTTTTACAAGAGATGGATAAGAAAATTAGGCCACATCAGGCTTTTGTCTAGGGCATAGTTCAAACTTGGGCCCTCAACTTGAGATGCCACAAGCTACACTAACTCATCTCAACACACCCACCACATGGGATATATTTGTTGAGAGACATGTGTACTTGTATGTGAAAGGAACATACGAAAGTGTTTACAAATGTATGGGGTTTTTTCTAAGCATGGATAAATCTATTAGATATTTGGTAGTACTTTACTTTGAGGTCATGCACTTTTGCCATGGGGGTTCAAAAGTCCGATCATTTAGCGATCCCTCCGCAATTGCACTTTTTGGGATTGCCCGATTCCATTTTTTGTGATCAACCGATTCTACCTTCTCAAATTGACCAATTCTATTGCTATTTTTTTTAACGTTTGTAGAGTTCTCAACAGCATTTGCTGCTAATTTTAGTTCAAGCTTACTTTTCATATTTTCCCTTGTCAAATTCACCAGTAGTCATGTATGGCCAACAACTAAACACTTAACAAAGTTAGGGGACTTTAGAGAACAAATTGCCAATATTAATGAGATCATTCCTAGCACAAGGAAAACGTTAATATCACCCTAAACTCTTTGCATGAATCTTATTTGGGTTTTAATACTTCCCTCTGGCTTTCTTTAAGAGATAATACAAATCCTCTTATGTATGAAGAGTGTGTTAGCATAGTGTTATAGGAGGAATAGTCCAGATAGGATGCCTTCAAAAGTTTTAGCAGTGTGATCAAGCTCTAGAGGTCAAGGATAAAGGTGAAAAATTTCGGTGAAAGACCAATTACAACAAATCTTCAGAGACTAAGGATGATTAAGATAAGCCAAAGAACGTGTCTTGTAGGTATTGCAAGAAGCCCAACCAAGCAATTGAAAATTGCTTCAAACTTCAAAACAAGGAAAAGAAGAAAAATCCAACAAAGGTTCCAATAGTTCTACCCTGACACTCAAAGAAAGAGGACTTTGCTAATGTTGTTATTCATGAAGACTTCTCACTCATGGCTATTTAGAGTTATAATCCTAAACAAGATGCATGTCTTAGTGCAACTTTCTCTGACAATTAGTCTCTTGATAGTGGTGGCTTTAAAAGCACATAACTTCTCAAAGAAGTTTGGTCAAACATATGGAGACTCTACAAGGTTGGTCACACTGTTACATGTGCCAATAATGCCTATTATCCCATTAAAGGTATTGTTGAGATAGTTCTCACTACTATTAGGGGTGAGGATCTGTCTTCAGAATGTTCTTTTGTTTCAGGAATTCAAAAGATTTTTTTTGCCTAGTCTAGCAGGGGGACCTTAATATTGAATTTGTTGATGATAAATGATGCATAAAAGTTGATTATTTTATTTTAAAAGTGTGACTTTTATTATATTTGGATTTTATGCATAGAGGTATGCATAAAAGATATTCTTTTATACTAAAAGTGTGATTTTCATCATAAATGGATTTTATGCATAACTTAGATGCATAAGAGAAATTCTTTTATTCTAAAAGTGTAATTCCTACCAAATTGAATTTATGCATAAAAGATTGATTTTTACTTCGAAAGTATTAATCTCCTTAAATAGAATTTATGCATAAATAAATGTGTAAAGAATTCTTATATCAAATATAAGAATTCTCTTGTATTCTATAAATAGATATGAGATGTGATAGGATGTGATAAGAGGTGTATAAGATGTGAGAAGAGGTGATAAGATGCTTATGAAATAAGTTATGAGGTGATAAGATCAATTAAGATTTGATAAGATGTGTATGGGATGAGGTAAGAAGTGTATGTGATAGGATAAGATGTATATGGGTTGTGATAGGGCGAGAATGGATGTGATGTAAAAGATTAGATGTGAAGGCATATGGGGTTATATGAATGGGAATGTGGAAATGGATGTATGTATATGGATGTGTGGATGTGGAGATGGGAGTGTGGATGTGTGGATGTGGAGATGGGAGTGTGGATGTATGAATGTGGAAAGGGATGTATGCATGAAGATGTTTATGCATAGATGTGAATGTGGATGTAGATGTGGCTGTATAGATGTGAATGTGGAATGTGGATGTGGATGTATGTATGTATGTGGATGTAGATGTGGATGTATAGATGTGAATGGGAAGGTGGATGTGGATGTATGTGAATGTGGATGTAGATGTGGATGTATAGATGTGAATGTGGATGTAGATATGGCTGTATAGATGTGAATGTGGAATGTGGATGTGGATGTATGTATGTATGTGGATGTAGATGTGGATGTATAGATGTGAATGGGAATGTGGATGTGGATGTATGTATGTATGTGGATGTGGATGTATGAATGAGGACGTGATAGTAGATGTATGCATGTGGATGTGGATGTATGGATGTGGATATGGATGTGTATGTATGAATGTGGATGTATAAATGAGGATGTGGAAATGGAGGTAAGCATGTAGATGTGGATGTATGGATGTGAATGTGGATGTATGAATGTGGATATGGGATGTGGATGTATTTATTTGGACATTTAGAATTAAAGAAAAACTTTCTTCCAAAATCCACTAAATATGAAATTTTATTGCAAGACCATTCATTGAAAAAAGGAGTAAGAGATGAAAAGGTTTGAGGAGGGATGAAAACTTTTAAATCAACAATGCGCACATACAAAATCGTCAAAATCCACTAAATATATATTTTTTATTACAATAGCATTGATTAACAAAAGGGATAAGCGATTATAGAGTTTGCAGTGAGAATGAAAAACTTCAACAAAGGGGCTAGTTAATATGTCAATAATGTGCACGTACACAGTTAACCAAAAAGGGTTTATATACTTTTACTAAGGTCATTTACACCATAAAAAAGGGTTTATATACTTTTACTAAGGTCATTTACACCATAAAAAAGGCAATTCATAATACCTTTTGTTGAATTATTTCATGGAACAAGGGGTGTTCACAAACTAGCCATAATAACTATAATGTGGTACCAATGTGGGTGTCAATTAGATATGATGACCTTTGATTCAACAAAACAAACCTAGTTGTCACCCAACAAGCATATGCATTCCTAATTTTTTCATGTTAAAAGAAGGTGAGACTTGTGTTCATAAAAACCACAAGGGCTTAAAATTGGCAACATGAGATTGTCTTTTCCAATCCTCATGATGCCTTCATGTTAATAACAATTCTCTTGGCTCCATACCATGAAGAAAAGGAATTTCTCCCTAGCTTGGTCCTCCATACAAACATAAGGCTTCATAATATTTTAATAATGCATGCTAGACCATATTCCCACCTTGAATAGGGTGAGTATTATTTTTTGAAAGTCCAGTCATCCTTTCAAAGTTGAAAATATTTTCCATTTACAAATGTCGTGGGAAAATATTTTTGATACCTTATCTTTTGAAGAACAAAATTAACATATAGAATCACATACATGTCATCACATGTATTGGAAAAAATCATCAAAACATCATTAATTGGTATTTTACAAATCAATAATTGAATATGAGTACAAATATACAAGAAACTTTAGTCTGTTATAAATATAAAATTATAACAAGGAAAAATTACAATGGAATATTTCACATGAAAAAGTCTTCTCACACAGATCAACTCTCAAACCAAAAATATAACAAAAAACCTTACTGAGAATATAATAATTTTATATTTTTAAAAATCAACATTCCTCGCCTTATAGATTCTAAAAGTATATTTACTTTATCAAAGATGTACCATGCCATCCAATAATAAGGCATTTCCTTTAAGATCTTACTTTTTATAAATCATAGAGAAAGGTTTTTTCTTCAATTAATATTTTTCATCGTACCTTCTGTTTATGTCAACAATAGCATATGTGGACATGAAAAGTGCTCCCATTGGGCATCTGGATATCTTTGTCATTAACTTTTGATGTATTTCAATCATTGGTTGCAATTTAATTTGTTTCTCCTTCACTTTCTTGAAACCTACAATGTTATCATTACAGTAAGCTATATACGAGTTTCACCAACATCATAGTAGTAAGCTCCTTTTGCCAAGCATTGTCATTGATCTTTCTTTGTAACTTTTTTTTTGTTCCCATTTTTTTTAATGGAAAAGTGATTTTAGCTCACACAAAATGGAGAGCTAGACTCACACACATGCAATGCTCAAAGACAAGGACACAAGGGTGTAGAGTGTGAGAGAATGGCAAGCTCAAAGGAGAGAGATGAAGCTCTCTACACAAGTACAATAAGAAAGTAAAAATGAGCAAGTGTGAGAGAAAGGCAAGCTTAAAGGAGAGGGATGAAGCTCTGTACACAAGTACAATGAGAAAGTACAAATGAGTAAGCAACCCTAAACTGTGGATGAGGTTACTTATATACTAACTAAGCTCGTCACACTTGGATGGTAATAGCGAAAAACCAAATGGGAAAAAAGTGCCCATGGCATAAGTGCATGACCTTATGGTAAAGTACTTCCAAATATCTAACAAAACCCGCTTAGAACAAATGTGAGGTTTACAAAGATTACAAATCACTCTTTGAAAGAGAAGAGGCCCAAAGCTTGCGGAAGGCCTCAAACATTTCACGTGATAAGACTTAAGTGAAAAGATTTACCACATGATCATGTGTACTATAATAGATCAGATTGATCTCACCTGTAGGGAGTCTCTCTCCGACACAGTAGTAATGCACTTTAATGTGGTTGGTCTTGGCATAAAAGACAAGATTCTTTGCAATCGCCATTGCACTCTGATTGTCAGTGAGAATAGGAGTATGGGTGTTGGAAGGGACACAAAAATCCTCCATCAATCTTCTCAACCATAGACATTCAACTATCATAGAATGCCATAGGATGATGTTACCATAGTTGGTTGTTTCTTGCTTAGCCAAGAAATGCACGAAGTACCAAGAAAGAAACAATTTCCACATGTGAACTGTCATGTGTCATAATTGCCTACCCAATTTGAATTGAAGACCTACAGTTGTAAATCACCCCCCTTGGCATAAAATAATCCAAGATCTTATGTATCGAAAGATATGTTTAACTGAATATGCCAATGCTTAGTGCTTGGGAAATGCATGAAATTTAAAAGTTATGACACACCATAGTGGATGTCTAGTCATGAGTTACACGAATAGATTAGGCATCCAACAACTTGATCATAAGTGGTTATGTCGAATGGTTCACTAGCATCCTGCAAACTAAGTTTTACACCAAGTTACATTGGTGTAGAGATAGGTTTTCAACATTTCATGTTAAACCTCTTGAGCAGTGCCTATAGCATCTTATATATAAATTTCATACCCAAATAGTAGTGTAAAAAGCCAAGATCTGACATTTCAAAATTTGAGGTAAGATCAGCCTTAAAAGATGTAATGAAATCCTCATTTACTGCCTATCACTAACATGTCATCTACATAGAGAATGACAACAAGCAAATCTACTTTTCCTTTTTCACATATAAAGTGCTTTCCATAGGATTGTTTTGAAATCCATGTTGAGTCAAATAGGCATGAATCTTATGGTACCAAGCTTTGAGAGCTTATTTTAAACCATATAAAGCTTATTAGCTTACATACCTTCTCTTCTTAACTAGTTTGGGTGAATCTAGCTGCTTGACTCACATAAACTTCTTCCTGCAATTCACTATTTGAGAACGTTGTTTGGATGTCCAATTATTGCACTTTCCATCCATGATAGGCTGCCAAAGAAATAACAAAACAGATAGTGGTTCTATGGGAAGTGGGAGTAAAAGTTTCATCATAATCAATCCCTTTTTGCTAGCCATAGCCTTTTGCAAACAATCTGACTTTGAGTCTGTCAACAGACCCATCTATCTTTCTCTTGACTTTGAAAACCCACTTAGTACCAATAGCTTTCTTATCAAGAGCTCACTAAATCCCAAGTACCATTTTTTTTAATAGTATGAATTTCATCCCACATTGGCTTTCACCCAATTCGGATTCTCTTGAGCCTCTTCAAAAGACTCAGGTTCATCTACATCATGTAGAGAACTAAGAAATGAAAACTCAGCAATATCTATTGTGCCTGAAGACGTAGTTTGAGCACCGGATGTGATTCTACTTTGAAAAGAAGCAGACAATTTGCTATCTTCGAATGTGGTTGATATGATTTTTAATTCTGTTTGGGAACTGATGAAATTGATTTGGATTCTGATTGAAAAATGATGATTTCTGAAATTTAGTTAAAATGTAATAAGCTGAGCGAAACCACAATGAGGATGAATGGGACGAGTCCCAGTGATAATATTCATAACTGGAATGATAATAATGATTTCAGCAAATCACTATGAGATTAGTGGATTGTGCTGTCAGATTGCTACTGTTAACACTTGAGATGGTAGATTAAGTTAAGGGATGACAAATTGAGAACTTGCTTAACTAAAATTCCTGTGGAGGAATGTTCAGAAGGAAAATTTTCAGTCTAATGGACCATTATCGTGTTAAAGATATGAATGATATGATCTGAATGAATTGTTATTTAATGTGATGAGTTCTATATAAGGGATAATTATCCTCGTATTCTGTTGGGTTGACCAGAATATAAGGAACCCCAGAATAAATTGGATCTTAAGAAAAAGAGTTGTCCTCTACCTTGCGAGATGAGGACATCTCGCACTTTTCAAGTGGGGTAGAATGTAAGATTCTCCCCCAGCCTTCAAGGTATACAGGAGTAAGAATCTCCCTTTCTGATCTTATAATTATTCTCTCTATAAAATAAAAGAAAGATTCTGTTTAAAAAAGAAAGAACCTTTTCCCTGAATACTTCTCAAGAGTCCCACCTGTTTTAAGGATTCAGAACAATGAGTTCAAAAGTGAGAATCGATGTTTTGGATATCAAGATTTTTGCAGACGTTTTAGAGAGGCGTCATTTTGGATTGGTTTTGCTCGATTTTGGGTGTTTGGGCTATGTAGCGGTAAAGATTTGGTGTGCAGTAGCATCTACAGTGTCTTCAACAGCAACATTGACCATCATACTTTCGCCACCCAGTAACACTATATTCTCTACTCTGTGTTATTTTTCATACACTTTGCAGCTGATTCAGTTAGTTGGCAACCATCCAGGGTTGTATTCAGTGAATAATGAGTACTTGCAGTGTGTTGAAAGATTTTGCATTTGGTAGAAAGTCATGGGCTGGCAGTAGTGATGTACTCAACATGTTGTCTGCTGAGGACAAACTTGATGGGACTAACTACCCATTTTGGTCCTATATGATGAGGCATGCACTAGTTGCTAAAGGCCTTTGAAATGTGGCCAGTAGTGAAACTCGTCCTGTTTTCATAACTACTAGTGTAACTAGGTGCTGCAGGCACATCTGAAGTAGAATCTGATACAGATGTGGCTCCTCCACATGCACCACCAGTACCTCCCACTGCTGCTGCTCAAACAGGATGGGATGGAAGAGATGCATAGACACATTTGCATTGCTTGCACTTTCTGTGAAGTGAAGCATTATTCCTCATATTCAGTCATGTAAGACTTCAAAACATGCATGGGATGCATTTGCTGCATTATACCAGGTGCACAATGAAGCACGTGTTGCATATTTGCACAAACAGTTGGAGTCTGAGCACATGAATGAGGGAGACTCAATGTCTCTCTCTCTCTCTCTCTCTCTCTCTCTCTCTCTCTCTCTCTCTCTCTCTCACACACACACACACACACACAGAGCTTATGAGTTGAAGGTGCTATCCGATAACTTACTTGAGGATTGAGGGATTTCTAAAGTATATACAACCTCAGCTTTGCATTTTGTAGTACGTATAGGCTTGGTTTGAAAGGCATTCAATTACATTTGTATTTTTATTACAGAAAAGGAGGTTGAAGAAGAGGCTAGTGCTGAGATTGAGAAGGAGAAGTGACTAGTATGCTTTTATCTGTTCCCTTAGTTTGTAATCAAAATGAAAATTACAAATCTTTGTGTAACTTTATCCAATATGTTTTTTAGGCTTGATAGATTAATTTGATAAGAATACTTTTTAGGCTTGATAGATTAATTTGATAAAAACACTTTGTTAAATTTGGAAGTTGTTTTTTTTTTGTTGAGGATTTCGGGTGTGACGAAAGGTGTAAAATTCAAGAGTGAAAAGTAGAATCCAAATAGGCTCATTTGGTATGGTTTAATAAATATGTTCCATTATTTCCTGCTTTATTCAATGTAGATAAATATATTTTTTTATGCATTGCTTTCTCATGGTGATAAGGACATGAAGTTGTCCTTTTTCATGTTTTTTAATAGAAGTGATGGTAGAAAATACAAGTGTGGGAGCAATGTTGAAATGAAGAGAGTGTTTGTGAGTTGCGTAAGGCTCATTGTTGCGAGATTATGTGTACAAATGTCAAGTTAACCCAAGCACAACTCTACAAATTTATGCAAAAAGCATCGAATTGATATTTCACATATTGCGAGTAGGGCTACCCATTAGACCTATTAGACATCATGGTGGGAAAAACCCTTATGAGAATATATGGAAAGTATGTTATTGCAATGGGGGAATAATTATTGGAAAGCTTTTTTGGTGACGTCCAAGACAATGAGTTTTAGTTTCCCATTTTTTTTAAATCGAGAATTGTGCATGGAACCTCACCTTTTGATATTTATGTACAAAATATATGCATGCTAATATGATGTAAATAAATGCATGCTAATATATGATGCTAATATATGCATACTAATATGGTGTAGATAAATGTCTTTTCCTTTGCATTGCTTTGCTCACATTGATAAGTACATCAATTTTTTCCTTCTCCATGTTTTCTAATGGAAATAGTTTCATAAAAGCCCATCAAAATATAGGTTCACATATGTCTTCTTCACGACCCTAAAACTTGCTTCTCTTCAGCTTGTTTTAATTGATGTCACTTCAGGTGCCCATCAAGTGGGTAATGGAAATGTGCCTTATGTGAAGTCGTGGTTAACATACCCCTTCCTAATAGAGTGATGTGTCCTTGCATCACACCCAAGTCGGTGGTGAAGCTACTTTTGAGTCGAAGTGGTATGGATAGTTATGGATATGAGGTGAAGTTGGCATGCAAAGTTAAGCAGTAGAATTGAGACCCATCCATAATTAGATGTATGGCAATCCAGGCGATGGATTATAACATGGATCAAGCTTTCGCCCACCATGGTCCCCCTACCTAAAGATGTACATGCAAGGATGTCTCGATGGTGAGGCTATGATGCATGCGAATTTTATAGTGCATCCTCATTTAGGGGCATACCAAATTATCCTCATGGTCTTAGTAGATTGATCAAGGAGAACCATGGATGATTAGCTCTTGACATCTTAGTGTATCTAGGTGCCTTATGTAGGGATTATGTCCTTAGATTTAGATAAGTGAACATATGTTTATGTGAAGTGCTGAGTTGACTCAAGCAAAAACAAGGACTCTATGGACCTGGAATAAATAAAGATGCCTTACCATAAGCTTAATGTCACCACACAAAGGGAAAGTCTAAGGACTGTGTACATACTTGCCTAAAATTAGTAAGTGGCTGTACCATTTTTTAGTTTTGACCGACCTTTGACACCAAACTAATCACTTCTATATAAGTCAATTTTGACACTAAGTAATACATATTAATTCCCTTGCAATATATTGTAAGCTCTTCTTCTCTTGTCTACTCTTGCTTGCTTATGCTCTATTGAATCTTACTCTTGATGGATATTTGCTAGATAGGTTTGATGATATGTTTCTTTCTTGCATTAGCTTCTTCCCCATTTCCCATTTTGTGAGAGAGGGCCACTGTGAAAAAGGACATTTTCTTCTTACCTCCATCTAGACATAGAGATCTCTAACTTCTCCCACATAGCCATTGAGAATTCCTGTGTAACAAAATGGGTTGAGGACATGAGATGCATAAGCCAGTGCACCCACACATTAGGGAGTTGCATTACGACTTGAAGGCACAATGACATGTGATTCGACAAGGCTAAGGTAAGCTCTTGAATTGAATAAACCTCCAAAGGTCTTCAAAGAATGCATCCTCTCTTCTTTGACTATACAACCAACACAACAAAAACCTCACCACTAAAAATGCAGCAATTAATGAAAGAAGAAGTCCAATCTCTAGTACCACCAAGAGATGGAACCATACGGTGAGCTAGACGCATGTCAAGCTTGGTGGCCTCACGTCTTAGGATTCGTATGTAAGCTCATTGTAGCACACAGATATAGGCTCATGACTTTTTTTAATATAAACTAGGCTCACAGATTTTATTTTTATGAAATAGGCCTATGATAGGGTTGGTGTGTAATTATTTGGGCAATGCCCAAATGAATATAAAGGACAAGAATTTCTCTTGGAATTGTAGGTGGTACAAATTGTATGATAGGAAAATCCTTAAAATACATGAGTCGATATGTCCTTAAAAGTCTTCAAGGAAGTTTTAATTGTTGGTATTTGCCAAGCTCATGCCGTCACATGTCTAGACTCACATATGTTAAGTTACCCCTCCAAACTCACGACTCACATGTCTAGACTATATACCTACCTCTAGACTGATATCTAGTGTAACTTATGCCTCCAAACTCATGGTTCAGCTTGTCATGTGTAGACTCACATATCACATGTCAAGACCCACAACTCATATGTGTAGGCTCACGACTCACGTCTTTTTTTTCATGGGACTTTATGCTCACGTCTCCCAACCCAAGAGATTGTTTGGCCTAGTTTTTGGAGTTTGTTGAGGTTTTTAAGATTTATAGGGGGTGATTAAGGTCTCCTAGTCCTAGTAAATGGTGCTTATGCAAGTGATTAAGTGTTTTTTTAAATTGTTTTTTGTTTATTTTTCATGCTTCTAAGTTGCTAATTCCAATAGTGCATGAAAAAATATGAAATTGATAAACAAAAATCAACTATCCAACTCTTCAAAGATTACGTTTTCAAAGTGATTCCACTCTGAATCACAATTGCTAAGCTATTCCTTTTGGGCTTCAAAATCATACAAAAGACCAATGAAATGAGACTTTTTCCTTCTAAGATATGGAAATAGAATTCAATCTTTAAAACCAAATAAAAAACAACAAAACTAACACATCCGAAGCTCAAAAACGTATGCCTTTCGATGTGTGGCCTCCTAATCGACTCCAAGTAATATTGGGTGATCTAATATCTAGGAATGGATGGTAGAATGGTGCTAAGCGCTAGGCTAGTCCCTAGTGAGAGCCGTAGTGAGACCGTGCCAAATTTGTTTAAGTCGAGAGCTTACCTTAGCCTTGCCAAATCGTGTGTCATTGTGCCTTGCCTTCGAGTCCTAATGCAAGTCCTCAATGTGAGTGTGCTAGCTCATTCCATTACATCCTTACTCTGTTGTCACACCAAAATGCTCCTTTACTAAGGAGGGTAGAGAGCTTCCCTTGCCTAGATGGAGGCAAGAAGGAGATAGCCTTCGCGGTGGTTCTCTCTCGTAAAAGAAGCAACTAATGGAAGAGGAAAACCTACAATTAAACCTATCTAGCATGCATCCATCAAGGAATCAAGATTTGATAGGATACATGTAAGCAAGAGTAGAAGAGAGAAGAGCTCCCAGGTATTCTATTGCAAGAGTATGAAGAGAGAAGAGAGAAGAGAGAAGAGCTCCCAGGTATTCTATTGCAAGAGTATGAATGTCTAGTCCTTATTGTCAAAATCTTATGAACAGGTGACTAATGTTCACATTTGGCCAACCAAAACTTAAAAAATGGTCTAGCCACTATTACTAGTCTTAAGCAAGTATGTACATGGTCTTTAGAATTTTCCTATTTGACATTAAGCTCATGGTAAGACCGTTTATATGTTCCATTGCCATCTTACAAAAGATAGGTGCTCATTCGAGCGAGTAAGATAGCAAAGCGCCTTATGGTAGAATGGGCAGGGGAAATAATGTTAACCTAATCTGGGGTTCCTTATATTCTAGTCAACCCAACAGAATACGGGGATAATTATCCCTTATATAGAACTCATCACATTAAATAACAATTCATTCAGATCATATCATTCATATCTTTAACACGATAATGGTCCATTAGACTGAAAATTTTCCTTCTAAACATTCCTCCACAGGAATTTTAGTTAAGCAAGTTCTCAATTTGTCATCCCTTAACTTAATCTACCGTCTCAAGTGTTAACAGTAGCAATCTGACAGCACAATCCACTAATCTCATAGTGATTTGCTGAAATCATTATTATCATTCCAGTTATGAATATTATCACTGGGACTCGTCCCATTCATCCTCATTGTGGTTTCGCTCAGCTTATTACATTTTAACTAAATTTCAGAAATCATCAATTTTCAATCAGAATCCAAATAAATTTCATCAGTTCCCAAACAGAATTAAAAATCATATCAACCACATTCAAATTCATCATCTGGATAGCATTAACGCTTATAATTTCAAGTCTTAGATTTACTCGTATATACTGTCAGTAAAGAGCTGCAGTATACTCTCGGTATATACGGGTAGTCACGGCGCTTGGAATTATAAGGTAAATACCATCATATCTAGGCCTCAAGCAAGTAAGGGATTCTATATAATTACGGTATTTTCATCTGAAGACCCAATTACCAAATTACGAATTGCAGTTTGAATATCAAATTGTATGGATTATATCACACAATTATAACCTTTTTGTGCTTCTTGATAAATTTTTGACATATTTGGTTTCTCAGTTGATCTTTATTAGCCAAAGGCTCTGATACCAACTGTGAGATCCCTGTTCCCACCGAGCAACGGATTCGGGTACTAGCAGCGGAAGTAGCACTTCTCGCGCGGGACAGGGGTCCCACACTCGGGGCCTCACCCACGGATATCCGGATAAGAGACTAATCCGTCGGTTGTTCCAAAACCGAACCCGGAAAAACTTCCTTTACCGAAAAGCACGGGCGATTCCACCAGGATAACTTTTTACTCTAACGTAGTCAAGATCATTTCTGATCAAACTGATCCAATTGCATCTATAAGATATTTGGTCGGATCAAGGAAGAAACTTGCACTTGGATCATTGGGATCAACGCTTTTTTCCCCATTCAAGAGGTACAGCCGTTGATTCCTATCCATAGAACAATTACTGTCCGGGATTTACTTTATCTATCGTAATAACAAAAGTTGAGTCTCGATTTATGGATCCATCAGTCCAGCCTAACCCCATCCAATCCCATGGGTTAGCCAACCGCCCAACCACTGTAGTGATGGGATCCAATTTGGAATTTGGTTAGGTTTTGTCTCGGGTACCAAGAAAAAGAGTTCCAAGGCCCCTAGCCGGAAGTTCATGCAACATAAAACTAGCCACACCACTTACACACCCAATATGAAATTGCCTTTTTCTTAGCATCAGCTAACTTTAAAACAATCCTTTAATGAAACCATAGTACCACTGATCACAATCTTCCAATTTATCCGGTTGATTCATAATTTCCCATCATTCCTTCATCAGAGTATCTATGGCATCATTGGCAACTAGAACGCTCACCACCTGTCCACTCAGGGGCCTTTTCAATAGTTCCTAGCCCATAATACTCGGCAATATAATCACTTATAAAAATCAAGATGGACTCTCGTTGAAGATCAGCAAGATCAACCAACAGATCCATAAAAAGAGCCATGGACTCATCCATTGAAGACCAGCAAGGTCAATCAACCAGATCCATGCCCGGTTTCAGAAAACAACTCTTACTCCTTGTTCCAATATCTTCCTCGACGCACGCGTGGGTATCCTAGGCGACCCAGAGCCCGAGCACCGTATGGTCAGCACCCTCTAGGATCCTTCGCAGGTGACCTAGCGCTTCACTCATAGGCCGTTTCCTTGGTCCCTCATCCACCGTACCGGAAGCTCACCATTTTAATCGAACCGAGGCTGGTCAAGACCTCGGTCGACCTTGCTACGCGAGACGTCCTCCATTGACTCTCCATCAGCAGTTGTAACTTTATCAGTTAGGTCTCCACGACCTTAATCACAAGACGGTCAAAATGCTTCCCCAGCATTCTTGACATAAAACAGCCATTTACAAACAGTATTTATAAACAGTTTACAAATACAATTTCTATATTAACTCTCATTTTTCCACATTATCCCTCATTAATCCACATTACTTATTCCACATTCCATTTATATGTGTACTCATCCAATCACATCATTTTCCATCTCTTCACTTCAGATTCCTTCACATCACATATCATATATTCACATCCATATCCACATCCATACATCCACATCCACATCCACATTCACATCCATACATCCACATCCACATCCACATCCACATCCACATTCACATCCATACATCCATATCCACATCCATACATCCACATCCACATCCACATCCACATTCACATCCATACATCCACATCCACATCCACACATCCACATCTACATGCTTACCTCCATTTTCACATCCTCATTTATACATCCACATCCCATATCCACATTCATACATCCACATCCACATCCACATCCACATTCACATCCATACATCCACATCTACATGCTTACCTCCATTTCCACATCCTCATTTATACATCCACATTCATACATACACATACACATCCATATCCACATCCATACATCCACATCCACATGCATACATCTACTATCACGTCCTCATTCATACATCCACATCCACATACATACATACATCCACATCCACATTCCCATTCACATCTATACATCCACATCTACATCCACATACATACATACATCCACATCCACATTCCACATTCACATCTATACAGCCACATCTACATCCACATTCACATCTATACATCCACATCTACATCCACATTCACATACATCAACATCCACCTTCCCATTCACATCTATACATCCACATCTACATCCACATACATACATACATCCACATCCACATTCCACATTCACATCTATACAGCCACATCTACATCCACATTCACATCTATGCATAAACATCTTCATGCATACATCCCTTTCCACATTCATACATCCACACTCCCATCTCCACATCCACACATCCACACTCCCATCTCCACATCCACACATCCACATACATACATCCATTTCCACATTCCCATTCATATAACCCCATATGCCTTCACATCTAATCTTTTACATCACATCCATTCTCGCCCTATCACAACCCATATACATCTTATCCTATCACATACACTTCTTACCTCATCCCATACACATCTTATCAAATCTTAATTCATCTTATCACCTCATAACTTATTTCATAAGCATCTTATCACCGCTTGTCACATCTTATACACCTCTTATCACATCCTATCACATCTCATATCTATTTATAGAATACAAGAGAATTCTTATATTTGATATAAGAATTCTTTACACATTTATTTATGCATAAATTCTATTTAAGGAGATTAATACTTTCGAAGTAAAAATCAATCTTTTATGCATCTTCTTATGCATAAATTCAATTTGGTAGGAATTACACTTTTAGAATAAAAGAATTTCTCTTATGCATCTAAGTTATGCATAAAATCCATTTATGATGAAAATCACACTTTTAGTATAAAAGAATATCTTTTATGCATACCTCTATGCATAAAATCCAAATATAATAAAAGTCACACTTTTAAAATAAAATAATCAACTTTTATGCATACCTTTATGCATGAAATTCAAATATAATAAAAGTCACACTTTTATAATAAAATAATCAACTTTTATGCATACCTCTATGCATGAAATCCAATTATGATAAAAGTAACACTTTTACAATAAAATAATCATCTTTTATGCATACATCTATGCATGAAATCCAAATATGATAAAAGTAACACTTTTATAATAAAATAATCAACTTTTATGCATACTTTTATGCATGAAATTCAAATATGATAAAAGTAACACTTTTATAATAAAATAATCAACTCTTATGCACACTTCTATGCATGAAATTCAATTGTGATAAAAGTAACACTTTTATAATAAAATAATCAACTCTTATGCATACTTCTATGCATGAATTTCAATTGTGCTAAAAGTAACACTTTTACATTAAAATAATAATCTTTTATGCATACCTCTATGCATGAAATCTAATTATGATAAAAGTAACACTTTTATGTTAAAATAATAATCTATTATGCATACCTCTATGCATGAAAATCAATTATGCATAATATAAAAATCAATTTCTCTATGAATATCTTCAATTAATCTAGGATGATAATTCCTAGAATATGGTAGGAAGTCCTCTTTTCATGCTTTGAATGAAATTATTTTATGCGTAATTTTTATAAAAACTTTGCCATAGCTCCGCTGCTATAAAAATATCTCATATTTTTAATATTGCTCATAGTTTTTTACTAATAAACCTTGTACATTTTCAACTCTTCATCTTATGTGAGCATTTACTCATTTTTGGATACCCAAAATATCTCATATTTTTAATATTGCGCATATTTTTTTACTAATAAACCTTGTACATTTTCAACTCTTCATCTTATGTGAGCATTTACTCATTTTTGGGTATCTTCTTTTACAAATTGGATTTATCTCCTCTCTACACATGGATTGATGCTATTGGCCCATAGGAACCTTAATTGGACCATAATCCAAAAATTTCTGAAAATCTAGACCCTTAGGCTAAGGTCCTTTATACACATTTCCAATTAATTCCAATTGCACATTGGAAAATTCTTTTTGAATTTCTGTTTCAGGGGAATTCATCTTAATTATAAGAGATATCTTTCTATCCAAAATTATTCAAAATCTGAATATTCTCTCTCTAGAATATTTTCTCTCTCTAGGTTAAAATAGTTAGAAACAAGGTCTTTATATTTCTGAAGAGGGATTAATTACAGGGAAAGATACTAGACATCAAAAAGGGGGTGGGAAAGGAATCTTACATTCTACCCCACTTAAAAAACGCGAGATGTCCTCATCTCGCAAACTAGGGTAATTTCGCAAGATGCACGAATATGAGACTTAGAGAAAAATTTTAATCAAGATTAACCACCAAGAAAAGTCTCAAAGAGAGCAAGATAAGAACAAGATTTAAACTTTATTCATTCTCGGAACTTATACAGTAAAGATAGAAGAACTCTTTACACCTCCATAAGCCCGTCCATCATATGGTCACAAAAGCAGCACTCACAAGCTGCACAAGTATAAGGTAACTCATCTATGGGAATAATTCTGTTGGTTATTGCCGCACCTATCTCAGTGGTATGAGGTGATCTAACAAAAGGACCTCTGAGAGGCAAGCCAAAAACGGGGTAAAGGCATATCTTCTCATGAGGAAGAAAACACGCCAGTAAGAAGACCCGCTCAGAAAACCCAAGATGCCTTGATCTCATGACGTAGTAGTATCGGGGACCCAAACCCAAAGCTTCAATAACCATGGCTAAGCGGACATTGTTACAAAAGTGCTGATGACCCCAGGGTGTTACCCTAGTTATGTCTTGATAGGTCCGCCATTTGGTCTGAGCTACAGAAGTTCCCAAGTGAGGGAAAAGTGAGCGCTCATACTGTTCTATAAAATCCTTCTTCACAGACTCACTTGCGTCTTGAAGGTGAGGAATCATTATGGATAAAACTAATTCTTGTTGCCAAGCCATGAAGGAGATTAAGAAAGAAAGGGATCGATGGGAGTAAGATTACTGTGAACGACAAGTAAAAGTTACGACTTATATAAAGGAAGGAGCTAGCGTAACTTAGAAGCCAACGGTAACTTGCCACTGAAGTTTTACCGTCTTTCCATGATTTGGGTTTGGCACATTTTTCTATAGAAGGCATTCAGAACTTTGAGATGAGGAGATAAAAGAAGTTCGTAAGCTAAATCACCTACTTTCTTTGGTCCACAATATCTGGGAGATAACTTCTTATACTTCCCCAGAGATAAAGAACTTCTTTTGGGCCGTACTCGAATGAAGACCAAAACCTTGATATCCAAAACATCGATTCTCACTTTTGGACTCATTGTTCTGAATCTTTAAAACAGGTGGGACTCTTGAGAAGTATTCAGGGAAAAGGTTCTTCCTTTTTTAAACAGAATCTTTCTTTTATTTTATAGAGAGAATAATTATAAGATCAGAAAGGGAGATTCTTACTCCTGTATACCTCGAAGGCTGGGGGAGAATCTTACATTCTACCCCACTTGAAAAGTGCGAGATGTCCTCATCTCGCAAGGTAGAGGACAACTCTTTTTCTTAAGATCCAATTTATTCTGGGGTTCCTTATATTCTGGTCAACCCAACAGAATACGGGGATAATTATCCCTTATATAGAACTCATCACATTAAATAACAATTCATTCAGATCATATCATTCATATCTTTAACACGATAATGGTCCATTAGACTGAAAATTTTCCTTCTAAACATTCCTCCACAGGAATTTTAGTTAAGCAAGTTCTCAATTTGTCATCCCTTAACTTAATCTACCGTCTCAAGTGTTAACAGTAGCAATCTGACAGCACAATCCACTAATCTCATAGTGATTTGCTGAAATCATTATTATCATTCCAGTTATGAATATTATCACTGGGACTCGTCCCATTCATCCTCATTGTGGTTTCGCTCAGCTTATTACATTTTAACTAAATTTCAGAAATCATCATTTTTCAATCAGAATCCAAATCAATTTCATCAGTTCCCAAACAGAATTAAAAATCATATCAACCACATTCGAATTCATCATCTGGATAGCATTAACGCTTATAATTTCAAGTCTTAGATTTACTCGTATATACTGTCAGTAAAGAGCTGCAGTATACTCTCGATATATACGGGTAGTCACGGCGCTTGGAATTATAAGGTAAATACCATCATATCTAGGCCTCAAGCAAGTCAGGGATTCTATATAATTACGGTATTTCCATCTGAAGACCCAATTACCAAATTACGAATTGCAGTTTGAATATCAAATTGTATGGATTATATCACACAATTATAACCTTTTTGTGCTTCTTGATAAATTTTTGACATATTTGGTTTCTCAGTTGATCTTTATTAGCCAAAGGCTCTGATACCAACTGTGAGATCCCTGTTCCCACCGAGCAACAGATTCGGGTACTAGCAGCGGAAGTAGCACTTCTCGCGCGGGACAGGGGTCCCACACTCGGGGCCTCACCCACGGATATCCGGATAAGAGACTAATCCGTCGGTTGTTCCAAAACCGAACCCGGAAAAACTTCCTTTACCGAAAAGCACGGGCGATTCCACCAGGATAACTTTTTACTCTAACGTAGTCAAGATCATTTCTGATCAAACTGATCCAATTGCATCTATAAGATATTTGGTCGGATCAAGGAAGAAACTTGCACTTGGATCATTGGGATCAACGCTTTTTTCCCCATTCAAGAGGCACAGCCGTTGATTCCTATCCATAGAACAATTACTGTCCGGGATTTACTTTATCTATCGTAATAACAAAAGTTGAGTCTCGATTTATGGATCCATCAGTCCAGCCTAACCCCATCCAATCCCATGGGTTAGCCAACCGCCCAACCACTGTAGTGATGGGATCCAATTTGGAATTTGGTTAGGTTTTGTCTCGGGTACCAAGAAAAAGAGTTCCAAGGCCCCTAGCCGGAAGTTCATGCAACATAAAACTAGCCACACCACTTACACACCCAATATGAAATTGCCTTTTTCTTAGCATCAGCTAACTTTAAAACAATCCTTTAATGAAACCATAGTACCACTGATCACAATCTTCCAATTTATCCGGTTGATTCATAATTTCCCATCATTCCTTCATCAGAGTATCTATGGCATCATTGGCAACTAGAACGCTCACCACCTGTCCACTCAGGGGCCTTTTCAATAGTTCCTAGCCCATAATACTCGGCAATATAATCACTTATAAAAATCAAGATGGACTCTCGTTGAAGATCAGCAAGATCAACCAACAGATCCATAAAAAGAGCCATGGACTCATCCATTGAAGACCAGCAAGGTCAATCAACCAGATCCATGCCCGGTTTCAGAAAACAACTCTTACTCCTTGTTCCAATATCTTCCTCGACGCACGCGTGGGTATCCTAGGCGACCCAGAGCCCGAGCACCGTATGGTCAGCACCCTCTAGGATCCTTCGCAGGTGACCTAGTGCTTCACTCATAGGCCGCTTCCTTGGTCCCTCATCCACCGTACCGGAAGCTCACCATTTTAATCGAACCGAGGCTGGTCAAGACCTCGGTCGACCTTGCTACGCGAGACGTCCTCCATTGACTCTCCGTCAGCAGTTGTAACTTTATCAGTTAGGTCTCCACGACCTTAATCACAAGACGGTCAAAATGCTTCCCTAGCATTCTTGACATAAAACAGCCATTTACAAACAGTATTTATAAACAGTTTACAAATACAATTTCTATATTAACTCTCATTTTTCCACATTATCCCTCATTAATCCACATTACTTATTCCACATTCCATTTATATGTGTACTCATCCAATCACATCATTTTCCATCTCTTCACTTCAGATTCCTTCACATCACATATCATATATTCACATCCATATCCACATCCATACATCCACATCCACATCCACATTCACATCCACACATCCACATCCACATCCACATCCACATCCACATTCACATCCATACATCCATATCCACATCCACATCCACATCCACATTCACATCCATACATCCACATCCACATCCACATTCACATCCATACATCCACATCTACATGCTTACCTCCATTTTCACATCCTCATTTATACATCCACATCCCATATCCACATTCATACATCCACATCCACATCCACATTCACATCCATACATCCACATCTACATGCTTACCTCCATTTCCACATCCTCATTTATACATCCACATTCATACATACACATCCATATCCACATCCATACATCCACATCCACATGCATACATCTACTATCACGTCCTCATTCATACATCCACATCCACATACATACATACATCCACATCCACATTCCCATTCACATCTATACATCCACATCTACATCCACATTCATACATACATCCACATCCACATTCCCATTCACATCTATACATCCACATACATACATACATCCACATCCACATTCCCATTCACATCTATACATCCACATCTACATCCACATACATACATACATCCACATCCACATTCCACATTCACATCTATACAGCCACATCTACATCCACATTCACATCTATACATCCACATTCACATACATCCACATCCACCTTCCCATTCACATCTATACATCCACATCTACATCCACATACATACATACATCCACATCCACATTCCACATTCACATCTATACAGCCACATCTACATCCACATTCACATCTATGCATAAACATCTTCATGCATACATCCCTTTCCACATTCATACATCCACACTCCCATCTCCACATCCACACATCCACACTCCCATCTCCACATCCACACATCCACCATTTTCACATTCCCATTCATATAACCCCATATGCCTTCACATCTAATCTTTTACATCACATCCATTCTCGCCCTATCACAACCCATATACATCTTATCCTATCACATACACTTCTTACCTCATCCCATACACATCTTATCAAATCTTAATTCATCTTATCACCTCATAACTTATTTCATAAGCATCTTATCACCTCTTGTCACATCTTATACACCTCTTATCACATCCTATCACATCTCATATCTATTTATAGAATACAAGAGAATTCTTATATTTGATATAAGAATTCTTTACACATTTATTTATGCATAAACTCTATTTAAGGAGATTAATACTTTCGAAGTAAAAATCAATCTTTTATGCATCTTCTTATGCATAAATTCAATTTGGTAGGAATTACACTTTTAGAATAAAAGAATTTCTCTTATGCATCTAAGTTATGCATAAAATCCATTTATGATGAAAATCACACTTTTAGTATAAAAGAATATCTTTTATGCATACCTCTATGCATAAAATCCAAATATAATAAAAGTCACACTTTTAAAATAAAATAATCAACTTTTATGCATACCTTTATGCATGAAATTCAAATATAATAAAAGTCACACTTTTATAATAAAATAATCAACTTTTATGCATACCTCTATGCATGAAATCCAATTATGATAAAAGTAACACTTTTACAATAAAATAATCATCTTTTATGCATACATCTATGCATGAAATCCAAATATGATAAAAGTAACACGTTTATAATAAAATAATCAACTCTTATGCATACTTTTATGCATGAAATTCAAATATGATAAAAGTAACACTTTTATAATAAAATAATCAACTCTTATGCACACTTCTATGCATGAAATTCAATTGTGATAAAAGTAACACTTTTATAATAAAATAATCAACTCTTATGCATACTTCTATGCATGAATTTCAATTGTGCTAAAAGTAACACTTTTACATTAAAATAATAATCTTTTATGCATACCTCTATGCATGAAATCTAATTATGATAAAAGTAACACTTTTATGTTAAAATAATAATCTATTATGCATACCTCTATGCATGAAAATCAATTATGCATAATATAAAAATCAATTTCTCTATGAATATCTTCAATTAATCTAGGATGATAATTCCTAGAATATGGTAGGAAGTCCTCTTTTCATGCTTTGAATGAAATTATTTTATGCGTAATTTTTATAAAAACTTTGCCATAGCTCCGCTGCTATAAAAATATCTCATATTTTTAATATTGCTCATAGTTTTTTACTAATAAACCTTGTACATTTTCAACTCTTCATCTTATGTGAGCATTTACTCATTTTTGGATACCCAAAATATCTCATATTTTTAATATTGCGCATATTTTTTTACTAATAAACCTTGTACATTTTCAACTCTTCATCTTATGTGAGCATTTACTCATTTTTGGGTATCTTCTTTTACAAATTGGATTTATCTCCTCTCTACACATGGATTGATGCTATTGGCCCATAGGAACCTTAATTGGACCATAATCCAAAAATTTCTGAAAATCTAGACCCTTAGGCTAAGGTCCTTTATACACATTTCCAATTAATTCCAATTGCACATTGGAAAATTCTTTTTGAATTTCTGTTTCAGGGGAATTCATCTTAATTATAAGAGATATTTTTCTATCCAAAATTATTCAAAATCTGAATATTCTCTCTCTAGAATATTTTCTCTCTCTAGGTTAAAATAGTTAGAAACAAGGTCTTTATATTTCTGAAGAGGGATTGATTACAGGGAAAGATACTAGACATCAAAAAGGGGGTGGGGGAGGAATCTTACATTCTACCCCACTTAAAAAACGCGAGATGTCCTCATCTCGCAAACTAGGGTAATTTCGCAAGATGCACGAATATGAGACTTAGAGAAAAATTTTAATCAAGATTAACCACCAAGAAAAGTCTCAAAGAGAGCAAGATAAGAACAAGATTTAAACTTTATTCATTCTTGGAACTTATACAGTAAAGATAGAAGAACTCTTTACACCTCCATAAGCCCGTCCATCATATGGTCACAAAAGCAGCACTCACAAGCTGCACAAGTATAAGGTAACTCATCTATGGGAATAATTCTGTTGGTTATTGCCGCACCTATCTCAGTGGTATGAGGTGATCTAACAAAAGGACCTCTGAGAGGCAAGCCAAAAACGGGGTAAAGGCATATCTTCTCATGAGGAAGAAAACACGCCAGTAAGAAGACCCGCTCAGAAAACCCAAGATGCCTTGATCTCATGACGCAGTAGTATCGGGGACCCAAACCCAAAGCTTCAATAACCATGGCTAAGCGGACACTGTTACAAAAGTGCTGATGACCCCAGGGTGTTACCCTAGTTATGTCTTGATAGGTCCGCCATTTGGTCTGAGCTACAGAAGTTCCCAAGTGAGGGAAAAGTGAGCGCTCATACTGTTCTATAAAATCCTTCTTCACAGACTCACTTGCGTCTTGAAGGTGAGGAATCATTATGGATAAAACTAATTCTTGTTGCCAAGCCATGAAGGAGATTAAGAAAGAAAGGGATCGATG
Source organism: Cibotium barometz (assembly GCF_041138505.1). Taxonomy (NCBI): domain Eukaryota; kingdom Viridiplantae; phylum Streptophyta; class Polypodiopsida; order Cyatheales; family Cibotiaceae; genus Cibotium; species Cibotium barometz. The sequence goes on along the minus strand of NC_141056.1, from coordinate 10,058,778 downwards.
GGAGTAAGATTACTGTGAACGACAAGTAAAAGTTACGACTTATATAAAGGAAGGAGCTAGCGTAACTTAGAAGCCAACGGTAACTTGCCACTGAAGTTTTACCGTCTTTCCATGATTTGGGTTTGGCACATTTTTCTATAGAAGGCATTCAGAACTTTGAGATGAGGAGATAAAAGAAGTTCGTAAGCTAAATCACCTACTTTCTTTGGTCCACAATATCTGGGAGATAACTTCTTATACTTCCCAAGAGATAAAGAACTTCTTTTGGGCCGTACTCGAATGAAGACCAAAACCTTGATATCCAAAACATCGATTCTCACTTTTGAACTCATTGTTCTGAATCCTTAAAACAGGTGGGACTCTTGAGAAGTATTCAGGGAAAAGGTTCTTCCTTTTTTAAACAGAATCTTTCTTTTATTTTATAGAGAGAATAATTATAAGATCAGAAAGGGAGATTCTTACTCCTGTATACCTCGAAGGCTAGGGGAGAATCTTACATTCTACCCCACTTGAAAAGTGCGAGATGTCCTCATCTCGCAAGGTAGAGGACAACTCTTTTTCTTAAGATCCAATTTATTCTGGGGTTCCTTATATTCTGGTCAACCCAACAGAATACGAGGATAATTATCCCTTATATAGAACTCATCACATTAAATAACAATTCATTCAGATCATATCATTCATATCTTTAACACGATAATGGTCCATTAGACTGAAAATTTTCCTTCTAAACATTCCTCCACAGGAATTTTAGTTAAGCAAGTTCTCAATTTGTCATCCCTTAACTTAATCTACCGTCTCAAGTGTTAACAGTAGCAATCTGACAGCACAATCCACTAATCTCATAGTGATTTGCTGAAATCATTATTATCATTCCAGTTATGAATATTATCACTGGGACTCGTCCCATTCATCCTCATTGTGGTTTCGCTCAGCTTATTACATTTTAACTAAATTTCAAAAATCATCATTTTTCAATCAGAATCCAAATCAATTTCATCAGTTCCCAAACAGAATTAAAAATCATATCAACCACATTCGAATTCATCATCTGGATAGCATTAACGCTTATAATTTCAAGTCTTAGATTTACTCGTATATACTGTCAGTAAAGAGCTGCAGTATACTCTCGGTATATACGGGTAGTCACGGCGCTTGGAATTATAAGGTAAATACCATCATATCTAGGTCTCAAGCAAGTCAGGGATTCTATATAATTACGGTATTTCCATCTGAAGACCCAATTACCAAATTACGAATTGCAGTTTGAATATCAAATTGTATGGATTATATCACACAATTATAACCTTTTTGTGCTTCTTGATAAATTTTTGACATATTTGGTTTCTCAGTTGATCTTTATTAGCCAAAGGCTCTGATACCAACTGTGAGATCCCTGTTCCCACCGAGCAACAGATTCGGGTACTAGCAGCGGAAGTAGCACTTCTCGCGCGGGACAGGGGTCCCACACTCGGGGCCTCACCCACGGATATCCGGATAAGAGACTAATCCGTCGGTTGTTCCAAAACCGAACCCGGAAAAACTTCCTTTACCGAAAAGCACGGGCGATTCCACCAGGATAACTTTTTACTCTAACGTAGTCAAGATCATTTCTGATCAAACTGATCCAATTGCATCTATAAGATATTTGGTCGGATCAAGGAAGAAACTTGCACTTGGATCATTGGGATCAACGCTTTTTTCCCCATTCAAGAGGCACAGCCGTTGATTCCTATCCATAGAACAATTACTGTCCGGGATTTACTTTATCTATCGTAATAACAAAAGTTGAGTCTCGATTTATGGATCCATCAGTCCAGTCTAACCCCATCCAATCCCATGGGTTAGCCAACCGCCCAACCACTGTAGTGATGGGATCCAATTTGGAATTTGGTTAGGTTTTGTCTCGGGTACTAAGGAAAAGAGTTCCAAGGTCCCCTAGCCGGAAGTTCATGCAACATAAAACTAGCCACACCACTTACACACCCAATATGAAATTGCCTTTTTCTTAGCATCAGCTAACTTTAAAACAATCCTTTAATGAAACCATAGTACCACTGATCACAATCTTCCAATTTATCCGGTTGATTCATAATTTCCCATCATTCCTTCATCAGAGTATCTATGGCATCATTGGCAACTAGAACGCTCACCACCTGTCCACTCAGGGGCCTTTTCAATAGTTCCTAGCCCATAATACTCGGCAATATAATCACTTATAAAAATCAAGATGGACTCTCGTTGAAGATCAGCAAGATCAACCAACAGATCCATAAAAAGAGCCATGGACTCATCCATTGAAGACCAGCAAGGTCAATCAACCAGATCCATGCCCGGTTTCAGAAAACAACTCTTACTCCTTGTTCCAATATCTTCCTCGACGCACGCGTGGGTATGCTAGGCGACCCAGAGCCCGAGCACCGTATGGTCAGCACCCTCTAGGATCCTTCGCAGGTGACCTAGTGCTTTACTCATAGGCCGCTTCCTTGGTCCCTCATCCACCGTACCGGAAGCTCACCATTTTAATCGAACCGAGGCTGGTCAAGACCTCGGTCGACCTTGCTACGCGAGACGTCCTCCATTGACTCTCCGTCAGCAGTTGTAACTTTATCAGTTAGGTCTCCACGACCTTAATCACAAGACGGTCAAAATGCTTCCCCAGCATTCTTGACATAAAACAGCCATTTACAAACAGTATTTATAAACAGTTTACAAATACAATTTCTATATTAACTCTCATTTTTCCACATTATCCCTCATTAATCCACATTACTTATTCCACATTCCATTTATATGTGTACTCATCCAATCACATCATTTTCCATCTCTTCACTTCAGATTCCTTCACATCACATATCATATATTCACATCCATATCCACATCCATACATCCACATCCACATCCACATTCACATCCATACATCCACATCCACATCCACATCCACATCCACATTCACATCCATACATCCATATCCACATCCATACATCCACATCCACATCCACATCAACATTCACATCCATACATCCACATCCACATCCACATTCACATCCATACATCCACATCTACATGCTTACCTCCATTTTCACATCCTCATTTATACATCCACATCCCATATCCACATTCATACATCCACATCAACATCCACATTCACATCCATACATCCACATCTACATACTTACCTCCATTTCCACATCCTCATTTATACATCCACATTCATACATACACATCCATATCCACATCCATACATCCACATCCACATGCATACATCTACTATCACGTCCTCATTCATACATCCACATCCACATACATACATACATCCACATCCACATTCCCATTCACATCTATACATCCACATCTACATCCACATACATACATACATCCACATCCACATTCCACATTCACATCTATACAGCCACATCTACATCCACATTCACATCTATACATCCACATTCACATACATCCACATCCACCTTCCCATTCACATCTATACATCCACATCTACATCCACATACATACATACATCCACATCCACATTCCACATTCACATCTATACAGCCACATCTACATCCACATTCACATCTATGCATAAACATCTTCATGCATACATCCCTTTCCACATTCATACATCCACACTCCCATCTCCACATCCACACATCCACACTCCCATCTCCACATCCACACATCCACATACATACATCCACCATTTCCACATTCCCATTCATATAACCCCATATGCCTTCACATCTAATCTTTTACATCACATCCATTCTCGCCCTATCACAACCCATATACATCTTATCCTATCACATACACTTCTTACCTCATCCCATACACATCTTATCAAATCTTAATTCATCTTATCACCTCATAACTTATTTCATAAGCATCTTATCACCTCTTGTCACATCTTATACACCTCTTATCACATCCTATCACATCTCATATCTATTTATAGAATACAAGAGAATTCTTATATTTGATATAAGAATTCTTTACACATTTATTTATGCATAAACTCTATTTAAGGAGATTAATACTTTCGAAGTAAAAATCAATCTTTTATGCATCTTCTTATGCATAAATTCAATTTGGTAGGAATTACACTTTTAGAATAAAAGAATTTCTCTTATGCATCTAAGTTATGCATAAAATCCATTTATGATGAAAATCACACTTTTAGTATAAAAGAATATCTTTTATGCATACCTCTATGCATAAAATCCAAATATAATAAAAGTCACACTTTTAAAATAAAATAATCAACTTTTATGCATACCTTTATGCATGAAATTCAAATATAATAAAAGTCACACTTTTATAATAAAATAATCAACTTTTATGCATACCTCTATGCATGAAATCCAATTATGATAAAAGTAACACTTTTACAATAAAATAATCATCTTTTATGCATACATCTATGCATGAAATCCGAATATGATAAAAGTAACACGTTTATAATAAAATAATCAACTTTTATGCATACTTTTATGCATGAAATTCAAATATGATAAAAGTAACACTTTTATAATAAAATAATCAACTCTTATGCACACTTCTATGCATGAAATTCAATTGTGATAAAAGTAACACTTTTATAATAAAATAATCAACTCTTATGCATACTTCTATGCATGAATTTCAATTGTGCTAAAAGTAACACTTTTACATTAAAATAATAATCTTTTATGCATACCTCTATGCATGAAATCTAATTATGATAAAAGTAACACTTTTATGTTAAAATAATAATCTATTATGCATACCTCTATGCATGAAAATCAATTATGCATAATATAAAAATCAATTTCTCTATGAATATCTTCAATTAATCTAGGATGATAATTCCTAGAATATGGTAGGAAGTCCTCTTTTCATGCTTTGAATGAAATTATTTTATGCGTAATTTTTATAAAAACTTTGCCATAGCTCCGCTGCTATAAAAATATCTCATATTTTTAATATTGCTCATAGTTTTTTACTAATAAACCTTGTACATTTTCAACTCTTCATCTTATGTGAGCATTTACTCATTTTTGGATACCCAAAATATCTCATATTTTTAATATTGCGCATATGTTTTTACTAATAAACCTTGTACATTTTCAACTCTTCATCTTATGTGAGCATTTACTCATTTTTGGGTATCTTCTTTTACAAATTGGATTTATCTCCTCTCTACACATGGATTGATGCTATTGGCCCATAGGAACCTTAATTGGACCATAATCCAAAAATTTCTGAAAATCTAGACCCTTAGGCTAAGGTCCTTTATACACATTTGCAATTAATTCCAATTGCACATTGGAAAATTCTTTTTGAATTTCTGTTTCAGGGAAATTCATCTTAATTATAAGAGATATTTTTCTATCCAAAATTATTCAAAATCTGAATATTCTCTCTCTAGAATATTTTCTCTCTCTAGGTTTAAATAGTTAGAAACAAGGTCTTTATATTTCTGAAGAGGGATTGATTACAGGGAAAGATACTAGACATCAAAAAGGGGGTGGGGGAGGAATCTTACATTCTACCCCACTTAAAAAACGCGAGATGTCCTCATCTCGCAAACTAGGGTAATTTCGCAAGATGCACGAATATGAGACTTAGAGAAAAATTTTAATCAAGATTAACCACCAAGAAAAGTCTCAAAGAGAGCAAGATAAGAACAAGATTTAAACTTTATTCATTCTCGGAACTTATACAGTAAAGATAGAAGAACTCTTTACACCTCCATAAGCCCGTCCATCATATGGTCACAAAAGCAACACTCACAAGCTGCACAAGTATAAGGTAACTCATCTATGGGAATAATTCTGTTGGTTATTGCCGCACCTATCTCAGTGGTATGAGGTGATCTAACAAAAGGACCTCTGAGAGGCAAGCCAAAAACGGGGTAAAGGCATATCTTCTCATGAGGAAGAAAACACGCCAGTAAGAAGACCCGCTCAGAAAACCCAAGATGCCTTGATCTCATGACGCAGTAGTATCGGGGACCCAAACCCAAAGCTTCAATAACCATGGCTAAGCGGACATTGTTACAAAAGTGCTGATGACCCCAGGGTGTTACCCTAGTTATGTCTTGATAGGTCCGCCATTTGGTCTGAGCTACAGAAGTTCCCAAGTGAGGGAAAAGTGAGCGCTCATACTGTTCTATAAAATCCTTCTTCACAGAGTCACTTGCGTCTTGAAGGTGAGGAATCATTATGGATAAAACTAATTCTTGTTGCCAAGCCATGAAGGAGATTAAGAAAGAAAGGGATCGATGGGAGTAAGATTACTGTGAACGACAAGTAAAAGTTACGACTTATATAAAGGAAGGAGCTAGCGTAACTTAGAAGCCAACGGTAACTTGCCACTGAAGTTTTACCGTCTTTCCATGATTTGGGTTTGGCACATTTTTCTATAGAAGGCATTCAAAACTTTGAGATGAGGAGATAAAAGAAGTTCGTAAGCTAAATCACCTACTTTCTTTGGTCCACAATATCTGGGAGATAACTTCTTATACTTCCCAAGAGATAAAGAACTTCTTTTGGGCCGTACTCGAATGAAGACCAAAACCTTGATATCCAAAACATCGATTCTCACTTTTGAACTCATTGTTCTGAATCCTTAAAACAGGTGGGACTCTTGAGAAGTATTCAGGGAAAAGGTTCTTCCTTTTTTAAACAGAATCTTTCTTTTATTTTATAGAGAGAATAATTATAAGATCAGAAAGGGAGATTCTTACTCCTGTATACCTCGAAGGCTGGGGGAGAATCTTACATTCTACCCCACTTGAAAAGTGCGAGATGTCCTCATCTCGCAAGGTAGAGGACAACTCTTTTTCTTAAGATCCAATTTATTCTGGGGTTCCTTATATTCTGGTCAACCCAACAGAATACGGGGATAATTATCCCTTATATAGAACTCATCACATTAAATAACAATTCATTCAGATCATATCATTCATATCTTTAACACGATAATGGTCCATTAGACTGAAAATTTTCCTTCTAAACATTCCTCCACAGGAATTTTAGTTAAGCAAGTTCTCAATTTGTCATCCCTTAACTTAATCTACCGTCTCAAGTGTTAACAGTAGCAATCTGACAGCACAATCCACTAATCTCATAGTGATTTGCTGAAATCATTATTATCATTCCAGTTATGAATATTATCACTGGGACTCGTCCCATTCATCCTCATTGTGGTTTCGCTCAGCTTATTACATTTTAACTAAATTTCAAAAATCATCATTTTTCAATCAGAATCCAAATCAATTTCATCAGTTCCCAAACAGAATTAAAAATCATATCAACCACATTCGAATTCATCATCTGGATAGCATTAACGCTTATAATTTCAAGTCTTAGATTTACTCGTATATACTGTCAGTAAAGAGCTACAGTATACTCTCGGTATATACGGGTAGTCACGGCGCTTGGAATTATAAGGTAAATACCATCATATCTAGGCCTCAAGCAAGTCAGGGATTCTATATAATTACGGTATTTCCATTTGAAGACCCAATTACCAAATTACGAATTGCAGTTTGAATATCAAATTGTATGGATTATATCACACAATTATAACCTTTTTGTGCTTCTTGATAAATTTTTGACATATTTGGTTTCTCAGTTGATCTTTATTAGCCAAAGGCTCTGATACCAACTGTGAGATCCCTGTTCCCACCGAGCAACAGATTCGGGTACTAGCAGCGGAAGTAGCACTTCTCGCGCGGGACAGGGGTCCCACACTCGGGGCCTCACCCACGGATATCCGGATAAGAGACTAATCCGTCGGTTGTTCCAAAACCGAACCCGGAAAACTTCCTTTACCGAAAAGCACGGGCGATTCCACCAGGATAACTTTTTACTCTAACGTAGTCAAGATCATTTCTGATCAAACTGATCCAATTGCATCTATAAGATATTTGGTCGGATCAAGGAAGAAACTTGCACTTGGATCATTGGGATCAACGCTTTTTTCCCCATTCAAGAGGCACAGCCGTTGATTCCTATCCATAGAACAATTACTGTCCGGGATTTACTTTATCTATCGTAATAACAAAAGTTGAGTCTCGATTTATGGATCCATCAGTCCAGCCTAACCCCATCCAATCCCATGGGTTAGCCAACCGCCCAACCACTGTAGTGATGGGATCCAATTTGGAATTTGGTTAGGTTTTGTCTCGGGTACTAAGGAAAAGAGTTCCAAGGTCCCCTAGCCGGAAGTTCATGCAACATAAAACTAGCCACACCACTTACACACCCAATATGAAATTGCCTTTTTCTTAGCATCAGCTAACTTTAAAACAATCCTTTAATGAAACCATAGTACCACTGATCACAATCTTCCAATTTATCCGGTTGATTCATAATTTCCCATCATTCCTTCATCAGAGTATCTATGGCATCATTGGCAACTAGAACGCTCACCACCTGTCCACTCAGGGGCCTTTTCAATAGTTCCTAGCCCATAATACTCGGCAATATAATCACTTATAAAAATCAAGATGGACTCTCGTTGAAGATCAGCAAGATCAACCAACAGATCCATAAAAAGAGCCATGGACTCATCCATTGAAGACCAGCAAGGTCAATCAACCAGATCCATGCCCGGTTTCAGAAAACAACTCTTACTCCTTGTTCCAATATCTTCCTCGACGCACGCGTGGGTATCCTAGGCGACCCAGAGCCCGAGCACCGTATGGTCAGCACCCTCTAGGATCCTTCACAGGTGATCTAGTGCTTCACTCATAGGCCGCTTCCTTGGTCCCTCATCCACCGTACCGGAAGCTCACCATTTTAATCGAACCGAGGCTGGTCAAGACCTCGGTCGACCTTGCTACGCGAGACGTCCTCCATTGACTCTCCGTCAGCAGTTGTAACTTTATCAGTTAGGTCTCCACGACCTTAATCACAAGACGGTCAAAATGCTTCCCCAGCATTCTTGACATAAAACAGCCATTTACAAACAGTATTTATAAACAGTTTACAAATACAATTTCTATATTAACTCTCATTTTTCCACATTATCCCTCATTAATCCACATTACTTATTCCACATTCCATTTATATGTGTACTCATCCAATCACATCATTTTCCATCTCTTCACTTCAGATTCGTTCACATCACATATCATATATTCACATCCATATCCACATCCATACATCCACATCCACATCCACATTCACATCCATACATCCACATCCACATCCACATTCACATCCATACATCCATATCCACATCCATACATCCACATCCACATCCACATCCACATCCACATCCACATTCACATCCATACATCCACATCCACATCCACATTCACATCCATACATCCACATCTACATGCTTACCTCCATTTTCACATCCTCATTCATACATCCACATCCCATATCCACATTCATACATCCACATCCACATCCACATTCACATCCATACATCCACATCTACATGCTTACCTCCATTTCCACATCCTCATTTATACATCCACATTCATACATACACATCCATATCCACATCCATACATCCACATCCACATGCATACATCTACTATCACGTCCTCATTCATACATCCACATCCACATACATACATACATCCACATCCACATTCCCATTCACATCTATACATCCACATCTACATCCACATACATACATACATCCACATCCACATTCCACATTCACATCTATACAGCCACATCTACATCCACATTCACATCTATACATCCACATTCACATACATCCACATCCACCTTCCCATTCACATCTATACATCCACATCTACATCCACATACATACATACATCCACATCCACATTCCACATTCACATTTATACAGCCACATCTACATCCACATTCACATCTATGCATAAACATCTTCATGCATACATCCCTTTCCACATTCATACATCCACACTCCCATCTCCACATCCACACATCCACACTCTCATCTCCACATCCACACATCCACATACATACATCCACCATTTCCACATTCCCATTCATATAACCCCATATGCCTTCACATCTAATCTTTTACATCACATCCATTCTCGCCCTATCACAACCCATATACATCTTATCCTATCACATACACTTCTTACCTCATCCCATACACATCTTATCAAATCTTAATTCATCTTATCACCTCATAACTTATTTCATAAGCATCTTATCACCTCTTGTCACATCTTATACACCTCTTATCACATCCTATCACATCTCATAGCTATTTATAGAATACAAGAGAATTCTTATATTTGATATAAGAATTCTTTACACATTTATTTATGCATAAACTCTATTTAAGGAGATTAATACTTTCGAAGTAAAAATCAATCTTTTATGCATCTTCTTATGCATAAATTCAATTTGGTAGGAATTACACTTTTAGAATAAAAGAATTTCTCTTATGCATCTAAGTTATGCATAAAATCCATTTATGATGAAAATCACACTTTTAGTATAAAAGAATATCTTTTATGCATACCTCTATGCATAAAATCCAAATATAATAAAAGTCACACTTTTAAAATAAAATAATCAACTTTTATGCATACCTTTATGCATGAAATTCAAATATAATAAAAGTAACACTTTTATAATAAAATAATCAACTTTTATGCATACCTCTATGCATGAAATCCAATTATGATAAAAGTAACACTTTTACAATAAAATAATCATCTTTTATGCATACATCTATGCATGAAATCCAAATATAATAAAAGTAACACGTTTATAATAAAATAATCAACTTTTATGCATACTTTTATGCATGAAATTCAAATATGATAAAAGTAACACTTTTATAATAAAATAATCAACTCTTATGCACACTTCTATGCATGAAATTCAATTGTGATAAAAGTAACACTTTTATAATAAAATAATCAACTCTTATGCATACTTCTATGCATGAATTTCAATTGTGCTAAAAGTAACACTTTTACATTAAAATAATAATCTTTTATGCATACCTCTATGCATGAAATCTAATTATGATAAAAGTAACACTTTTATGTTAAAATAATAATCTATTATGCATACCTCTATGCATGAAAATCAATTATGCATAATATAAAAATCAATTTCTCTATGAATATCTTCAATTAATCTAGGATGATAATTCCTAGAATATGGTAGGAAGTCCTCTTTTCATGCTTTGAATGAAATTATTTTATGCGTAATTTTTATAAAAACTTTGCCATAGCTCCGCTGCTATAAAAATATCTCATATTTTTAATATTGCTCATAGTTTTTTACTAATAAACCTTGTACATTTTCAACTCTTCATCTTATGTGAGCATTTACTCATTTTTGGATACCCAAAATATCTCATATTTTTAATATTGCGCATATTTTTTTACTAATAAACCTTGTACATTTTCAACTCTTCATCTTATGTGAGCATTTACTCATTTTTGGGTATCTTCTTTTACAAATTGGATTTATCTCCTCTCTACACATGGATTGATGCTATTGGCCCATAGGAACCTTAATTGGACCATAATCCAAAAATTTCTGAAAATCTAGACCCTTAGGCTAAGGTCCTTTATACACATTTCCAATTAATTCCAATTACACATTGGAAAATTCTTTTTGAATTTCTGTTTCAGGGAAATTCATCTTAATTATAAGAGATATTTTTCTATCCAAAATTATTCAAAATCTGAATATTCTCTCTCTAGACTATTTTCTCTCTCTAGGTTAAAATAGTTAGAAACAAGGTCTTTATATTTCTGAAGAGGGATTGATTACAGGGAAAGATACTAGACATCAAAAAGGGGGTGGGGGAGGAATCTTACATTCTATCCCACTTAAAAAACGCGAGATGTCCTCATCTCGCAAACTAGGGTAATTTCGCAAGATGCACGAATATGAGACTTAGAGAAAAATTTTAATCAAGATTAACCACCAAGAAAAGTCTCAAAGAGAGCAAGATAAGAACAAGATTTAAACTTTATTCATTCTCGGAACTTATACAGTAAAGATAGAAGAACTCTTTACACCTCCATAAGCCCGTCCATCATATGGTCACAAAAGCAGCACTCACAAGCTGCACAAGTATAAGGTAACTCATCTATGGGAATAATTCTGTTGGTTATTGCCGCACCTATCTTAGTGGTATGAGGTGATCTAACAAAAGGACCTCTGAGAGGCAAGCCAAAAACGGGGTAAAGGCATATCTTCTCATGAGGAAGAAAACACGCCAGTAAGAAGACCCGCTCAGAAAACCCAAGATGCCTTGATCTCATGACACAGTAGTATCGGGGACCCAAACCCAAAGCTTCAATAACCATGGCTAAGCGGACATTGTTACAAAAGTGGTGATGACCCCAGGGTGTTACCCTAGTTATGTCTTGATAGGTCCGCCATTTGGTCTGAGCTACAGAAGTTCCCAAGTGAGGGAAAAGTGAGCGCTCATACTGTTCTATAAAATCCTTCTTCACAGACTCACTTGCGTCTTGAAGGTGAGGAATCATTATGGATAAAACTAATTCTTGTTGCCAAGCCATGAAGGAGATTAAGAAAGAAAGGGATCGATGGGAGTAAGATTACTGTGAACGACAAGTAAAAGTTACGACTTATATAAAGGAAGGAGCTAGCGTAACTTAGAAGCCAACGGTAACTTGCCACTGAAGTTTTACCGTCTTTCCATGATTTGGGTTTGGCACATTTTTCTATAGAAGGCATTCAGAACTTTGAGATGAGGAGATAAAAGAAGTTCGTAAGCTAAATCACCTACTTTCTTTGGTCCACAATATCTGGGAGATAACTTCTTATACTTCCCAAGAGATAAAGAACTTCTTTTGGGCCGTACTCGAATGAAGACCAAAACCTTGATATCCAAAACATCGATTCTCACTTTTGAACTCATTGTTCTGAATCCTTAAAACAGGTGGGACTCTTGAGAAGTATTCAGGGAAAAGGTTCTTCCTTTTTTAAACAGAATCTTTCTTTTATTTTATAGAGAGAATAATTATAAGATCAGAAAGGGAGATTCTTACTCCTGTATACCTCGAAGGCTGGGGGAGAATCTTACATTCTACCCCACTTGAAAAGTGCGAGATGTCCTCATCTCGCAAGGTAGAGGACAACTCTTTTTCTTAAGATCCAATTTATTCTGGGGTTCCTTATATTCTGGTCAACCCAACAGAATACGGGGATAATTATCCCTTATATAGAACTCATCACATTAAATAACAATTCATTCAGATCATATCATTCATATCTTTAACACGATAATGGTCCATTAGACTGAAAATTTTCCTTCTAAACATTCCTCCACAGGAATTTTAGTTAAGCAAGTTCTCAATTTGTCATCCCTTAACTTAATCTACCGTCTCAAGTGTTAACAGTAGCAATCTGACAGCACAATCCACTAATCTCATAGTGATTTGCTGAAATCATTATTATCATTCCAGTTATGAATATTATCACTGGGACTCGTCCCATTCATCCTCATTGTGGTTTCGCTCAGCTTATTACATTTTAACTAAATTTCAGAAATCATCATTTTTCAATCAGAATCCAAATCAATTTCATCAGTTCCCAAACAGAATTAAAAATCATATCAACCACATTCGAATTCATCATCTGGATAGCATTAACGCTTATAATTTCAAGTCTTAGATTTACTCGTATATACTGTCAGTAAAGAGCTGTAGTATACTTTCGGTATATACGGGTAGTCACGGCGCTTGGAATTATAAGGTAAATACCATCATATCTAGGCCTCAAGCAAGTCAGGGATTCTATATAATTACGGTATTTCCATCTGAAGACCCAATTACCAAATTACGAATTGCAGTTTGAATATCAAATTGTATGGATTATATCACACAATTATAACCTTTTTGTGCTTCTTGATAAATTTTTGACATATTTGGTTTCTCAGTTGATCTTTATTAGCCAAAGGCTCTGATACCAACTGTGAGATCCCTGTTCCCACCGAGCAACAGATTCGGGTACTAGCAGCGGAAGTAGCACTTCTCGCGCGGGACAGGGGTCCCACACTCGGGGCCTCACCCACGGATATCCGGATAAGAGACTAATCCGTCGGTTGTTCCAAAACCGAACCCGGAAAAACTTCCTTTACCGAAAAGCACGGGCGATTCCACCAGGATAACTTTTTACTCTAACGTAGTCAAGATCATTTCTGATCAAACTGATCCAATTGCATCTATAAGATATTTGGTCGGATCAAGGAAGAAACTTGCACTTGGATCATTGGGATCAACGCTTTTTTCCCCATTCAAGAGGCACAGCCGTTGATTCCTATCCATAGAACAATTACTGTCCGGGATTTACTTTATCTATCGTAATAACAAAAGTTGAGTCTCGATTTATGGATCCATCAGTCCAGCCTAACCCCATCCAATCCCATGGGTTAGCCAACCGCCCAACCTCATGAAATCCAAATATGATAAAAGTAACACTTTTATAATAAAATAATCAACTTTTATGCATACTTTTATGCATGAAATTCAAATATGATAAAAGTAACACTTTTATAATAAAATAATCAACTCTTATGCACACTTCTATGCATGAAATTCAATTGTGATAAAAGTAACACTTTTATAATAAAATAATCAACTCTTATGCATACTTCTATGCATGAATTTCAATTGTGCTAAAAGTAACACTTTTACATTAAAATAATAATCTTTTATGCATACCTCTATGCATGAAATCTAATTATGATAAAAGTAACACTTTTATGTTAAAATAATAATCTATTATGCATACCTCTATGCATGAAAATCAATTATGCATAATATAAAAATTAATTTCTCTATGAATATCTTCAATTAATCTAGGATGATAATTCCTAGAATATGGTAGGAAGTCCTCTTTTCATTCTTTGAATGAAATTATTTTATGTGTAATTTTTATAAAAATTTTGCCATAGCTCCACTGCTATGACTGATAAATCTTAATTTTTTCTAAGGGATAAAGCTTATCATTAAGAATTAATTAGAATGATCCCTAATTGGATCAATAATCCATAATGGATTGAATCATTAATATTCATGAAATACATAAACTAAAAGCATAGAAAAAAGCCATTAATTTGACCTCAAGTATAGATTAATCTTGGATTAAGGAAAAGCTTTATGAAAAGCTTCATTTGGATTGAGAATGGGTCATGAGTATGACCATTTCTTGAGTGAGAGAGAGAAATTTCATAAAAACCATTTGAATTAAGCATAAATAGAAATTTATGTAATTCTTAACTATCATTAATCAATTAACTCCAATAGCATTCATCAAATTATGTAACTCTTCACTACCATTCATCAATTAACTTCAATAACATTCAAAAACCATTCTAATTAAGCTTCTCAAGCTTGAGAGGGTTGAGAAGAGAGAAACATTGAGAAATTATAGAAAATGATCAAAATTCACTAATTACCTTACAAATTGCTTGATTCTTTGTTCACGGTAGAGGCTCCCAACCAATCAATTGGTTAAGTATGTTGATGGAGCCACCAATGGGGATTGAAGAAAGAGGGAAGCTCCAAAAACTAGTGAATTATTAATGAATTCACAGTTCTTGGCTTAGGTGGAGTAGAGTAACGATGCATAAACACTATATATTTTTCAACAAGGGGTAGGCTTCTATTTATAGGAAAAATTGAGCTCCTAACCAAACAAACTGATTCTAGAATTTTTCAAATCAGTTTGGTCAATTTTTGACCATTTTTAGATCAGTTAAGCTAACTTTTTGGAACTAGATTTGAATGAGGAGAGAGGAGAGATGAAATATCTCAATTTTTATGAGTTTAAAACTCATTCAAGCATGTGAAATATGCACCTCCTTTAAAGAACTCCCCTTCCTTACATATGTGTCAAAATGGAATCATTATACCCAAATATCTCATATTTTTAATATTGCTCATAGTTTTTTACTAATAAACCTTGTACATTTTCAACTCTTCATCTTATGTGAAATATGCACCTCCTTTAAAGAACTCCTCTTCCTTACATATGTGTCATAGTTTTTTTTACTAATAAACCTTGTACATTTTCAACTCTTCATCTTATGTGAAATATGCACCTCCTTTAAAGAACTCCCCTTCCTTACATATGTGTCAAAATGGAATCATTATATCCAAAATATCTCATATTTTTAATATTGCTCATAGTTTTTTACTAATAAACCTTGTACATTTTCAACTCTTCATCTTATGTGAGCATTTACTCATTTTTGGATACCCAAAATATCTCATATTTTTAATATTGCTCATATTTTTTTACTAATAAACCTTGTACATTTTCAACTCTTCATCTTATGTGAGCATTTACTCATTTTTGGGTATCTTCTTTTACAAATTGGATTTATCTCCTCTCTACACATGGATTGATGCTATTGGCCCATAGGAACCTTAATTGGACCATAATCCAAAAATTTCTGAAAATCTAGACCCTTAGGCTAAGGTCCTTTATACACATTTCCAATTAATTCCAATTGCACATTGAAAAATTCTTTTTGAATTTCTGTTTCAGGGGAATTCATCTTAATTATAAGAGATATTTTTCTATCCAAAATTATTCAAAATCTGAATATTCTCTCTCTAGAATATTTTCTCTCTCTAAGTTAAAATAGTTAGAAACAAGGTCTTTATATTTCTGAAGAGGGATTGATTACAGGGAAAGATACTAGACATCAAAAAGGGGGTGGGGGAGAAATCTTACAGCAGCCATAGGTAGAGCAATTGAATGCTCAACCAAGTGCTGAAATTCAGCCTTTGCAGGTGCAAAATTAGCCTTTTGATGATGCAATTATCGAGAATGTAGTGGATGAGGAGAGAGCAGCCATCGAAGAATCTAGGCGTATGCCAAAATGGCTTGTGTAGACATTGAGGGATAGCAAGTTGGCGGCTCCTTTACCTAGCAGAACCTTTACCTAGCAGAACGCATGCAGACATTGAGGGATAGCAAGTTGGCAACTCCTTTACCTAGCAGAACGCGTGTAGGTTTTCATCATGCAGATTATTCTCATGTGGATCATGTTCTCATTTCTACTTTATGTAATGAGGAGGAACCTGTTTCCCTTGAGGAAGCACAGGATGATGATCATTGGATGCATGCTATACAGGATGAGTATAACTCTATACTACTCAAGAATGACACCTGGTATTTGACAGATCTACCTCATGGCAAGAAGGCCATTGGTACTAAGTCGGTTTACGAGTTAAAACGCAAAGCAGATAGTAGCATTGATCGCTCTACAAGGCCAAACTTGTTGCAAAGGGGTATGCCTAGCAAAAGGGCATTGATTATGATGAGACCTTTGCACCCACATCTCGTATGACTACCATTAGGTGTCTTATTACTTTGGTAGCACATTATGGGTGGAGTGTAAATCAGTTGGACATTAAGACTGCATTCTTGAATGGTGATTTACATGAGGAGGTGTATGTATCGCAACCTCCTAGTTTTATTCCTGAAAAGAGAAGAGTATGTAGGTTGAAAAAGGCTCTTTATGGCCTTAAGCAGGCTCCTAGAGCATGGTATGAGAAGATTCATGCATACTTGGTTGCAAATGATTTTTGCAACAGTCCAACAGAGAGTACCCTTTATGTAAATAGGAGTAAGGATATATTTTTGGTCATCGTTCTATACATTGATGACATGCTGTTCATAGGACCCGATATAGATCAGATTTCAGCCTTTAAGGCTGATTTGCAGTCATCATTTGAGATGTCAAATTTGGGACCATTGCATTACTATTTAGGGATTCAGTTTATACAGCGCAATGATGGCATTGTTATGCTGCAGTCTAAATATATACAAAAGCTATTGAAGAGGTTTAATCTTGAAGACTATAAACCTCTGGCTACACCTATGGAGACAGGTACTCAGCTTAGTCTTCAAGATGTAGGAGACTCTTTTGATGCTAGTTTATATCAGCACGCTATTGGATCCCTTCTTTATGTATGCAACACGAGGCCAGATATATAGTATGTAGTATCACAGTTGAGCAGATTTATGCATAGCCCAGGTACAAAGCGATTAGGCTGGATGTTATGACACACGAGTGTCCACTAGTGGGTTTTGCTTTCGCCTTGCTGATTCATGTATATCATGGCTCAGCAAGAATCAGCATACAGTAACCACTTCCAGCTGCTGTGAAGTTGAGTACAGGGCAGCTTTTACAGCTACAGTTGAGTGTGCGTGGCTTAGACGTTTTATGACTGATTTGGGTGTTGGACAGTCGTCTAGCACTACAATTTTCACTGATAGCCAGAGCGTGTTAGCAGTTGCAAGGAACCCAGTGTTTCATGCTCGCACTAAGCACATTGAGGTGCATTACCACTATGTCAGGGAAAGACTCTCTGCAATAGAGATCAGCTTGGTCTATGTGTCTATACATGACAACATGGCAGATTTATTCACAAAGACTCTTCCTTGTGAAAAGTTGGAAGCTTTTCGTAAAGCTTTGGGCTTATTGTCTTTTCAGGATTGATCAGGCATACCGTGTACATGCTCACATCATCACTCCAAGGGGGATTTGTAGCATTATATGGTAGTGATGTGTGTGAACACACTTAGGACCGTCGGGGTACTTTTTCCTTCACTAGGAGGTTTTTTCCCTCGTGCATATGTACACCCTCTTATCTACTCATCTTGGGATGTGTACTTATCTTTTGTATATAGCACACATTTGTTCATTCTAATCTAGTGAGTTTGTATGCTCTCAAGCTTCTCTATCTTGTGTGTGTGCATTGTTGCAATCCTAACCCTAATTCCAATAATCGTTTTGCAGCTAGAGAGTCTTTGTTTCACTTGGTTCGTCACAAGGTATCAGATGTTTCTACAAATGAACTGGAAAGAGATATTTCTACGGATGAGGTGGAAGATGTGTTGAAGCATTTGCCTAAAGGAAAAAGTCCAGGATGGGATGGGCTCTCCAATGAGCTTTTCAGGAAGTATGTTGATGAGTTGAAGGTCCCTCTGGCTTCTATTTTTTAGGAGGTGTGGAATACAAGTATCATGCATGCGACTTGGAAGATTGGGCTTGTACGTTTATTGCCTAAAGTTCCATCCCTATAGTTAATCTACGTACATGGAGACCAATCACATTGATGGGGGCCATGTATCAGATATTTGCAAAGGTCTCGATGGTTACAATGATTTCTTCCTACTTTGATTCATCCAAGGCAATATGGATTTATTAAAGGTTGGAATATTTTGCATAATATACTTGTTTTACATGTATATATTTATTTATATTTTTTATGAATTAATTATCTTATAAAAATATATTTAATTTAATTTTACAAGATTTAGTTTAATGAAAATATACAAGTTGGCACAAGATTAATGTATAGGTGTAAATGTGCACATAGTCATTTATGTAACAAGGTCCACTAGCAATTATATATTGGGTAAGGTTTATTTTTGATGAAATGCTTTAAAAGCATTAGACTAAAGTTCAATTTTGTAAAAAGCTAAATTTTGGAAAAGCTATGCTTTTTATGGCTCCAAGGGCTAAATTTATTAATATGATTTAAATATCGCGTCGTGTGGGAGTGGAGCCACACATGTTGGGGGGAGATTGCACCCCATCTTGTCTTGATGGTGATGTTATTCTTTCTCTCGTCTTATGTTATGCTATGTGATTTGATTTTTTAATTAAATTCAAGTCTTTGTTTTAATTTTTGATATATTTTATGAGTTTTTAAAAGAAGATTAAAGGGCAAGTCTTTGTTTTAATTTTTGATATATTTTATGAGTTTTTAATTATTCCTTCAAGAAGATTAAAGGTCATGTGTGACAGAGCTTTGGTTTAATTTAATCTTCTTAAAGGCCAGAGCTTTGGTTTAATTTAATCTTCTTGAAGGCCGTAAAAAACTTGTGGACAAAGAGGTGAAAGAGACAAAAATAGAGGTGATTTTAGTATTAAAAAAATTGAATTTAAATTGAAGAAGAACAAGCTTATGAATTTATGTTTATTCACGGTTGAAATGGTTGAAAGAAGACTATGAATTTATGTTTATGGATGGTTGGAAGAAGACTTGTTGTTAACCAAGCTGCATCAATCTATTGTCCAAAGGGTAAAACTAGGTGGAAAACTATGAGTGGGTTTCCCAAAACCACAAAACCACCTTCCTCAACACTAATCCTCTTCATAATCTGCGGGTATAGATAGAATCAGCAAATTGAGAAGATTAGAACCGCTGCTCAATTTCTATAATGGATGGTCTTAGATCTCCCACAATTAGATGTATTGGGAAAAACTTGGAGGTTTTTTTCTTTAAATTTGAATTAAAAGCTTCCGAAACAAGAAATTTCCTTCTCTTTTATTCTTCACGGCGATTTCTCTTATCGCCTCTTTCAATTGTAATCCGTGAAGGGAAGTGGCCGCGTTTCTCTTCTTTTTTTTTCCCTCCTTCGCGGAGTCGTTTTTTTTTCCTTTAATTACAAAGCTTATTAAGCTTTGTGAATAAAGCTTTACGGCTGCTTTGCTAAGCTTTTTAATATTAACGCTTTAATAAGCTTTAAAGCTGTCTGATTAGCTCACCCATAAAGGCTTTTGTTAATAAAGCTTACATTAGTCAAAAGCTTTGTAAGCTTTAATTAATAAAGCTTTGTAAGCTTTAATTAATAAAGCTTGTGTTACGCAAAAAGCTTAGTTAAGTTTTAATACTAAAGCTTAATATATATATATATATATATATATATATACCTTACTTATCCCATAGCCATCTAAATGGTTTATTAGGGAACCTAACCCACTACCCAAAAACTCAAGAGAGAACCTTCATCATTTCTCTTATAGAAGAGAGAAAACCCATAGCCTCTTTAAAGCAAATTTTTGCTAAAGGGCTTTAAGATTTTTATAAAGCCTATCCATATTTCTTCAAAAGAAAAACTTTTTGAGAAAAACTCACCACTCCCCACCACAAAGGGCAACAATTCAACAAGAAATTCAGAACTCTCAAATCTTTTAGAGAGGGAAGTGAACCCATCAATTTGTTTGACTAATTTATAAGCTAAAACTCTGTCTTAATTTAGTGCGATGGCTGCTTTACCCATTCCACCTATGGTTCAAGAATAAATCTTAGCGCTTTTCAAGAACAAATTACTAATGAACAAGAAATTCGACGCAAATTAGAGCGTCAAATCAAGCGTAACAAACGCAAACACAATGCTTCTGATTCTTCCGACTCAGATGAGGAGGAAAGTGATCAAGTTAGACACACTGTTAAAGCTACATTACGTGCTCAAAAATCTAGAAAAGACTCACGAATCGGCCGAACAGCATTCACTTTCCAAAATTATGATGGCAAGAAGGATGCACAAGTTCCCATTGCTTGGATTAGCCAACTAAATGACTATTTCTCTTGCAAGAAGTTCTTAGAAAAGGATAAAATTAAATGTGCTTGTAATCACTTGATCGAAAGTGCTGCCTTATGGTGGAACGTGATCAAACAAGGTGAACATAGACCTTCAACATGGAAAAAATTTCCAAAAACTCTTAAAGAAACATTTCCTACCTTCACAATACAAAGCTAAGCCTTCGACAACGATGGTCTACCTTCAGACAGTTTAACACCGAAAATGTATCAACTTATGTGGACAGGTTTTGGCAAACTTTATTACAAATGCAGGTAATCGAGAAGGTTCGCACCAATGATCAAAGAAGAAAGTTCGTAGCAGGTTTGAAACCTACAATTCGATCTGAGGTAAATATGTTTCGACCACATTCTCATAGTTCAGCTATTTCTTTAGCTTTGAATTGTGAAAAGAAAAATGATTTTTCTAAGAAAACAATGACTCCTCAAACCTTGGCATCAACATCTTTGAACCCTAAAATCTCTCCAAAATCATTCAACACATCTCTTAATGACCATAGCACATGTATTAACACTAAGATAGATGATTCACAAAAAGCTAATAAACATGATTCTAAGAAGTGCATCAAAAGTAGAACTTCTTAAAGGAACTAGCCCTTCCATCTTAAATTATACTTTATGAGTTTTTCACTATGTATTAATCTTGTGGTATGGGACACGAGATTAATCATATGTGAAGGATTCCAATGCATACTTATCTCTACATTTGTGTGGGATAATTTTTGGTGGTATGGGATACTAGAATTTATTACACATAGAAGTCCTTGATATAATGTATTTTGTTAGGGAACATACTTGAATTTATATAGTATATGACAATTGATCTCCTTTGCTCGCATTAGCAAACAAGCATTTGAGGCTAGTTGCTTATCCAAGCAGGAGGGATGTTACATAATTTCCATCCTTTAGTTGTACGGGGATGCCCGGACACTAGTGTGCCATGCTAGTGAATTGGTATCATGGGTGACTCCACATTAAATACTAGTAGTATTTGCATAGCTTGAGACCATGCTTGACGGGTGTATGTTATTAAAGTATAACAAGTAGTGCCATGCTTGACAATTGTATTATGGTCAAGTGAAATAAGTGGACTATGCTTGACGGGTGTATGTTATTAAAGTATAACAAGTAGTGCCATGCTTGACAATTGTATTATGGTCAAGTAGTGCCATGCTTGACAATTGTATTATGGTCAAGTGAAATAAGTGGACTATGCTTGACAACTACACACGGACGAAGTGAAACAAGTGGTTTATGCAACTCATACGCCATGCTCTCATTGGAGTGTAACAAGTGGCAGCTCACACCATGCTAGATGATGTGTACATATACTCTCATCATAGTGAAACAAGTGGTGAATATATGCTGTGTTTGTGCAATGTGTGTGTGTCACACATAAGGGATCTTGTCTATATCATATTATTTTTTATTATTGTGATTTGATGATAGTGCAAGCATCACCAATTTAGATGTCGCACAAGATTTTTTGTTGTTGTAGCAATTTCTTTTACGCAATTGAGAATAATTGCTTCCTCAAACGGGAGGACTATTACAGGTATATATACTTATTTATATTTTTGATGAATTAATAAGCTTATAAAAATATGTTTAATTTAGTTTGTGCAGGATTCAGTTTAATGGAAATATGTAAGTTAGCACAAGATTAATGTATAAGTGTAAATGTGCACATAGTCATTTATGTAACAAGGCCCACTAGCAATTATATATTGGGCAAGGTTTATTTTTTATGAAATGCTTTAAAAGCATTGGACTAAGGTTTAATTTTGTAAAAAGCACAATTTTGGAAAAGCTATGCTATTTATAGCTCCAAGGGATAAATTTATTAATATGATTTAAATACCGCGTGTGGAAGTGGAGCCACACACGTCGGGGGGGAGATTGCACCCAATCTTGTCTTGATGGTGATGTTATTCTTTCTCTCTTGTCTTATGTTATGCTATGTGATTTGATTTTTTAATTAAATTCAAGTCTTTGTTTTAAATTTTAATATATTTTATGAGTTTTTAATTATTTCTTCAAGAAGATTAAAGGGTCCCATGACAATACTGAATGTACAAATTGGAATTGATTATGCAAGGGCTTCGAGGCAAGAGGTGGTCATGATTCAATTGGATAGTGAAAAGGCTTATGATCATGTTAGTTAGTCTTTTCTTTCATAGCTTATGCAGGCTATGGGATTTGGCCCTCACATGTCTTCTTTGATTTATATTATTAGCCAACATGCAATGGCTAGGCTTATGATTAATGGTGGGGTGACTGAGCTCTTTCATTTGATGAGATTGGTCAAGCAGGGATGCCCACTTAGCCCTCTCTTGTTTACAATTGTTACACATCCAATCTTATCTCAACCGAATAAGCTAGTGGGGAAGACGGTGAAGTTGTAGGGCTTACTCTTCCAAGCAGAGAGCAGATGGTCAGCCAAGCCATTGGGGCAGATGATTCTTTCATGTTCCTTAAGGCTCAAAGAGGTAATGTTCAGGATGTTGTGGCTGTTTGGGATACTTTTGGTCTTGCTTCAGGGTTATACATTAATATGTAAGAATCTGCTCTGATAAGCTGTATCAAGAGTGATTTGCTTGGTTTGGGATGGGTCATACAAAGGGGATGCATCACACACCACTTGGGTTATCTAATTGGAGTTGATGTTGATTTTAACAGGCTTTATTGGCATGGATTTCTACAAGGATAAATGATAAGTTTGTGTATTGGAAATCTCAGGGTTGGCCTATGCATGTTCGGCTCAAAGTGGCACAATCCATTATGATTAGCATGATATCTTTTTTCTTACCTTTATTGCCATGGACGGGCAAAGCTTTACATCACAACCAATTAGATTTATGCTATGGAAAAGAGCAAGAAATAAGCCAAGGCAGACGTGGATTTCTTGGAAACATGTTACTACTCCGAAGAGGAGTGGAGGGGCAGCCCTATTACGCTAGAAGATGGCCTTTATTACAAAATATGTGTGTATCTCAAGAGCCATGGGTGGTAATGGCTAAGGCCCTCCGTTGTCGAGTGACTGACCGATGTCCCCAAGCAATTGCTAAGAGCCTCTGGTTATGCGCACAGCATACACCACGTGGATACAGACAGACACAACATAGACACAACCCACATGCTACGAATAACTACTTGAAGGATTTGACTATGATGACTGCTAAAATGAGAAGACACTAGAGACTTAATAAGTAACTCCACTAGATGTAATACGTGAGTAGAAATGAATATACAAAGACACAGTGTAACAACGCATATACAGCGAGAATAAAAAGAGACAATCTTGCTTTATTCCAAGGAGATTCTATAATACAATTGGCAGCCAGCCTTGCAAAGTTCAAGTTACATCCTTTTATACTACCTACTTGCAGTATCTGTTGTACTATGATTCCTTAGTGATAAAGTGCATCGGTCGGGTGTTAAGGGAGCACCGACTCTGTGATAAAGTGCACCAACTGACATCTGGTGGGCTCTGGCATTTGGTGGCACTAACATTCAGTGTGGCGGCTAGGGTGGCGGTAAGCTACGGCAATTTGGCGGCCCACTACAAAACACCTGGCATGCTCGGTGGGTTGGATTCTCAATCTCGAACCCTAAATCTTTGAGGCTCTTGATGTTAGATGCTCCTTAGCATGTTGTTGAAGTCTGTTACCTAGAGATGGGTACCATGTTAGATGCTCCCTAGCATCTACTCTCTGCCTAGGGGAGTTCTGATCAACGGGCAGGATGATCTGCCTCTACAACCTTAGTGCCTAGAATTCTGAACCCAGTTGACAGGCACATCCGTTCCTTTGATGTGAAAGAACAGGTCCGAAAGGCGGAAGATGAAGGACAACCTCCGCAAGGTGAATTCCGGGGAATGTCTTCTGAAAGATAATTTTCGGCATAGGGCATTCGAGAGATGGGTTCCGAGAACACAAATTCTTGAGTAGGGGTGTGTTTAAGGATTCAAGGCATGCTTATGCAGAAAGTGTTCTATGTGGAAGGTGACGTTGTTTGCCTCTTCAATGGTTTTGATGCCCCTCTAGGTATCTGCTTTTGTGTCATGGTTCTTCTATCCCACTGAGAGACAGGCTTCTTGTGGAGAGCCACAGCATGATCCTTCCATAGAGCCATGGCCGATTCTTCTTTAGAGGAGGAACTTTCAAAGTAAGGCACCATGGCAGTTGCATGTTTCCCATGTTGATAGAGCTATCTTCGGGTTTGGTTCTGTCAAGTCCTAGTGGATAGGCCTCTTGCCTAAGAGTTTGGCCTTTTGTGCTTTATGCCTGGCGAGGTCTTGCTCTATCTCATCCATGTTTTCAAGGAGGTCATCATGGGTAGCAGAGGTGAAAGCTTGCAGGGGTGGAGATTGATTTGGAGCAGGCAAGGCACTAGGAGTGGTGGAGGTAAACTTGGCGGCCATTTGACTTAGTGCACTAGACTGGGCGTCGACTTCCTCATCCAAGTCATCATCATTTGGCCCATCAGCTGGTTGCTTGCATTGGCGAGCGGGGATTAGGTGGAGCTCATCCATGAGCTCGTCCCAAAAATGGCTCAGCTCATCCTGCAGGGCTTCGAAGAGGTAAGCCTAGGCGCCGATTGAGTGGGAGCACCCTAATTTGGTGTTGAGGCTTGTTGTTTGTTTTGAGCTCACCACCTTGATGACGATAGGTGTTGGTTGCTCTTATTGGTCTTCTGAAGTGTTTTGTACCTCCTTGGGTGCAAGTGCACAGGGTGGTGGTACTTTGATGTTGACAGCAGCAGCAGCAACTAGGTCTGGGTTTGTCACAGACCTTATGCCTCTAGGGAATAGTAGAGTTAGCAACTAGCCCAGCTTCATATGTGTGTCGCTCTTCTGTAAGTTGTTGGCCTCTTTGATGCCCAGCCATTGCTTCATGTCGACGGTATTGGTGATGATGCTCGAGAAGGGCTCGAAAGTCACCATGGCTCTAGGAGCAAAATAGGTGGTGCGTGAGAGAGAAGGGGGAAGGAAGTCGTAGGTAAAAGGTTGTGGCTTTGAGCAAGAATGCAGATTGCATGTAAACAAATAGATAATCAAGAGTTAAGTGGAGTTTGCGATGATTTAAAAAAATTTACCGTGCATGATTGAACGACAGCCGTCGAATCATCATGATATGGCTACATCACATTGCGCTCGGCACTCGAGACGAATCTTCGATGATTATTCGGAGAGGGGTGTCGTCAATAAATTAATGGACGTTGAAGTGGTGGGTTAGTGGCACCACCTCATTAATGAATGGATTAGGTGGCATCAGCGTGTGGTATGGTTATAGGCGATAGCCATTGATCGGCTTCTGGAATCGTTCCCCATTGAGTGTGCCGGAGGAAGGTATTGCCGTACAATTTTTCCACCACCTAGAATGTTCTTGTCCAACAAAGCTTCAACTTTCCAGATGCGGACCCATGCGAGACTAGAATAACAAGACCGGATCTTCTTCCTTGAACATGCGAAACTTGGAGTGGTGGTCGACCCACTTCTTCCTCCGCTTCTAGATGACTATGGGTGACAAAGAAGCTCTTGAGGCTTTCTTCATCCAACGTAAGGAGCTGGTCTCCCAAACGATGCTATAGGGACCCTTCTAGGCTTAACTTCTCTGCAATAGCAATCCGGAGGCTTGGCACTAATAAGAATTCCATTGGCACGACTACCTCTCTACCATATACTAGTTTGAATGGGGTCAGTTGAGAGATGCCCATAAAGCAGAATACAACTTTTTGTCCCAGTCAGTGCAATTTTCATTGACCAACTTTGTGAGGAACTACTTGAGGATTTTGTTGGTCGACTCGGTCTGCTGACCGTTGGTCTATGGATAATACACTATGGATCGCTTATTTTGATGATGAGATGCTGAGTGACCAGTTCTCGGATGACATCATTTACAAAGTTCTTGCCTTGGTCACTAATCAGTTCAATCGGGCATCCGAACCAGCTGATTATCATCTCATAGAGAAATTTGGAAGTTGACTTGGTTGTGTTATTTCGGATATCATGGGATTCTACCCACTTGGTGCTATAATCTATAGCCACCAATATAAATTTGTTTCCTGTGAAGTGGGTTGGCGGCTTACACGGGCCTACGAAGTCGAGGCCCCATTTTTGGAATGGTTCCAGTGGAAGGATAGTATTGTGCGGCATACTGTATCTATTTGTTGGCTAGTCGAGATGCTGGCATACGTCACACTGCTTGGCCCATCTATAGGCATTGCCGATTAGAGTCGGGGCCACTAGAGATCGGCTTGGAGGATC
The DNA here is from genome assembly GCF_041138505.1 of Cibotium barometz. NCBI lineage: Eukaryota > Viridiplantae > Streptophyta > Polypodiopsida > Cyatheales > Cibotiaceae > Cibotium > Cibotium barometz. Next base: position 10,031,158 of record NC_141056.1, on the reverse strand, counting down.
TTCCGCCCGGTTACTTCTCCGGCGAAGTGTCATCCACTAATTCCTTGATGAGCTTCTCTGAGGACAGCTTCCTGTTCATGTGGTGGGATCCACCGTCGGAGGACTTGATCAATCCCCTTTTTGTATAATTGGCTGGCTATGACTTGGAAGGACCAGTTTGCAGATAGTAATCCACTTCCGTGGATCTCTGGAAAGGGTATCTTCGGTCGGCAACAAATGTTAGCATTTCATCGTACTAGGTCTAGGGAATGGGAATGACTGCGTGAGCTGTGAAGATCCCGCACATCGGGTAGGTCATCTGCTACTTCGCTTGGCGCTTCTCCGGGACTTCAGTTGGGGATAAGTAATATGCACTGGTATGATTTGCACCGAAGGTGTGCACTATTGTGAACTCGAACTCTTGGAGGATCAGCATCCACCTAGCAAGTTTGCTTGCTAAACTCTACTTTTATCCACCAAATACAGCAATGCGAAGTGATCCACATGGAAGGTAAACTTGTTACCTAGCAAGTAGTGACGAAACTTGGTGACGGAGTAGATCATGCCAAGTGCTTCCCTATGTGTTGTAGAGTAGTTCCACTCAGCATCAGAGAGTCATCAACTGGTATAGTAAACTGGAACCATTTCTTCTCGACCTCCTCCATTAGAACACTGCCTATGGCCACATCAGAGGAACCCACGAAGACGTGAAAGGGAAATTCCCAATTTGGGGCTTGGACGACACGTGCTTCGGACAACATTAGCTTTTGAGATGTTGGAATGTGATGTCACATTCCCCTGTCTAGTTGAAATCGGCCCGCCACAATTGTTGGGTCAAAGGTGCTTTAATTTGCACCATCTGATGATTTTAGGGGCCGGCTACGTGGGCCAGATACTAGAGCATGCGGCTATGCCATCATCTGACCTGCCCCGCCCCAAAAATCTTCTAAACTCTTTCACATTTGTCGGGGTTGGAGCTTTCCGGACTACCTCCACCTTGGCCTAGTAGCATACTGCTTTGGACAGAAAAGACACACTTAGCCGGATTCATGCTCAATCTGGAAAGTTGGCACTTGGCCAGGCACAACTGCAGGTGAATCAAATGTTGAAATGATTTCTCGAAAATACTAAAATCATCAATGAATACTACATGAAAGTTGTCAGAAAAATCAGCTAAAATTTCCTAAACCATACAGTGGAATGTGGCAGGAGCGTTCTTGAGACCAAAGGTCATGACGTTGGATGCAAAGGCTCCCCATTTTAGGATAAAAGTTATTTTCTGTCGATCTTCCAGAGCCATTTGAACTTGGATGTAGCCACTGAATCCATCCAGGAAGGAGTACATTTCATGTCCAGCTACAACATCAAGCAAGGAATCCGAGAATGGTAAAGGAAAAGGATTTGAGATGGCTATTTTGCGGCATTCAGTTTTTGGTAATCCACACATACCTGCAACTTCTAGTTTTTCCTTAGAACAATCACGTTCGAGGATAACCATGTCGCCCAATCAATCAGATATATGAATCCAACTTGAAACAGCTTGTCCGGTTCCTCTTTCACCCTTTTGGCATAATTTGGATTCATCTGGCACCTCTTTTGCTGGATAGGAATGGCATCCTCCTTCAGATTGATCCGATGTTGGTAGAACCGTGAGTCAATGCCTTTCATCTCGGTGTAGCTCCATGCAAACATATCCTTGAAGGACGTGTGAGAAACACCCGGACTTTCTCCCAAAACTCAACATCCAACTTGGTACTGACTCAGACCATCTTCGGGTCATCTTCAGTTCCTAGATTCATCTCCATTAAATCATCTTCCTTGACCTGCTTGGAGTGCTTTAGGTCCCTATCAAAAGCATTTTTCGCTGCAATGATCTATTGTAGGCTCGGGGTATTGCCACCCATCATTGGCTAGAGCCTCATAAAAATCTTCAGCTTTATCTGGACTTTGCCATGTGCTATGTGGATCGGGCTGATCCTTGGCAACTGCATCCTTATGAGGAGGGCTTGGTTAGTATCTGTCCATTATCCGGGCTACGTCAACCTCAAACAGGTTGATCAGGTTTGCATTTTACTAGAGATACTCTTCCTCCTCCTCATCGAGGTCTAACTCTTCCAGCATGTTGACTCCCTCGGCTACTTCCGGGCAAAATGATTTCTCCACTTTTCATCTACTGGTGGTGGCGACGAAGATCCTTACTTTCTTCTTTCTACGCTGAATAGTGAACATATCCACATCCCAATCTTGCTTGATCCATGCTTGTCGGAGCCATGCTCTGTCGAGAAGCATAGGGTAAGCACCTTTGATATCCTCCATCTAGAGCACCACTACTACAATCTAGAAATTGAATTTGGATACTTCGAGAGTGAGCTCACGGATTAGTCTAAGTGGATGTACCCTTCACTGTTCCACCATTTTGACAGCAGAGCGATCTCCCATTTGCTTAACCCAAGCATTTGGCATGTTGTATCTACTGATAGGATGTTGACTCCTCAGCCTCCATCGAGAAGCACTTCTGCAATATCCATTCCGGCCAACTTGACCTCGATCATTAGGATGGATTCATCATAGATTGGAGCTTCCCATGGTAGAGTGTCTATGATCTCGATATTTAGGGCTTCCAACAGCTACTACTACAAAGGTGGCGTTGGCTCTTCCTGAGTCATTAGGCGACCCATTAGCTGCTCCTTGAAACTTAGCACCAATGTGAGGAGTTGTTCCACTGACATGTGGATTGGCTGCCGCTTCAGATCTTCCCACCCCATAGATCATAATACAGCTAGTATTCGGCTTCTTTGAGCCTACTCAGGTTGTCCACCCACTTCTGTGCTTTCGCACATCCTTTCGATCATGGTGTTTGCGCACCTTGCTTCGTCCTCTGTATCTCTGCAGGCAAGAATACTTCGCCATCCTGCTCCGGGCTTAGCACCGAAACCTCGAGGTTTTGCCGACATTTTGGCATGGGCCTTTCTAGCTTAGTTTTTTGTAGCACCTCTATAGCCTGCTGGTTCTTCACCCAATCACACACTTCCGTGTTCAGACTTAGAGAAAACACCTCCTCTCTTAGAGAAAATTTCTACACACAACTTGAGACACACAAAAAAAACCTTGAAAAAAAGATGCCACATCATCACACAGGCTCACATATGCCATGTCATCAACGGAGGCTTATGTTGCCACATCATCACAAAAAATCCTGTACCATACTTGGGGTATAAAATGGTATACATCAATGAAGGAGGTGTCCACAGCTCCCTGAAGAACATGCCTGGGTGTGCTTTGAAGCAAGCCAGTCGCTCCGCACCCTCTCTGTGAAACTGAGCTCTGATCTCTGTCATCTCTCTCTGGTATAGGCGTGGTGTCCGAAAGCCAAGTGTCCTCTGTCTCCTACGGGCTCTGAGTGTCTCTGCTCTCTGGAGAGTAATTCCCTGCCGTGTAGGGGCTGGGAGTGGGATGGATCTCTGAAAAAATGTAGTAATCTGTGTCTGTCGTCCCCCCTCTAGAGCTGTCTGAGCCTGTAATGATGTCTCTCCAGTGATAAAGTGAGCCGGCTAGGTATTAAGGGAAAGTCGGCTCAGTGATAAAGTGCACTAACTGACATCTAACAGGCTCTGACATTCGATGGTGTTGACAGTCGGTGTGCCGTGCAAGGTGGCCGGTGAGCTACGGCAGTCTGGTGGCCCACTGCCAACACCCTCAAAGAGGAGGTCGCACTTGTGCATGGTAATACCAGGATTGATGGTACATGGTGGGATGTAGTGAATGGTTCCCAACAGGTTCGAGTCGAGTGGTGGCTTCACCTCTCCTTTCTCATTTGATGATCTCATATGCAAGGAGGTGTTGGCACACACTAAATGGAAGCCTTCAAAGATCAGCGAGGTTGCAGTTGAATTATATGGCAGGTGAGCTGTTGGCTACTTCACGACTTTTGGAGTGGCCTGACAAACTTGTTGAGCGGCCAAAATTCAATAGAATGGCTTGATTGGGACTAGTGAGAATTATGGATGCTTTGTTGCCACATAGAGGCCGCTTATTGTCTTTTCATAAAATCCATCAATATTTTCAGGTTTCACATGGATATGTACAGTTATGGGAGAAGGTGAGGGTAGGACTTACACCGTTTGGTGATATTCTTCAGTAGGAGGATCAAAAACCTTGGTTAGATTGGGCATTTTGAAAGCCTTTGGACATTGTCCACCGTACAATAAATCAAGAGTACCATATGATGGTGGAAGATAAGCGCGAGATCATCGAGAAGGCTAATAGGGTATGGAACATCAGGAAAAGTAGGGCTTGGTGGAAGGAAGTAATCTTAGAGGGCTAGTGGTCTAAGATTCCATATCAAGGAAAGGTGTTCCTATGGTGCATGCTAGTTGAGGGCCTACCATTGGGGGACCAATTGTGAAAGCGGTGGATTGCTTCTGGTAATTGTGCATTTTGTACTACATGCTTGGAAACATGCCTGCATCTTTTCCTTTCATGTCCCGTGTGGCAAAGAAGGTGTGGGATTTCCTTTCTCACGTATGGATTCCATTGATAGATAGGCCTGTAAAGGTTAAAGATTAGATTTTTTGCAAGATTCCGAATGGGTCAAATAACCCATAACATTCAGTTTTCTTTCATTACTTCAGGTGGACAAGTTTGTGACATATCTGGTTAACTAGGAATGACCTCATATTTGATGTAAAAGTTGGTATTACAGCTTACATAGGTCGTATAAAAAGGCTACTATTGTTGCAAGTCTCTTTCTTTTGTGGCCAGCTCATTTGGTGGAGAATGATATTGGATGAGGGTACTCCAAGCTACACCTATGGTTCAGAGTAATTAGTGAGGGAAAGCTAGTACATCACCTGGCGGCCATGTGGCCATCTTCTATTTACGAGAGAGAGAGAGAGAGAGAGAGAGAGAGAGAGAGAGAGAGAGAGAGAGAGAGAGAGAGAGAGAGAGAGTTAATCCCATTTCAGATTCACAAAGATGCTCCTTTGATTGAGGAGATTAATAAGTAATACGTAAAGGCACTATAAAGTTGTACATTTTGAGATACTGGCCGCCCAAGGCCTTAGTTAGTAAGTTTTGGGCGCCCAAATGAATAAGGGCCAGATGTATAAAAGGCAATTTCTCATAATGAAAGAACACAATCCCCCTTTGTGCTATGAGAGCTCTTGCTTTGTCTTGTGTGTGTGTGTGTGTGTGTGTGTGTGTGTGTGTGAGAGAGAGAGAGAGAGAGAGTGTGTGTGTGTGTGAGAGAGAGAGAGAGAGAGAGAGAGAGAGAGTGTGTGTGTGTGTGTGTGTGTGTACTCTAGTGCATGTTTCTCTTCTATGCATGTGTGTGGGAGAGTGAGAGGTAGATTGCCTTGCATTGTGGTGAGAGTGTTTTTGCGGTGATAGCGTGGAGGTGGAGATTGGAGTGGAGCTTCCAAAAGCAAGCTTGGGAAGCCTCGAGGGGACATGAGCTCAAAGCATTGGTAGGTACCCAATGATAGTTGTTATCTATTTCTTCTTCCGATTGTGAATGGGTAAAGTTCTCTCTTGGGAGGTGAGATAGCCCATAACATTTCTGGCACCGCTGGTGCTGAGGAAACACCATTGTTTCTTCCATCCTCTTAGAGCTCTAGCTCCCATCATGCAAGATTCACTATTGCCTTTGCATTTGGAAGGTGCATTATGAATAAACGGTATAGATGGGTTTTGAGTGGTAGAGAAGGAATTATAGTACTTGCGAAAGTTGGAAGTGTGGGTGAGTACTTGGTAGTACTTAGAGGAAAGCTACACTTAGTTTTACTTTCAATTTTGATGTTTTTCATCACCAATTCCTACAGTGTGAGCTAGCAATTGGTGACATGCATTGTATTCTTTTTACTAAAAAATCATGAAAACTACAAAAACAAGGAGCCATTGGTTGTGTTCATGACTTGCATTACATTCCTAATCCTTGGCACAACCTTTCTGGATTATTTGGATAGGGAAATCACCCTATAACCATCATTTTGTCGACGTGGATGTAAACACGTGAAAGTACAGGAAACATTTTACGATGTGAAACATAACGTGCTACTTCATGGCTTGAAACACTTTCGGCAATCAGTGCCAGGAATCATGGGATTACCTTACTAAAATTAGGGTGTCTTATCTTGACACATCTTACACAACGAAAATAGAAAAATAGCAGTGAAGCGCTTCACGACATGAACAAGGCTCTGTTTCACGACGTGAAGTATAGTCTATTTCACGACGTGAGGGTGTCAAGATAAGACACCCTAAAATTAGGGTGTCTTATCTTGACACATCTTACACAACGAAATAGAAAAATAGCAGTGAAGTGCTTCACGACATGACCAAGGCCCTATTTCACGATGTGAAGTATAGTCTATTTCATGACGTGAACCATAACCTGCTAATTCATGACATGAACTGTCATCTACTAGCTCACAGATACCTATCAGTTCACAGATTAGCAGTTCACGAAATAACATTTCACAGATTGCTAGTTCATGGATTAAGGGTGGTCAGACCAATGGTAAGAGAGTACCCTAGTTACACCATTGGAGTCTATCCGACTCATATTAAAGTAATTATGAGCTAAAAGTTCAAAGCATGAAACACAAGTTGCCGCAGCATGAAACACAATTCATAACAGGAATTGCAATCTGCTACTTCATGACATGAACCATTGGTTGCTGTTTCACGGAGATATGCTATTTCACGCGACCAGAAAAGACAGTTCAGTAGAAAACTAGGTGAAATAGTTGTAGTGATTGAGCCTATCAAAACACATTCTCGTGCACTTGAGGTCCGGGAAACTCATTGGAGACAACCTTACCCCCTGCCACAGTGCATCAAATCACCCAAGTACTTCCTACCAAAAAAGTGTTGGCTCAGGTTGCTCAGCGAGCACTCAATTGAGTGTTTCAGCTTGGAGGAATTTGACCACCATAGAAACAAGTAGAAAAGAATCCATCGAAGAAGTGCTAAGATTCTCTGGCTTTGGAGAGGAAGAAAAACCCTCTTCTCCATGAGATCTAGGGAAATCTTTGATATATGGCCAGGTGATTTTTTGGTCTCCAGCAGGACACAGAAGATGAAGCGCAATCTGCGGGCACAGACCCGTTAACAAGCACATGACAGCGGTCTAAGACTGGATTTACCAACCCAACCTTTTGGCCCCAGGAATGCTAATAGAGTGAGGATTAGTGGGATGACCCCCAAGGTTAGAAGGGATAAGGAAAGCGCCACCAAGACAGGTCAAGTCTTCTTCCCCACATCAGAGGAAATGGAAACGGTGAAGAGGGCTGAGACAGAGTGACAATTGTGGCTATTGAGCTTAAGAAAACAAGAGCTCGATATGCAAAGAAGGAGGGTAGAACAGAGGGAAATGGAGAATTTGAATCCATTGTTGCGACCACATGGAAAAGAACCAGCCATGTGTAGATATCCAAGGGTCCAGCCCTTAGAAAACCTGCCATCACCCAGAGTACCAACACCACCAGTGCAAACCAATGTGACTACAAGGCAGCCAAATACCTACCTACAAAGAGGGATGTTCCGAATGCAGGACATGTCACCTTTGTCGCCACCTGTTTTACTATCGTAACTACCACATGCCAAAAACAACCAGATGTTGATTGAGGAGCCCTTGGATGAGGGAGAAATCATGTGCGAGATAGAAGTAAATAATGACTACTACGAGGAGCCCACAGAGATCACACCAGAGTATTATGTCTTACAGAACAGTATGCCAGTACCAGTGTTTCAAACCATGGTACAATGGAAAGAAAAAGATATAAACTCAACTATGAGAAGGGGAGCCATACAGTGTTTCCATTATAATGGACCTCATCGAGTAGCGGAGTGTCCTCTAAACAATGTGGTTAATGCAAACCAAGTAATTCGCAACACATACCAGCGTTATGCCTATGCTTTTATGTGTTAAGTGTGGTGTTGATCATTTGATCAAAGATTGCCCATATCACGCCAGTGGTTCTACTTCTACATCTAACCGTGCCACTATCAAGACTATAAGTGTGCAGCCTAGAAATATCATGCCACTGACTTTCCTAACATGCGCACAAGCAAAACAAGTGGACAAAGGGAAAAACTCAAGAGGCATTACAAGCTCTAAGACTGGGAGAAGGAGGAGTGAAAACAGTGAGCAAGGGTGATACCATGGTCATAATTTAGGATGGATCCAAAGAAGATACCATTGACACCGGATCCACCCAATCAAAGGAAGAAGGTGACCAAGTACCAACACAAGATAGGCATGCCCAAGAAACTACAAGGGAGAGACCAGCAACCCCTAAGGGAATTGGAGAATATCTAAATGTTGAAGAAGAAATAAGGAAGCTTGAAAAAGCTAAGGCCGTGGTGGTTGAGGAGTGTCAACGCAATCACAAAGCCAAATTAAGGGCTAACCGAGCTAGGGATACAATGTATCCAAGAAATTAATTATTAAAGGAAAGAAAATTGGACGTGCCTACTCCAATTCCAGAAGAAATTAATTATTAAAGGAAAGAAAATTGGACGTGCCTACTCCAATTCCAGAAGAGTCTGAAGAAGGGTCTCAAAGTGACCTCATGGTGGCACGAATGTTTGAGAAATCAGATCAAGATTTGTCAATCCATTCATTCCCTAGGATTGAATACACGACAAACACGTGTAAGGAGCCCTCACTTGCTAGGGAACCTAGAGACATAAGCAGTCTCGAAGCCATACTATCCACGACTGTCAAAATGCTGCTAAGACCATTGCTACGCAACACACTGACATTGTGGGCAGATGTCAAGGACTGAGCCCTCACTTGCTAGGAAACCTAGAGACATAAGCAGTCTCGAAGCCATACTATCCACGACTGTCAAAATGCTGCTAAGACCATTGCTACGCAACACACTGACATTGTGGGCAGATGTCAAGGACTGGGTAGAAGGAAGATTGAACCCGAAGTCCACTACATAGGAGAGCCAGTCACCTCTGGTAGAGAAAAACCTAGTGCATGAGGAAGAAGGAACACCCAGATTCGTCAAAATACCTGTCAACCAATTGGGCCGATATTATGAGAGTGATGATACGAATGCCACAATTCCAATCCACCATAACGGGTACCAAGCACTCGCTACCCTGGATGGAGGTATGGGTGTGAGCATTATTACCAAACGGTGTTGGGAAAACCAGAATTGGAAAGAGCAGATCTAATCGTCAAGATGGCAGATGGAACATCCTCAAGACCAATGGGGCTATTGAAAAACTTTAGGCTTAAGGTCTTTTCGTTCCACTACCATCATACATTTGTTGTAATGGACTTTACGTGCCAGCCGGATTCTTATGACATTATCTTGGGCAGACCCTTCATGAGGGAAGACAAATTGATGCATGATTAGGCACTAGATCAAGTGTATGTTCGAAAGGATTTGCAGATTCCAAAAATCGATCTACATATGTGGAAGGCACACCCCATGGAAGGGAAATTGTTTGGAAATGATTTGGTCACCACAGAATGAACCACATCCTTACAAGTATGTCAACCAGTTGAGGAGAATTCATGGGAAGAGGCCGAAATGTACGTGTTGCTTACCACCTCAGTGCGCATGGTATATGTGCAACTAAGAAAAGAGAAAGAAGAGGATGAAGCCTCCAGCACATAAGGGTCTGGATTGCAGGGCCGCAACAATAGCACCCAATGCCTCACGAGATGGCGTAAACAAAAGAGGTATATCACTCGATGAAATTCCCTATTACAAAGTAAACCCACGAACGCCCAGTGGCTAAGATATCTCGAGGTCACTAAGGTACATGAGGAGTTTTCTAAGAACTAGGGTGAGGAGTTGAGTAAGATAATCCTGGAAGGAAAACGAGAGGAAAAGGCTATGCCACAAGAGCCACAAATGCCTAAACTCACTAAGGCAGGATGTAGAAAATGAAATAAGGCTCTGAGCGTGAGAGGCAAAGAAGGCAATGGCTTAGTACAAAAGATGAGGAGGACAACAAGCCTCACCTACTCTTCGTGCGAAACCATTTCAAAACACACACCATTGATGAACGAAAGGTGGTCCAATTGATGGCCAAAAGAGTAAAGGAAAATGGCCAATCCACGTCTTATGAGACTGACCAGTGGAAGTTATAGAGGTGGACATTGCAAAGCTAGGGGAAGATACCAAACCTGTCTACATTGCTAAAGACTTAACTATAGCTGAAGAAGAAGAGCTCATTGCTAAAGACTTAACTATAGCTGAAGAAGAAGAGCTCATTGCTAAAGACTTAGCTATAGCTGAAGACTTAACTATAACTGAAGAAGAAGAGCTCATTGCTCTCTTAAAAGAATTCAAAGACTATTTTGCTTGGAAATACATGGAAATGAAGGGTGTACCACCCACGGTGGTTCAACACACTATTCCGATCATGGAAGGATCAAGACCATCTAGGCAAAAACCATACCAGATGAATCTGAAATATGCAGCGATTGTAAAGGAGGAAACTGATAAACTCATCGCGGTAGATTTCATCTATGAAATTGAGCACGCAGATTAGCTTTCACCAATCGTGATTGTGCCAATGAAGAATGGAAAATTGAGACTCTGTGTTGATCTCAAAAAGGTTAATGCAGCCATAAGGAAAGACTACCACCCATTGCTATATATGGAACATGTACTTGAATGGGTAGCAGGTGAAGAAGCCTACAGCTTCTTAGATGGGTTTTCAAGCTATAATCAGGTATTCATAGCACCATAAGACTGCATAGAGATGGCTTTCAATACGATGGGGGGGGACATATGCTTGCCTTTTGGCCTCACCAATGTCCCAACAACTTTCCAACAATTGATGTGCACGGCCTTCAAGGAGTACTTGCAAAAGTGGCTGGAGGTATTCATTGATAATTTGTGTGCACACTCACGCTGGACCAAACACTTGGCTTGCTTGAGAAAGGTGTTTGAGAGATGTCGATTATATCTTATATCCTTAAACCCTTTAAAGTGTCAATTCTGGATCAAGCACGATGTAATCTTAAGGAGTATTGTGTCTACTAAGAATGGTATTTCCACTAATGAAAGCAAAGTAAAATTGATTTTGGAATTACCTCCACCAACAAACTATAAAGGTGTATAGCAATTTATGGGACATAGCTATTATCGACGCTTCATTATATTTTGTACTGAAATTTCTAGGCCATTGTATAGACTACTCATTGTCTTTGAATGGACTAAGGAATGCCAAGAGGCATATGATAAGTTGAAGAACGCACTGGCTAGTGCACCAATTCTAAGACCACCCAACCGGGATCTTGTATTCCACGTGCACATCGATGCATGAAACTTCGCTATAGGATGCGTATTGGTGCAACCTGCGGAATTCAAATTGGATTACCCAGTTTACTTTGCCAGTCACCAACTGAATGATGCAAAGATAAACTACATTACCACTGAGCGTGAAGGGTTGGCCATGGTATATGTTGTAAAGAAATACATTACTTACTGGCCAATAAATTTGTATTCTTTGTGGACCATCAGGCCTTATTATATCTGGTGAACAAGCCTTTTACCACCACAGGAAGAATCACACGCTGGTTGCTTCTACTCCTGGAATTTGACTTACACTCACAGTGAGAAAAGGAACACAACATGTGTTGGTAGACCATATGTCTAGAATTCCAAAAAGAGAACTTGCACAAACGACGTTCTACCTTAGTGCTAGCTCAAGAGGAATCCAAGGGAAGTTAAAGCAAAACAAAGACTCCAAGGGAGAACGCTCCACGTAAACATAGCTTCACTCACCTTGCTTGACAAGGATAACCTGGATTTTGAACCTGCATGACTTAGTGTAAAAGTCTCTACAAAGGGTAGTCACATTACAAGCATCACATTAATTGATATGGGGTCAAGTCATAACTTGATTTCCTATGAGACATGGGTAGCCTTAAACAAACCCCCCTAGAGGCAACTAATACGGGGTCGTCACTCATAACTTGATTTCCTATGAGACATGGGTAGCCTTAAACAAACCCCTAGAGGCAACTAATACACAAGTTCATAGTGTGCATCCATATGTTATATCTTAATCAGAAATAATCCCTTGATTGGGAAGGTGTTTGTTATGCCTACGGGAACCATGAAAGAGGAGATGCTTCTTGGACAATCTTGGATTTGTCCCAGCAGCAACTGTCACATCCAATGGGTAAAATGGGAAGTATAACTCAATGATGGCAAAGACACCATCGAGAAAACAGATAGTGGCATGCGACATGGAGTCTCTAATGCCAAGAAAACCAGAGGGCTTAACAGAACAAGCATCCACATTAAAAAATCATCCCCCTTCAAGGGAACCAAAGCAAAGGGATCAAAGGTATCCAGTCACTATGCTTTTCATGCCATGAAACATGTTCATTCATTTCACGTGTACACTTCTACTCCTCTGAATGCATAACATGTGACCTTGGAGTGTTTGAGCATATAGGAATACAAGGGTATCAATATTTGCATACATAAGGGTACCAGCTATTTCACGTTCAGGCTAGTTCACGCCGTGAAATGCTCAAAGGTGTTTCACGTTGTGAACCGACTCATGCCAGTTCACGCCGTGAAACGGTCAAAAAACCTCCATGAATCGCAGACGGGCACGTGGCATACCCAATTAAGATGGTCGCTAGTACCGACGTCTAGATTATAAATACTTCTTTTTTCCTTTTTTGTGCATTCTTCGTTGGCTTTTTTCATGTGCGTCTCATCCTTCATTGTCTTGCACTTCTCCATCATCGGCGCGCCTTCCGCCCTACTCTTCTCCAGCATCGATTTCTTGTGTGCGACCTTCAATTCTCAGGTAGGAGCTCATTGGTAATAAAATCATTGTTTGGAGCTATCACACATCTCTGCATTTTTGCAACCAAAAAATGACTGCATCATCCAATTTCCTCCTTTTTTACATCATCACTCCACCTGCATTCCTTAAAGTGACATCTCCCACCAAATCCCATCACAAAGGCATACAAGAATGGCCCATGAAATAGCAGTCTGCTATTTCACAGAGTCACAATCGAAATCACGGGTTTGGGGAGAATGCACTAAATGCTAAAATTACATTGCTTACACTAAAAACAACCCACTAACACTCATAACACTCTCTAATCATGACCCCACAATGTGCTATTTCACAAACTAACGGACTGCTAGTTCATGGGTTAAGCCTTCACGATTTAACATTTCATGTATTAACATCTCACACACTACTACTTCAGGGGTTAAGCTTTCATGTGCTAACATTTCACGAGTTAAGCCCTTAACATACTAACGCTTCACGGGTTAAGCCCTTTAAGCCTTCACGTACTAACACTTCACGGGTTAAGCCTTCACGATTTAACATTTCACGTATTAGCATCTCACGCATTGCTACTTCACGCTTTAACCCTTCACGGGTTAAGCCCTTCATGAGTTAAGCCTTCACGTACTAACACTTCATGGGTTATGTTAAAACCCTAAGATCTCTCTAGATAATTGTTATGCATAAACATGCATAAATCAGGCATAAACTCAACCACCCAAACGAGCCCAAGGGATGCACACATGAATAATAATGAAATACATCATACCTCTACCTTGATGTCACATACCATCAAGAGATATAACTCCAATCCAATAGCATGTAGCTATAGTGTGAAATGGTAAATGAGTAGATATGGATCTCTACACAAGAGACCATAGCATAAGCCTCAAAGCTTCCTAGCCTCCAAGCCCCCTTGAGTGTGCCCCATGCCCCTATTATATAGGAGGGCTCTCAAGTGACTCTTGACTTTCCATTCCTCATGTGTGACCCTTGGATGCCTGACCCTAACCTTAAACCTTAAGGTTAGTCCTAACCCATGCTCCACTGGAGCTTATTCCCATGCTCCCATGCTCACAAGCCTAATGTGGGTTAGCCTCCTAGTATATGCACACATAATGTGTATATAGCATAGCACATATAATGTACATATAACATACTTCCCCTCTCTCAAAACATTGCACTCTTGCAATGAAAAGAAGGAGAACTGCGCTGAACAATCTCAACCGACTCCCAAGTCGAATTCTCAATTTCCCTATCTTTCCACCTTATTTTAACCTCAGGGATTAGTCACCTACAAAGTTTCCTTTCCCTGAATTCAAGTATCTTATCAGGTTCATGTGGAACATAGGATAATTCATCAACTTCAACGAGTTCTTGAGGAGTAACTGTGTCATCCTCACCTCCCAGTTTCCCTTTCAATCTATCGATATGAAAGACTAGATGAACTCTAACAATTGGAGGTAGTTTTAGTTCATACGCAACCGTGCCAATCCGATATATAACTCGAAATGGACCACAATATCTAGGAGATAAATTCGAGCATTTTCCCATTGACAAAGTCTGAGAATCTTTAGGAATATTAAAATAAACCAACGCTCCTGGTTCAAAAGACCAAGATGAGCGTCCCCTATTAGCATAAAACCGTGCCCTATCATGAGCACTCCTGATCGAATCCCGAGCTTCGGTCAGAATTTCCTACATATCTCACAAGAAATCCCTCGATGCATCAAGCTCGATGTCCTTAAGGCTGACATCAATAGGTGCCCTGGGTTAATACCCATACATAAGTATGCACGGACTAAAAAATAATAGCTGTAAATTTAGAACTGTTATAGGCAAATTCCATCATTGGAAGATATTTCCCAATATGATGATTTTCTAGAGACATGCACGAAGCATATACTCTACAATCTGATTCATACACTCTGTTTGCCCATCAGACTACTGATGATCAGAGTAATTCACATTCAAAGTAACTTCCTCTTTGTAAACCTTTCGGAATAAAGTAGGAAAACATGGCAGAAGGGCAGAAACCAGGGATTCATCGGCGCCCCGACATACCCACATCTGCATATGGAATAATCGACGTCTCGAGTTACCCATATCAACATAGAGAGTCATCAACGTCTCGATGAGTCACATATATCCATCCGTAAACATATCAGGTTGATTGTGTAAATCACCTAAAGTACGGAACTAGAGAAAGAAATGCCAACAAAGGAAGAATCCAAATTTCCTTATCCAAACACAACAAGATAAACTTGTTTGAACTCTAAAGAAAGAGATTTCAACAAGTGAAAATGCCGATGAGATTGCCCTCATCACAACATGTAGGTTATAGATAAAAGAAGTTTATCTAGAGAATGCCCACACTATAACTTCTAGTGAATTTAGAAAATAAGATTGTCTTTGAATGTTGAGGTCAACATGCTAAGTGATGTAAGCAAAGCAACAATCTTGAGCCCAAATTATCCCATAAGATAATATATGTGAGGGATCCCTAGCGTCCCATTCCACCATGATACCACCCATACATACCTTAACAATTTGAAACTCCCTAGTATGCTGTCTAGGAAATATGAATAAAATCTTGTATAAAAGGAATAAGATGGCCTTATCCAGACTTTCACATACTAAACCTGTCTCTATATACTTAAGACTACATCAAGAAATAAATCCTTCTGAGAGTACATCATTAGAAAAGAAATTGAATTATTGGCGCCTTTCTAATGATAACTACCCAAAACACAATAAAGTTAGGGTAGAAAAATAACTCACCTAGATATATAAGCAACTAGGTATCCGAATTGGAATATACACAAGAGTACAAGAAATATACTCCAAAATTGCGTGCAAAAAAACGAAGGCAAATGCTACCTTCAAAGCACATGTAATTATTCAAAAGATCAAAAGATCCTTATTCAACCATGGATAAAAGCATAGAAGCTCCTCGAATCCATAAAGACCATAGTTGATCATAAAAATCAATGCATACCATCTAATGGACATTAATCATGCCAAAAGAAGCATTAAAATTGGTGGCCAACTCATCAATCCGGAGTATATGAACATTGTGTTGTTCAAATAAAACTCCAAAGTAAGAAAGTGAAACTCATGTGTGTAGCACTCAATAAGAAAACCCTAGACATAAGTAATCTAGGCAGAACCTGATGAGTCCATATAAAACTTGGAAAACATCCAATAAAAATCCACCAAAATAAACCGATCAACTAACCCATGATAGAGTTTATCTTAGGCTTAAGAAATTAAGCACAATCCACACTTTAATAAGTGCCAAAATAAATTATCATGGAAAAATATCAAAGGTGAAACACACTTTGAACGAAAATTATAGCCATCAAAAGAAATTAAGGAACATGTCCAAAAAGAATGGCTAAACAATGGTAAAAAATTATGAATACATCGTTTAGAATTAATCCAAACATAAATATCCATTAATACGAGATATAATCATATTAATAATATGCGAATAACCCGCATCTATCTAATGTCAGCACGAGGAAACGTACTTCAACATTAAATAACCCTCAAAAATATTAAATTCTCGAGAAAAAGAATTATCATGATTTTTTTCTAATTTTTCCAAATTTTACAGGGCCTCAAAATATAATAATTTTGAATTCCACCAAACCTATCCTATGGCATTCCAAACCTATATTTTTCCAGAAAATTTTTAGCAATTAAATTTGCCAAAATACCATTGATATTTAAAAAATACCAATTTTTAGGATTTCTAAAAATAATTTCTAGAAATTTTCTAATTTTCCCTGAGAATCCCATCGTTCACGAAATTTCCAATTTTGCCCGACAATTCTCAAATCCAATGATAATTTTCAATTTTAATGGATTTTTCTAATTTTCTGGGTCAAAAAATATAATTTTAAAGGAATTTGAATGGTCACGGGCGCCCGAATGGACACACCACATGCCAAACACCGACCCCACATTTTCCCAAAAGTTAAAATAACCTTTTGTCTAATTTTCCACTAATTTTCATGAATTTTTTGAAATTTTTAATCAACCATGAACGCATTTAGAATACGAACGGTCAAAAAATTTCGGAATTCCAACGGTTTTCCCGGAATACGGAAAGCCAAAAGTTTTGGGAAAATTAAAAGACAAAAAAAAAATCGGAATGTGAAAGGTCAAAGGTTTTTGGAATACGAAAGGTCAAAAGTTTTTCCGGAATTCGGAAAGCCAAAAGGTTTCGGGAAAACGGAAAGCCAAAGGTTTTCCGAAAGATGAAAAGCCAAAATTTTTCAATAAGAAATTTCCAGGAATTTTCAGAGATTTTTTTCCTCAAATCCCGTAATTTACAGTAATTTCCAGGCTTTTTTCAAGCTTTTTTTTAAATGAATTCAAAAGCTTTTTTTGAAATAAAAAACTCATTTTTAAAAAATGAAAAAAAATATTGGCTTATAGCCAATTTGATTTTTTTAGGGGGGGCGTTTTTTTCCGCCCGGCTGCAGCGCGCAGCCCCCTCCCCCTGTCGCCTGCGCGTGGAAGTGGAACTGTGAGAGAGGGAGTGAAAACTCCCTCCTCTCCTTCTTCTCCCCTCTTTCCTCTCCCTCTTCTTCCTTCCCTTCTCTTTCCTCCTCCCTTCTCTGTTAATCAAAGATTAACTTAATCTTTGATTAAAGATTTTAATTAAACTTTTTTAATCATAATTATGATTAATTATGATTTATGCTTTTAAAAAAATCATTTTAAAGAGATTTTTTACTCGGAAAAGAGAAAGAAAAATCAGATTTGAGAGGCGGCCGGAGAGAACCCCACGCACACGGGAGAGCAATTCATGCATCAACATGCTGTCCCCTACTGAATTTCAGTAGAAATTGACAGAAATTTGATCGCATTCCCGTGGAAAAAATCCGCAAAAATGTATAAAAATACATTTTTAATCAAAAAAATGCTCAAAAAATTCCTAAAAATTTAGAAAACAATTTCTAAAATTTCTAGAAATTTAGGGAATCCATTCTACAAAAATATCCACCATAAACTTTATGGTATTTTTGTAAAAAATTTTATTAATGCTTGATTTTAACCATAAAAAATAGAGAAAAATAGCATTAACTCACGATATTTCCCCGCAACGTCGATTCGTCCATTGAATTGTAGTTACACACGTTCCAATCACCATATCGATGATCCACGTGTAATTCATCAACACAAATCAATAAAAAATAATATTTTATTAGTAAATATTAAAATTTACTTAAAAAATCAACAATTAAATAGAGATTGCTCTGATACCACTGTTAAAATTCTAAGATCTCTCTAGATAATTGTTATGCATAAACATGCATAAATTAGGCATAAACTCAACCACCCAACCACCCCTGAGCCCAAGGGACACATGAATAATAATGAAATACATCATACCTCTACCTTGATGTCCCATACCATCAAGAGGTATAACTAGCTATAGTGTGAAATGGTAAATGAGTAGATATGGATCTCTACACAAGAGACCATAGCATAAGCCTCAAGCTTCCTAGCCTCCAAGCCCCCTTGAGTGTGCCCCATGCCCCTATTATATAGGAGGGCCCTCAAGTGACTCTTGACTTTCCATTCCTCATGTGTGACCCTTGGATGCCTGACCCTAACCTTAAACCTTAAGGTTAGTCCTAACCCATGCTCCACTAGAGCTTGTTCCCATGCTCCCATGCTCACAAGCCTAATGTGGGTTAGCCTCCTAGTATATGCACACATAATGTGTATATAACATAGCACACATAATGTACATATAACAGGTTAAGCCCTTCACATGTTAGCCCTTCACAAATTAAGCCCTTCACGAGTTAAGCCTTCACGATTTAACATCACGTATTAACATCTCATAAAATGCTACTTCACGCTTTAGCGCTTCACGGGTTAAGCCCTTCATGAGTTAAGCCTTCATGTACTAACACTTCATGGATTAAGCTCTCACAGGTTAATATCTCACGCACTCCTACCTCACACACTGCTACTTCACAGGTTAATACTTCATGGAATCATGTGACAAACACTAATTCACACACATCTTTTCTTGATTCACTGCTCACCACACTAACACTCTTCCCATCATACATCCATGCACACACACAAACACACAAGAAACTAGGTAGTGAGCTCCTACCAGTCACAATGACTAATGTTCTTTTCAAATGTTACAGATAGCCTCCTCCGCTACTTCCAAACTAGAGATTGAGGGGGGAACCCGGCTGTAACTTAGGCCACCAGTGCCACAAGCTCACCGCGCAGAAAAGAGGAAAAGAGCACCACGCAGCACCAAGCTCACTTACCTTAGTCCATGTATGCACAAGAACTACAAGGGACAATGATCCACTCCGATGTTAAGACAACTCAAGGGAAGATCATGTTCCAATATCACAGCCAAGAGTGTCTAAAGATATTGGAAGATACCAATGTTGGAGAAGGTGGGACTTGGCAGAATGGCAAAGGTCCTCCCCCACACCATTAACTCAACCTTATGCGCATAATTTTTGAAGTCTTACAACAAAAATACCAAGCGAGGTACAATCACAAAGTCGATTGGATCAACTGAGAAAGTTCTCGTCAACAGAGGAAATAATACGGGAAGCTCTACAACTTCCCCCACCCATACCAACACATGTCCATACAATCGATCAGATGCCCATGGAGGACATGCTAAAGAGGGTTTCCTATAACTCCAATGGGGTAGAGTATGAGAATATAAGGGATGAAGCAGATGAGAGATCTTGTAGAGCAATGTCAATGCTCATACAAGTATAGCCAGTGGACAATTATAATAGGATCCCTCTCGATCGCATAGCAAAGGTACATGAAGAGAAACAGGAGGATTGGGCTTGGTATATACATAGGGAAATGGAAAATTACCTAAAATCGAACCAATCAAAGGTGTGTAATCCGTACTCCTGACCAAAGTACTCAGCCATGCAACAAATCTCCTGATTTCCCAAGGAACTTAGAAGGCAGAGGTACCTCAAGTTGAAGAAACCATGGAGCCGTCTGTCCTCATTTTAGAATAGATGCAGCAGGGACAAGCTGTCCTCAAGGAGACTAAGGAGCTAGTTCAAGAGATGAAGGGTGGTAAGAAGTCAAAGAAAAGTAAAAAGATGCGGGTAGCCTCCAAGAGGTAGAATCAGAGATGCAATGTCTGGAAGAAGAGGTAACCCAGGACATTGCATCCTTTCAACAGGTTCTGGAGCAACAAGAAGCAAAAGAAAGGGAAAATATAAGCCTGGCAGCAAGTGCCACTGTAGAGTCAGCACTACACACACCGCCTTCAAGCTCTGCCCATTTGGTCTTCAAAAACCTCTCCCCACCCCGTAATTCAATAATTTGAGATCAGCCCGCCTCAGTGGAGATTGGTGCAACATAGGCTCCAACGGAACAACAATTGCCACAAACAAATGTGGGCAAAAGGAATGAAGAGGCTACCTCAGCACAACTAGAGGAAACTCAAGAACCTCAAGAGGCTGAGAAGAGAAAGGGAGTCGAGGAGACTCCAAGTCCCAGCAAGTGAAGGTGAATGGACACTCAGGATACAATAGGAGAAGATTCCTTCTTGCAATCTCGAGGCTGATTGCTTCCTAGAAAAGACCATGGAAGGCCTTGACACGCTGCTGCAGCACCAAACAGAAGGCTCAGCCTCCACAAGTGCAATTATTTGGACCCAAGAGAAAAGAGTATGGCGATGTCATTTACCTACTGCTCATATGTTGCATGACAAGAATGCCGAACTCTGGAAATAGGTCTAAGATTCCAATGATCAAGTGAAGGCACCTAAAGAGTTTAAAGGTAGCCGAAGAACAGGAGAGGCAAGGCTCCAAACCTTGAAGGGAAATAACAAGCTAATTAGCAAGACTATAGTCCACACCACCAAAGAAAATAAGGAGCTCAAGGCCAAATTAGACAAGCCAAGGCATAACTTCAAAAAGAAGTGGCACATACCAAAGAGAAAGAACAACAACATGCACATCAGTTAAAGGAAGCCCATGCCACGTTCCAAGCTAAGGAAGAAGCATATACAGGGCAGCTCAATGCACTTAATGAAGCCATTGCTAAAGAAGAGCAGAAAGTGGTAAGCCTCCAAACAGAAAGAGAACAACTAAACAAAGCACATGCTGAGAAACTAAAAGCCCTCAATGAGGTGATCACTACAAAGTCGATGGAGATAGATTAGATGCTGGTTAGCCATCAACAGGTGCTTGAACATTTACACTAGCAACTAACTCGCAACCAAAGCTTGGGAGAGGAGCGGCTAAAGCAGGTTGAAGAGGCAAATGCTCAAGCCACCACTTCCAGGATGGCAAAGGAGGAAGCTACAAGCTGATCCGCTACTCGAGATGCACGGGAAGCAGCCATCTCCACACTACTACCACCAAAGACTCCACGATACAAGAACTGGAACACCAGCTGGCCCTCTAACAAAGATCTCAAATGACCGATCAACCGAATGAATTACGCGAACTCATCGAAGGTTCGTTTCCAGTAACTCCTCGGGCCCCTCCTTAGACTCTAACATTGTTTTATCTACACTAACCCTGTCTCTCCTTTAATACAAAATTAACCTAACCGAAGACCTCAGTTTAGGAGACTTAAAACACACTAATTCATCAGAACACCAAAAGGGATGCAAACCCAACCTTGGTAATGGGAATACTTAGAGGGGATATAATCCTTACTGTCCCAACTCATATTTTCTTCTTCCCCTTACATCCCATAGTGCTAAACCTTCGTAGTTGGTGTTGGGTGCTACCAAAATTAAACATCCTGGATGACATCGTCGATAAACTCGACTTGTTTCTACGGGATGATATCCCAATGACATTGGCCAACTATGAAGTAGTTGTACGTAGCTACCAATGGATTATTAGCCATGGCTAGATTGAAGTTTATAATACCCATCAGAATCTAAACCTCTCAGAATCCACATTATATCATCCTTTTGGTATTATCAAACTTTATCGAAATATACATAAACATTTGGAGGCTATGCTCACTAACGTGGTTTATAATTTTGATAAGGAGGATATTGAATATCCTAATATAACCACAAGAGATATACTTGACCTCCAAGAATTTATGAAGACTAACAAGCCCAGCTTTTACTACCCCCAAGTTTTGGAGAGGGTCAAGAAGAAACAATAGGAACCTCCACTTCTTTTACTTATCCAGTGTTCTCTTCAATCAGTAAGTTATTAAATCCCTTTCCTAGTGTATCTCCTACTAAACAAAATTGAGGTCGATTGTATCTTCTTTAGCTTCTCTTCTATCCCTGTTGATTTTCTCGCTAACACTCTCACCCCCAAGGAGATGCCGACACCAACTCTATCTCTAGCAAGGCTGGTCGATGAGGTACGTGATCATCACCCTCAAGATGATATCCAAGCTTTTACTGATGTAAATGTTCTTGAGTCATTGTCAGCTGTGCAAAGTACGAGGGCTTCATCTGAGCAGGCAACCCCCTCTTGAAGCCTAAGCTCATGTTCAAGGTGCTCATGTAAATCATAGAGGCAGCCTTATGTACCATACCCTCTCCAAGCCCCGATGCCATAATTAGAAGAGTTGTTACCAATGGGAGGAGAGGGGACCTTGTGGGAGAATGTGGCTTGTCACACACCAAGTTGGCCAATCCGCACTTGGCCAATCTATTGGAGATCCAAATTGTAGCGTTCATGATCAGTTATTGTTTCTGTAGATGGCACAAACAACACCTAGTGCATACAAAGGGAGGCTATATATCAATCCAAATAGATGATACCAACCCTCGACTAGCGAATTTTGGCATATAACCGAATCGGCGCAAGGAGTATCTTATGGTCCCAGAATTCCGTTTTCAGTATCAGTGCTCCCCACCAACACAACGAGTGGATCCATTATTCATGCCAATCAAAAGATGACTCACTACACACCACTTCCACGAAGAAGCAAATCAACAAGACTCTCATGTCTATTACAACTTCCCTCACTTCTCGCCATCCATATTCCAGGATATCACAAGCCAATGATAGCAATTGCTCACATGGATATGAGCATGGCACAAAATTCCAGATCCAGATATAGTAGCTACTGTAAGATTCATGAAGTTGATCATAGTTCTTATCAATCAACCTAAAGAAAGGTATGATGGATTTGGGGCAGAGCAGCTTTGGTTTGACATGAACAGAGGCCCAACTGAAAGAGGCATGATGCTTTATTATCATTGCCTCAGGTGTCTTCTGGGTTAAATGCATGTCACGTTCAAAGACATGGTAGACACTGGGTTCTGGCGTCTCACTCAACATTCTGAAGAACCCTTAAAAAGCTTTAATCCCGTTGAAACTTCTACAGACACGAGTTCGATGACCAGGTCTTTCGACCTAGGTAAGGGTTCTAAGGACATAACCTACATTAGGTAGGGGGGATGTTAATCCCATTTTGGATTAATAAAGATGCTCCTCCAATTGAGGACATTAATAAGTGTTATGTAAAGACACTATAAAAGATGTACATTTTGAGATATTGGCCACCCAAGGCCTTAGTTAGGAAGTTTTGGGCGCCCAAGTGTGAATAAGGGTCAGATGTATAAAAGGCAATTTCTAATGAAAGAACACAATCCCCCTTTGTGCTATGAGAGCTATTGCTTTGTCTTGTGAGAGAGTGAGTGAGAGAGTGTACTCTAGTGCATGTTCCTCTTTTATGCATGTGTGTGGGAGAGTGAGAGGTAGATTGCCTTGCATTATGGTGAGAATGGTTCCGTAGTGACAACGTGGAGGTGGATATAGGAGGAGTGGAGCTTCCAAAAGCGAGCTTGGGGAGCCTCAAGGGACGTGAGCTCGAAGCATTGGTAAGTACCCAATGATAGTTGTCTATCGCTTCTTCCAATTGTGAATGGGTAGAGTTCTCTCTTGGGAGGTGCGGTAGCCCATAACAGAGAGAGAATTATTAGAGCCTCTTCGAAAGCATTACTAAACAAGGCACTTTTGGATCATCTCTTGCAGTAGTTTTATTATGAAATATGTCATAAAAGCTTTTCTCCAAAAAAAATATTTGTATAAGATGCAAGCTCCAAAAGAAACTACTCATTATTCATAACATGGCTATGAATTTATCGCCTAAATTTGCAACTTAGTTTACAACTTACTCATTCTATTGAAAGGTTGTCTTAAAAGATGTGTTATTTATAGATCATTATCCATGCACTGCTAGAGGATGACTAACCTTACTAGGGGGTGACCTTCTTTCACATGTCTATATGCATCTACTTTTTAGCCTGTTGGTAATCAACTCCAATAGCCCCCACTGCAATGTATGATTATGGTGTGTTTCATGTGATTCCTAGATGCACATTTTGGTTAATGAGGTTAGTAAACTTTGCTACATCAACTTGCCACAATGACTAAATCTTCATCAGTGATGCCATAGGTGTAACAATGCCTCCATAAGAGCATGTGGATGATTGTGGGTTATAGGCTAGATAGGTTTATTTAAAATGCTTGATTTAAAAGGCCTAATATCCACAAGGAAAGGCCTAACACTTATCTAAAATGTATGATTTAAAAGGCCTAATATTAACAAGGAAAGAGGTTATTAGAAGTGAAAGGAGGATAATGCACAAGTAAAGGCTAAGAGGATAATGCGGTGCACAAGTAAAGGCTAAGAGGATAATGCACACGTCTAGGTTATTTGATGATTATAGCTTTTGAATGCCTTTTATATTTGACCAAATATTTAGCTTAAGACCTCCATGATCTTTATATTGTGTATATTTAAGATCTTTATAATGTGTATTTACCATCCTCCCTTCGGCTATGTTCTAGCATCCCCCCTTTTGGATCTCTCATGGCAAGATATTAACCAAACCATCCTCCTAGATTTGATCTGAATGCACATGGATTGGACCAGACTATCTCATCCCTATAAAGCATAGAGCATTTACTGACATTTACAAAAGTTAGTTTTGTTGAGAAACCTAGATATCTTCATAAATTTATGTCTCATGCCACAAGGATTTCCCATTGGTTGAAAGTATTATCACATCATCGCTCGATTAAGCCGAGGAGAGTGGATGGCATACTGCACAAGGAAATAGACATGCAGGCTATGCACCAATGGGTAGATAGACATAGAGGAGCACTACTTATTTTTCGTAGAATCTACCAACACTACTCTTAAATGGGGGGATGTGGAGCGGGTGATCAAAGCTAAGGTGTAAAGGGAAAGGAGCGGGTGGGGGGTCGTTAGTTCAAGACCTTTGGCAAACATAGTTTATTGAATAATGTATATAATGAACCCACCATGGACATTCACTTGAATAATAATCCACTATGTACATATTCATTAATTAACCAAGCCCTACCGGGCTTGGTTAATTAATGAATACCTTAGTGTTGTTTAAGGATTTTTCTTTATTTGTAGCTCCGAACATATTCATATTTGCCACAAACACTTAGAGTAACAGGTAGCCCCCTCCTCCGTAGCAAACACTCAGCAAACGCCGCCCCACTCAGCAAACGCCGCCCCCCTCCCCCACATGCTTAAAGTATTTGTAGCTCCCTCTATTTCACTCCTCCCATCCTCTCACGCCTAAAGTGTGTCTCCGTTTGCAAGACGACGTGTGTCCGTGCAGGCCTCCATGCTGCCAGGACTAAGCACCGCCCAACCCACACGTACATGAAATTTCATGACTCCTCTACAAACTTTGCGATAGTTCCTTGCCACTGCCACACGTCAAAATGTTTCTAAGGTGTCAACTGTTGCATTATTCACCTACACTAAGGTTCAAAAAACTTCCAAACTAATTAATCCTTCCAAACTAATTAATCCAAACTATGCAAAAAAATAATTTGGGACCCAATATGGTCCCTAAATTTCGATTTACATTAATTAATTAATTCGAGAGCAGAACCATACAATGTAAACCTTACATTGTAATGTAAACCTTATGTTTGGAAAAAAGGGAAAAATGAGATTGTGTGGGGCTTGAAAAAAAAAAAAAGAATTTGGAAGACATCTCCAAATTCTTCCTAACCGCCTCAAAGTGCTAATAAAAGGCAGCACTGTGCCATTGGCATTTGAGACTGTGGCCTCGAGCGCCAGAGAGAAAAAGAGAAATAGAGAGAGTGATCTGAACGGAAAAATTCCTCCTGCGTTGCATTACGTTGCGTTCTGTTTTAGTTTTTTTTTTTCAGTTGCGTTTCATTTTGCTTTAACGTTAAGGCCCTAAGGTTTTAACCCTTAGGGTAACAACATATTAATTAGAGCCCGTTACGGGTGCTAATTAATATGAATTCGTGTAGCCCGAAATATGTCTCTTGAATAATTATCTCCAATAAGCCTATCAGTGAATAAATATTTCTTGAATAATTATCTCCAATACCTATCAGCAGTGAATAGTAACCCATTATGTACATTGGACACAATAAGCATACATGTGGAAGATAAAGAAGTTTCACATCTCGACGGACGACTCTAGGTAAACAGTCGGACTTAGCCTGTTCGCAGCGTGTGTACTTACATAACACTCTGAAGCAGTCGGAGAAGCAGCTATGGCGATCGAGCCGCCTCTTAAGAAACGCAAGTATTATGACGGAGATACGGCCGCGGCCAAGGTGCTGCTCGACGGAGCGCGGTTGGGCGTCCTATCCGAAGAGCAGAAGCTCCGGAAGAAGCTCAATAGGGACGAGATTGGCGCCTTCTACAAGATGTACCGCCGCCTCAAGTTCTGCCTCGACCGCAAGCGTAGCTCCGGACCCGTCCCCGCCTCTGACCTTGAGGAGTCCTATTGCTCCATCCTGAACCTCTCTGCAGGTAGCTTGTTTGGTCCTTATCGAAGCATTTTTCCTTTATCAAAGAAATTTCGTAGCCCTATGAAAGATTTCTTAGGCTCTTCTCATTTGGAATCATGTTTGTGCTGGGTGGATGGATGCGTGTTTATGGAAATGTTGCTCTTCAAACTATGCCAGAGGATCTTGATGGGTGGCAAGTGCACAAATACCCCTAGTAAGAGGGGTCGTTCAAATAACCAAGAAAAGAGACTAAGAACTGCAAGAATTGTCTTCTCTCTCTTATTGTGTACAATGCAAAAATTGTTTCGCTCAACAAGTGATTTTTTGCTGGTCTAAGCTATATATAACCTAGTTATGGGCATACCACATTGTGTGTGCGTATCCAACACTTGACGACTTACAAGTGCATGGAAAGTTACATGGCCAAACCTTTCTCACAAGGAGAACCTTCTGCGTGGCATAGCATATCACTAGATCATACCATTGTCATGCAAACCCTATTGAGTGTCTACATCACAT
Source organism: Cibotium barometz (assembly GCF_041138505.1). Classification (NCBI taxonomy): domain Eukaryota; kingdom Viridiplantae; phylum Streptophyta; class Polypodiopsida; order Cyatheales; family Cibotiaceae; genus Cibotium; species Cibotium barometz. The sequence goes on along the minus strand of NC_141056.1, from coordinate 10,004,075 downwards.
CAAAGCTCAGCAAATGATATAATTCTTATATGGGATAATGCTGATTACATGGACTGGTTGGTCTTTGCTCACCTGCAGGCTGTTCCAGTGTCCAACGGATTGCTGCGGAGCTTATCCCACGTTATGCAGTGTTTTGTCCGAATGCTATTGACCTCGCATCCAATGTTCTGATACAAATACTGGAGTGGAGTGAAGGTGTGGTGCTGCAAGCTGAAGATTTTGATGGTGTTGCATTCAAGACTGCTGAGGCATGCCTATCAGGGATGGTAGAGCTCTCATCTGCAGCAGTGACCTCAGCGTCCGAAGTTCCAGAGATTTCAGACATGTCTATTGAAGTGTGCCACAATATAGCTTTTTACATGCTTTGCCGCTTGTCAGGACACTGTCTACAAAGTTTTGCTGTGACGGAATATGATAAAAAGGTTTCTGCTTGCTTGGAGGCTGCAACGTCTATGCGGGAGAAGCTGCAGTCTTTAGTGTCGATCAACCTTGTGAGACTGTTTCATACACATCCTAGGAGTGTCTTTGCTGCATGTTTCAAGCTTTTGGGCGCCGATAACGAGACTCAGCGAAAGGAAGGGCATCATTTTTTGAGGCAGATCATGGATGGTGGACAAAATTATGAGGTACAAAACCCCAAGGATGCTTGTTTGTGGGCAGTTGATGAGGCTCCGGAAGGTTCAAGTAGAAGCTGTGATAACAAAGGAAATTCAGCGAAAGGTAGTGAGAGTCCTCTGACAATGTCTCCAAAAGAAGATCAGAAGAACACCACTGACAGTTTGATGATGCAGGTATATCTCCAGTAGTAAAATTTCGATTACATACGTCACATGTATTTGGGGGATTCCCCTGGTCCTTAAAAGGATGGGTATGTAATTGGGAGTCTAGAGGGCTAGGCTAGTGGATGAGGTGGTCATTCAAGGAGAAAGCTAGGTTCTAGGCATTAATTTGTGACTCAAGGTGAAGGCTATAAAGCTAAAGGGGTTCAATGCACAAATTGCCTTAGGACCTATCCCTTACGACTTTCTCCTCAAATTGGTCATCTCATCCATTGGCCTAGCTCACTAGACTCCCAAATTCCAATTCTCTATCCATCCTTAGAGGAACCCGGTAAATGCAGGTTATGAAACAGATTATGCCCTTAAATGCAGTCAAGACTAAAACAAGCTTAACACTTGCATTCTTGGTGTCGTGAAGGATGTAGGCTCATGAAATCTTTCTTTTGGGAGTGTCTAGCTCTAGGATAGCATGTTTTTTTTGGGGGGTGGGGAAAGTAGAGGAAGGCCTAGCACTCTAATGTCTAGAGATATCATGTCTGCTCAGTTCTAATTTCAAGGGAAGACCCGAATATCTCCATTTGTAGTGAACCCATAGCTTGAAGATGTCTGCTCAAGGGAACGTTGAATGTGTACCACAGCAAGGTCCTTCAAAAGTGCTGACTCTTCATGCGGTCAGGGTGACATGGCTTGAAGGGAGATAGAAATGCCGAGTGAATAGAATTGCAAGTTGAATGCCAAAAGCTTGAAGCTTTCTAATCTGTTTGATGTCACTATGCAGGTGGTGTACTCCAAGCCTGCTTTGGAGAGATGGCTTGTCTCAACTTTCCGTAAGTTTTGCAACTCAGCTGGTGCTGAAGCTCTTGCAGAGTGTCTTCCACTGCTCACTGTACTTCTACAATCATCCAGTACTTATAAAGATTCTGATTTGGATCCGTCTTACGAAGAAGAGCCAGAAACTCCAGGAATTGATAGTGTGTTTGAAGAACCAAGCGCCCAAGAGGAGCCTCAAACTGTAGAAAATGAGGAAGATTTACCTTCGGCTGCAAAAAGCGTTTCACATTCTGAGGTGGCCTCTGAGCCTGGTAGTGAAGGTGTCCACTCTCCTTTAAAATGCAATGAGGACACTGGTGCTTCATTTGCAGAGTCCCAAAAATCTGTCACTTTGGAAGATGCGGTTGACTCTTGGGATGCTATGGAGAAGCCTACAAAAAACCTTCTGCCAGAAACTGGTGCCGGCATGGTCTCTGGCAAGGACGGATGGGGTCAGGATGTTAATCATGGATTGGTCAGGCTGCCCAAGTATGCTTCTGATAGTGATATTTGGGGTCATGGTGCTGAGCATGGATTGCCAAGATCTCTAAACCACTCATCATCAAAAGAGTCACCCACATCATATGCTGCATTCAAGAGTACATGTAGGAATCCAGACATGGAGGATTACGGCCGAGGTGCCCATTATGAAGATGATGCAAAGATTGATGTCCGGCCTCTATCTTTAGCTGAATATCAGAGTGATTTGAGTGGTTCTCTGCCAGGTTATCTCAAATCACCTAGAGGTTTCTCAACTCCCAGAGCGCAGGATACTTCTCTGGGCCAACGTCAGGTGACGTGGTATTCAGACGGTGATCCTGCAGCTCTAGAAGTGTTTGCAGCATCAAAACAGCTCTGGGTCGGCTCCTTGGGTCATGGTGTCACTGAAAGCCTTTTAAGATACGAGTTCGAGAAATTTGGTCCCCTTGAGTCATTGTCTCTTTTCCCTGGACAGGACTTTGGGTTGGTCGAGTACAAGAGTTTGAATGATGCAGTGAAAGCCCGTGAGGTTTTACAGGGTGCTATGCCATGGCTCATGCCACTGAAAATAAAGTTTCTGGATGTAGGGCTTGGGAGCAGAGGAACGATTGGTGGAGTGGCCGTGGGTGGCAGCTGTCATATGTACATTGGAGGCGTGTTTAGCCTTAGTTCCAAAGACGAGATTCTTAAGGACATTGCATGTGCATGCTTGAAGGGGCCTCGTTCTGTTTGTGTTCTAGTGAGTGCTGGGGCTTTACTGTTAGAATTTGATGCACCTGAAGAAGCTGCAGCCGCAATGCTGCATGTTAGGCAGCGTCGTAGAGAGAATGGATTTTTATCTACACAGACAAAATACTCCGAGAAAAGCTCTTTTCCAAGCGCTTTTCTGAGTGAAGCGGCCAGTATCACTCGGCATCTCTGGGTAGGCCATGTTGATCAGTTAGTTTCTGAGCAAGAGCTGATCTCCGCATTCCTAGAGTTTGGAGAACTGACTGGATGGAAGTTTTTTCGCCAAAGTGGTTGCTGTATTATCGATTTCCGATCTCCGGAGGCGGCCGCTTTTGCCAAAGTTAAACTGAATGGTGCCCGGTTTGGGAGTCAGTACGTCCAGGTGGAATATAGAAATACCCAGAAAAGTGGGGCAACAGCTTCTTCAGTTGGCTCTCCAGGCTCTGCAGATTTCTACTCAGTAAACAGTTCAAGCAGCTGGCTTAATCCAAGGTCACAGTTAGCAACCTCAGTAGGTAACAGCTCTGGAAGAAGCTCTCACAGTCCCAGGACAAGTACTCCCATGAGCTTCCGGACAAGGGGTCCACTTCCAAGAAGTGGGAGAGATTTTGGAAGGCTGCCCACAAACTCTCTTTGGGTGGGCTTTCCAGACCATACTGTGCAGACACTTCCCAGTGACACGGAGTTGAGAACGATCTTCAATCTGGCTTGCAAAGGAGTTGGTGTTGTGACCAAAATGAGCAGTGTTCGTAGTAGTCGTGGCTCATGTAGGTTTGTGGAGTTTGATTGTGTAGAAGCTGCTGCCAGTGCCCTTCAAAACTGTGCTGGCTATCTCGATCCTGGAACGCAAATAGAGTATAGGTATCCTCTGTGATTCTCATAAGACTGAAATTAATTAGTACTGGTTTCTTAGTCTTTCTTATCACTGATCAGTGTTTATGATGCCTTAAAGACTCATTATCAAGTTTGGGTTCACTGATCTGGTTTATTAATCTATGTGTTATACTGTTTGCAGCAACTCTTCATTCTCTCTTCAGCAAAGTGATTATCCTCACACAGTTGTTACACCCCTTAGTGAGAATCTTAGATCACTTTGGGAGAAGGACCAAGATCAGGATAGAGGGTTACGTTCTTCTGGTTTGGTTGACCATGATGATGCGAAGCTGAGTCTCTTGCATGGGAAGAGCACTCTTCAAACTGGATGGGGACAAGCTCAATTTGGAGGTGTCACAGATGACAGCAAATTCAGATTTGATAGGCCTGGTGCTAGCCATTATGAAAACTTCACAGAGATGAAGGATGACGGTTTGAAGACGGAGTCAATACTGGGGAGGTACACTTCCACCGGTAGCTTTAGAGCTAGTGTAGGGTATGCAGGCTCTAGCTCTATGGACAGCTCAGGCATCTCGCAGGGAAGTCATGCATGGCTTGTTAGCTCAAGGACATTCGACCACCGTTCTTCTCTTGGGGGAAGTATTGGCTCTGGTGTACCTCAACCTCCTTTGCTAACTTCATTGTCCATGCCCAAGAATCCCCCACGGATACATCTAGATAGGCTTTCCTCAACAGGCTCGTGGACGGCCCAAGGCTTGATATCGTCTTCTCCTATGGATCCAGCTGTTTCTTCTGTGATGAACCTCTCTCTACCAGGGCTTTGTAATACGGGTCCGATCTTGCAGTCTCCTGTCACGCCCATACTTCCCAGGTTTTCTAGTGGTGTCACCCATTCTTTTGAGCAAGTCAACCTTCCTCCTTATCCTCCATTACCTCCAATATCTCCTCCACCGCCTCCGCCTCCCCTGGAAACTCCACCTCCACCACCCCTCTCGCCGCCTCCACCCCCACCGTTTCACTTGCCACCTGCTCCTCCACTTCCACCTTCTCCTCCCCCTCCTCCACCTCCGCTCTCTGCAGAGCGTCAGTCAGACTTGATCAAAAGTGATGGACCAAACAACTCTAAGCAGCATTATTGGCGAGGGTTATTGTGTAAAAGTGGCTACCAGTACTGTGAAGTGCTGGCTTATCAGCAAGATTCAGGTGTATGCCAGTGTGATGTGTTTCATGAGCCGGCAGAGTAAGCACGTGTGACTTCTTTTTGTTTTTGTTTTTCGAGCCGGGGTCAGAGATGAGCATGCTCATCTCTGAGACTCGAGCAGAGAAACGCTTTTGTCATTAGCTTCGTCGTCTCGGTGTGACTTCTTCAAGTACATTACAGTACCATGTATCTTAATGCCAACATGTGGTATTGTTTTTTACAAAATATATTTGTGAATTTCAGGTGGCCTAGTAAGCTTGATGTAACCAAACGAGCAGACTTTCGATCAGTTAGGTACTCGTTCCAGAATACTTCAAGGACTCAGGTATGCCCCCTTGATTCTGGATTCAACTCGCTGCTTTTGGAGCGTAGTGTAACTTTGTGTTCCAGGAATTGGATGGTTTTTAATACATGGGGTCTGCTAAGTGTTTGAGAGGCATTTGTTTCTATGCTTTCGTGAGAGATCATGCCTGACCCGTATTCAAGGAGCTGGCAAGCTCACCTACCAGCCATAGCTCGGCTGACCCAACTTCTAGTATAGCTCTCAACCCCAAACGTTGGCTTCCTATACCACCACGCCCACCTTCAAAGTCATCACGGGATATTACTTTATGCTTAAGTTATACATGGCACATATGACTGTTAGCACATTCATCCCCAGATTCTGCTCATCATTGGGGTCCCCTTTTTGGTCCCTTTTCATGGCCCTTGGTTGTGGGCTGGCCACCCTATTTTTGTACATTTTTCTGGGATTTTTCCCAGGTCGGGTACCTTTTTCCCAGTTGGCCAGCAGACCCATGTCCAGTTGGCCAGGTTCACATGACCAGTCGGCCAGCCCCTCTTACCTATAAATATGGCCTCCCACTTTTCTCATAGTCTAGTCTTCCTTTTTCTCCCTCACTTATGAGACTGTTCATGTCTCTTGCTTGGGACTGTATCACTTCAGTATATTCAGCATAGTTGCTTCATCTCTCTCTCTCTCTCTCTCTCTCTCTCTCTCTCTTGCACTCTCTTTCAGCACACTCTAGTGTCATGTGCATCAGCAATGCCATGGACCTTCTCAAGACTAAATCCAGAAGGGGCAAGCAGATAAAGACTATGAACCAGTAGAAGATGGACATGGAGCAGGACTTGGAGCAAAGATGGATCAGAAGGGCTGTCGGCTGCATGGAGGCTGACATCAGCAGTACCAAAAGGCTGTCGGCTGCAGGGCAGAAGGTGCTGGCAGCAGGCGCATCAAGAGATCCAGTCTGGCTGCATTTATTGGATATTAATGATTTATTAACTGGCCGACCAGCAGTCGGCCAGTTCCCCATTCTGTCCAAGGGGCTATAAATAGCCTCCCTTGCTCTTTGTTTTAGTCATTCTCTCCCACTAGGGGATTGGATCATTAGAGGTCCCATAGGGGACAGATTTTAGGGTTTATTACCTTTTTATGAAGGCAGCCCATGGCTGCAAGGAGATGTACCTTTTTGTACCATAGTATATACTGAATTTCCAGCACTTCTCACTCTCTCTCTCTACTCTCTCTCTACCTGCGTTTTTGCATCAGATGGTGCGTTTTTGCATCAGAAGGTTTCCAAGAGTGTTTAGGGCTGAAAGAAGACTACCCAAAGCTTCCGCGCGTTACATCTAGTGCTTGTTTGCTTCCGCTCTGTGCACTCATTCATGGTATCATCGCTCCCAGTTCAGAGTTAATCTGCTGCCCCAGTCAGCGTTAACTTTCTGCCCCAGATCTGCCTCAGTTTTCAGCACCTTAACATCTGCGTTTTCTTCTTAATTCTGCTGCTGGTCAGCTGGCTTCTTCTAGCGCCCCTCCACTGCAGATTCAGGTCTTCCCTCGCTGGTTTGATCTCTCAGATTCCCTTCTTCACCTGCTGGCTGCTCCTTTTCAGGGCTGCAGCATCTATCTTGCTGCGTTTTCTTCCCTACAGGTGGCTCTTGCAGTTTTTGGTGTTCTGAGTTGAGGATTGGTGGCTTCTGGTACCTGTGGTGCCCTGAGGAAAGGGTGTGACTCTTGGAAAGGGTGTGACTCTTGAATGAATAGTTATGTCTTTTGGATGTAGAGGTGTGTCCATTAATCAATAGATGTGTCCCTTTGAAGAGATGTGTCCTTTGATGATGACCCATGTGACAAGGTGTGACCCTTCACTGGTGTCCTTTCAATGATTAAGAGTAATTAAGTCAGAATCGTGACAGGACTACTGAAGGGCCGCCCTGAGGTGATCCCAAGCGTGCACCAGGAGTTTGGCTACAAACAGGGCTATAGCCACGACCCCGAATCTTCATGAAAATCCATCTCGTACATCGGGGTGCGGGCGGTAGAGCTCGCCACCCAGAAGAAGTCCATGAACTATTAACTTCCCCAAAAGGGTGCAGCTCTGAATAGAGGGGTCGATGATGTCCAACACCCCTCCCCCCCTCCTCCCTCGGCTGCCCCGTCCCATGTGTTGAGGAGGCAGAATGATCACCGTTGGGTGTTGGACTCACACACTCACACACACAAACCTGCACATTAGGGTTAGGTGCAGGGTAGAGAAACTCACACACAGAAATGTGAGAGAGAGAGAGAGCCAAAAGTGTGGTATCCACAAAATGCAAGTCAACCCTTGCATGTGTGCCACATCCATATAATATAGAAGTACAAAATATTATATGTTAGTGTCCTTTCACACTTGATGTCCAAGGGGAAAAACCACATGGGAAAAAGTGCCCTTGGTTAAGCCCTGTTCACACATAGCACTACCATAAGTGAGCATATGCCTACAAATCCCCCCTGTAGTGGAAGTGTGAACCTGTACAAGGTAGCAGATCACTCTCTGTATGAGAGTAAGCCCAAAGCTTTGCGGAAAGCTTCAAACTTTTCTCGAGGTAAAGCCTTTGTGAATAGATCTGCAACATTATCCTGTGTAGGGCAATAAGATAAACTGATCTCCCTTGCATGTAGCCTCTCTCTGACATAGTGATAATGAATCTCTATGTGCTTGGTACGTGCATGATGAATGGGAGAGTTAATTAGGGTTTCATGTGGGAGACACACACACACAGAGAAGAAGGGAGAGAGAGAGAGAGAGAGAGTTGTGGGGATAAGTCAACTCATCAAGATGAGTGTGTGACTCCCCTATCACACATGTATATTGCACTAGTACACATAGTGCACTTAGTACATTAAAAGTACTAAGTGTACTATGTACTATAACTTATGGGCTTGTACACACTATAAGGGTGGGCATAATGCCTTTACCCCAACAACCTCCCACTTAAAGGCAAAGTGCCCTTAAATGAAGGAAAAGAAAAATCAGCATGTACACGATAATATACAAGGCCATATCAAGGCTGAAACTGGCCTCATCCAATGCCCATCAAGTGTCTGCAATGAGCAATCCGCTCCGGAGGCAAACTTTTTGTCAACAGATCAGCCGGGTTGTCATCCGTATGAATCTTAACAAGCTGAATTTGCTTGTTCTCTATCACCTCTCTGATGAAGTGATACTTCACATCCACATGCTTCGTCTTTGCATGAAAGACAGGGTTCTTTGCCAACTGGATGGCACTCTGACTGTCACAATGCAACAATGGAATATCACCTGTATAGCCCAAATCAACCACTAACCGAGATAGCCATAATGCCTCCTTGCAAGCCTCTGTGGGGGCTGCAATATACTCGGCCTCTGTAGTAGATGAGATAGTGCACTTCTGCATCCTGGATATCCATGACACAGCACCTCCTGTGAATGTAAACACATAACCGGTAGTAGACTTCCGGTTATCTGGATGACCGGCATAATCCGAATCCGTGTAACCATGCACTAATGCATCCTGTTTGCCAAAGCATATGCACATATCCTGTGTGTCCTTCAGGTATCTCATGACACCTTTCATTGCTTCCCAATGCTTCTTGCTAGGGTTGGCCATGTATCTAGAAACCACTCCCACTGCAAATGCAATGTCCGGCCTGGTAGCAACCATGGCATACATGAGACTGCCACAAGCTGAAGCATACGGAATCTTGGCCATATCAGCCCTGTCACTATCTGACTGTGGGCTGTCCATAGCACTGAGTTTCACATATGGAGGCAAAGGAGTACTAGTCTTCTTCCCCCCGTCCATATTGAACCTCTGCAAAACTTTGCCAATGTATTCCTTCTGAGACAAATACAACACATGCTGATTTCTGTCCCGAAGTATCCGCATACCCAAAATGTGATTTCCATCACCCAAATCCTTCATATCAAAGGTTTGATGCAGCCTCTTCTTCAAGGCATCCATCTCTTTACGAGATTTCCCGGCAATCAACATATCATCAACATACAAGATGAGGATCAATAGACTGCCACCCTGGATATGTGAGTATACACGAGGTTTCTCTGTCAGAGCAGGAGGCGGTCGCCATGGGCCACAGCCACTGGCGCCTGATCCGGGATTCTTGCAGTACACCGGGTGGGCAGATTCGCAGCCGTTCGGATGGGGACTATTCTCCATCCAAGCCGCTTGCGAAGGCCCGCCGTACGGCTGAGACAGCATCCACCTCAGCAGGGCATCCATGAGGATCATCTCATGGAATGTACAGGGCCTTGGCGGAGCACACTTTATACGCTATCGAGGTTGCTTGAGGCAGGAGCTTCAGAGATGCCTGGTTGGTGGTAGCATTGACATTTTGATGATGCAGGAGCACCACTTGGGTGAGAGCAGGATCCGGAGATATGGTTCGGTGATGCCTGGTAGATGGGACACTTTTTGGTCTGCAGGGTTTGGTCCTTTGGGTGGACAGGGAGGAGTATGCATGGTTATTGCAGATGTATGGTGGCAGGCCATTGTGGATCGAGGGATCATTGTGCCTGGTAGAGCACAGTATGTCATTCTGAGGATGCATGATGAGCTATTGGGTGTGCTCAACATCTATGCGCCCAATCATGCTAGTGCCAGAGCAGAGTTTTGGACTCAGGTTACAGATGCATTGCCAGAGGCCGCACATTGGTGTGTTGGGGGAGACTTCAACATGCTTGAGGACCCGGCAGATAGGGTGGGAGGCAGTCATGTTACAGTGCACGGCACGGAGCTTGCAGCTTGGGACCGGTTTTGCATGTCACTGAGGATCACTGATGCATGGCAGCATGGGGCTTTCTCCCGGTCTCAGGACAGTCTTAGTTTCTCTCGGTCGGATCGCCGGCAGGGAGGGACTAATCTATCTCGGATTGATCGCTTTTATGTGGGCGATTGGTTAGGGGAGCGAGGGGGCTCCGTCGGCATTCTTGCTGGCACCTCATTTTCAGATCATGCGCCAGTTATATTGACATTGGAGGAGGGGACACGGGAGCCCAGCTTGCAGTTGAGGATCCCAGAGAGGGTACTTGGAGATCCCAGTCTCGCTGAGGACATTGAGAGGATCTGGCATGATAGTCAGTGCTCTGACCAGGGCCAGTGTGCCCAGGGACTCATTGATCTTAGCTCTTTTCTACACGCTGCAGCTTTGACACGACTGGGAGAGATTCGCGAGCGGGAGCAACGGCTGAGACGCAGCCTTGCTTCGCTACAGCGCCTTCAGGAGCAGCAGCCTGCATGTGAGTGGGTGGTGTCCCAGCTGAGCCAGGCACGCCAGGAGGTTAGAGAGGTAGAGGAGCAGAGACATGAGTTTTACTATCGTCGTCAGGCCTCTCAGTGGACGCAGCTTGGTGATAGAGTGACTGGGGAGTTTTTTGAGATCACTGGACCCCGTCATGCGCGAGCAGGGGTTCGCCAGCTTGGTAGACCGGATGGATCGATAGCTACTGAGCTCGGGGAGATCAGAGCCATTGCCACTGCTTTTTATAGTGACTTGCTTTCAGCGGAGCCAGCCACTGAGGATCGAGATGTATGCAGACAGACTGTGTGGGGCCTGGGCCCATGTGCAGAGGAGGGTCATAGACCATATGCGCACAGTTCTAGGTGCGTCTCTGTCAGAGATTGAGCTTGCCGAGGCCTTGAGGGTCCTGCCGCGACATAGTTGCCCAGGGGAGGACGGACTGACGCCGGCCTTTTTTATGCGCTATTGGAACCTTTTGGGGCCAGGCCTCCGCAGGGGCTTTCAGCATGTTTTGGACACTGGGGCGATGCCGCAGAGCTTCTCAGAGGGCTTGATCTATCTTATCCCCAAGGGGGAGGGAGTATCGGATGACATTCGGCATTGGAGGCCTATTACGATCCTCAATACTGTCTACAAGGTCTTAGCAAAGGCCTTGAGTTTGAGGATCCAGCCCTTCCTGGGGGAGTTGATTCATGCTACTCAGACAGGATTTGTCAAGGAGCGCAGTATCCTTGACAACATCTTTACTTTCTGGGAGGCGACGGCCCGAGCTAGGTTTCTTGGGGAGGACTTGGTCGTGATGCTTCTCGATTTTGAGAAGGCATACGATAGAGTTGATTGGGGATTCTTAGAGGGCACTATGCTACGCCTGGGCTTTGAGCCAGGATGGATCAGAGGGGTGGCAGCTTTGTATTCCACAGCTCGCAGCCAGGTGCTGATTGCAGGAGGTCGGGGGCCGAGTTTTGAGCTGACCAGATCAGTCCGTCAGGGGTGTCCTCTCGCCCCTTTCCTTTTTCTCTTCTTTGCGGAGGCTATGAGTATGTATTTGACGGCAGAGGAGGTTGGTTTGAGAGGACTTCAGCTCCCAGTCCGGGGGGAGGATTTGCTTGATGCTGAGTTTGCAGACGACACGGGCTTATTTTTGCATGGCCAAGAGGCCAATCTTATTCGGGCAGAGCAGTCGCTCCAGGTTTTTAGTGCAGCTTCGGGAGCATTGATCAATTGGCGCAAGACAGTGGCCTTTTGGATCAGTAGTGCTCCCACTCCGGCATGGAGCCCGGACCCCGGTTTTAGATGGATTCCTCCAGGCACAGCAGTGCGGTATTTGGGATGCCAGATTGGCCTCGATTTGTCACCTGAGCAGCAGATTGCCCCGCTTCTTCTGAGCATTCGGAAGAAGCTATTGTATTGGAGTACAGCTCGACTATCCTTGGCTGGGAGGGTGGTGGTGGCAAATCAGGTGCTGTTAGCGACTATGTGGTACATTACGTCTTGCTGGATTTTCTCGAGCTCTTGCATCAGCCAGGTACAGAGGCTGATCAGGAACTTTCTGTGGTCTGGGCGGGACGGTCAGCCAGCTCGGGCAAAGGTTGCATGGGCAGTTATTACACTTCCGCTGGCTCAGGGCGGTTTGGGCATTATAGATCCAGTCGATCAGAGTAGAGCCTTATTGGGGAAGCTTATTGTTCGGGGGTTGCTTCCAGGCGCTGAGCCTTGGAAAGAGCTCCTCTTGCAGCGACTGCAGGCCCGGGCGCCTCCTGCAGGGGTAACTTGGGCACCAGAGATTCGCTGGATCTTCATAGAGATGAGGAGGACAGGCCTCAGTAGAGGATGGGAGGACAGATTTGCTTTGAGTATCCTGAGAGCTTGGGAGCTGCTGAGACCAGGGCTCTCTCAGTGGCCTCCTCCTTGTGTTGAGGAGCGGGCCAGGCAGCCGCTCATCTGGAGCCCAGCGGTTCGTACAGAGCAGGGTCATATGCTGGGTTCTCGGCCTCGTCTAGCCTGGGGACCTTTAGCGGCAGGCCCAGCTCGTAGTTTTGGAGACTGGCAGGCTTTCTGCAGTCTACCAGAGGAGACCCAGGTGGAGAGGCTGAGTCACTTCAGAGGGGGGTTGATTATGAGGGATGATATTCAGGAGGCACTTATAGAGGAGTGGTTCACACCTCTCGAGCCAGTGGCCCCACGGTGGATGGGAGCCTTTACACAGTTGGAGATCCTGATTGCTGTCAGAGCTAGCACTGAGGATGGCAGATGCCTCTATTATGAGATTCAGGATGAGGGCAGACTCCAGAGAGTGGAGGTGGAGTCGCCTTTGGTTGCAGAGTGCACCTTTCAGAGGATTCGGGTAGTGGCTGCCGCTTCTCGGAAGTGGCATATTGACCCCGACCCTGCTGACGTGCTCCCGGATTGGTGCATATGGGCATATGCAGCGCGCCCCTTGGCCCAGCTACAGTGGGACCCCGGGGAGTACGAGTGGCATGATCCTTATGCATCCCTTGAGGCCACAGAGATCACCTTTTTCCAGTATACTGTTCGGCTGGGACGGCATATTTTGACGGCGAGGAGGACGGTTTCTCCAGCGGCAGCGGGGCATTGGCGATTGCAGGGACTATCACAGGAGTTCCTGGAGGATTTCTGGGCTCGGCTCTGGGCTAGTCGACAGGCCCGCAGGATCTCGGCTTTTCAGTGGCTGGTCGCCCACAGGGGCTCAGCAGTTGGCACTTGGCTTGTTTACAGCGGTCTTCCGGCGGCCTGCGTCCGATGCGGCCACCCTATGGAGACATAGAGACATTGCCTTTGGGACTGCCCTCAGGCACAGCAGATTTGGCTGCGGATGCTGCGTATTCTGGCCCCCCTCTCTCCAGAGGGTATGTTTACGTGGGGTGCCGCTGCTTGGTCGACTTCGTCAGGGCCTGCTATGGGCTATGAGATGGAGCAGGGCAGTCAGGCCATCAGATTTATTAGGGGCCAGCCTCGCCTGGTTCCGGCACCGGATTTCTCGTCCGCCAGCTGGACACAGGAGAGGGATTTACGATGGGAGCTCCTCAGCAGCCTCACCATCTGGTTCACCTAGAGGGCCCGGTGCTTTACGGCCTTTGAGGGGAGATTAGAGCCACCAGCAGAGACTGTTCGGGGGATTTGGCAGGAGTTGATCCACACCCTGCGAGGACAGTACGACCGCATCCGGGGAGACTCGGATGAGGCGATCTTACGGCGCCAGGCCTTTCATACCACTTGGCGCTGCGGCCCGTTCTACACCCTACACACGGGATCCCCCCGTTGGCACTACAGGCCACCTGTTTGGCTCTTTCCTCCCCCCATTGTATGATTTAGCCGCTCAGTTCTTTAGACTGATGCTTGTATTTTGCAGCACCTAGGGAGAGTCTCCCGGGCTGCCATGATGTATTCACTGCTCTTCTCTCTGTTAGGAGCAGGAGAGATCTCTTTTGTAGCCCTACGGGCGTTTTTTACATAACTAATGAAAGGATCTTTTCTCGGAAAAAAAAAAAGAGGATCAATAGACTGCCATCCAAAGCTTTCTTGGTGTATAAGCAGTGATCTATGTCACTTCTCCTGAAATTCTGGGATTTCATGAATGTATCAAATTTATGATACCATTCCCTTGGTGCCTGTTTGAGCCCATAAAGACTCTTTTCAGCTTGCATACAAGCTTCTCCTTTCCATTCACTGCATAACCCTCTGGCTGTTGCATATATATCTCCTCATGGAGATCACCGTGAAGAAAAGCAGTCTTCACATCCATCTGAATCAAATCCAGATCATCACGAGCAACCAAAGCTAATACAGCTCTAAGTGTGGTCATTTTGACCACTGGAGAGAAGATCTCATCAAAGTCCACACCATATTCCTGCTTGAAGCCCTTAGCCACTAACCTGGCTTTGTATCTTGGCTTTGCATCAGGTGCAACTTTGAGCGTGTAAACCCACTTGCATGGCAAAACCTTCTTGCTTGTAGGCAAATGCACCAATTTCCATGTTCCATTTTTGTGCAGAGAATCCATCTCTGACTTCATTGCACGCTCCCAAAGAGCCTTGTCTGCCCTCTGTAAAGCCTCCTTATAACATGAGGGCTCCCCACAGTCAATGAGCATCAAGTAGTCAACCCCTGGAAAAAACCTGTCAGGGGCTCTGGAGGGTCTTGTGGACCTCCGTACCCAATGACCATCATTTGCAGGTTGCTGTCCAGCTTGCATATCACCTATTGGTGGCTCCTGTTCCATGCCATAAGGCTGAAAAATCATGCCCTGTATCTCCTCTAACTGTGGTATATCCATAGGGATATCTTCTGCCATGTCTGGCTGTCCATTTGGACCATTTTCAGCACCATTTAAGGGCTGGTTTTGCTGCTGTAATGGCTGATTTACAGCCCTTGGTTGTTGTCCATGATGTCCATCATCATCAAAGATGACTCTGCCAGGCTCCTGTTGCTTTGCAGGCTCCTTATACATGCATGTTTCATCAAAAATGACATCATTGCTGCGTATAATCTTTCTATTCACGGGATCCCAAAGTCTATACCCCATTTCACCTCTGTCACCATATCCTAGGAATATGCATTTGTGAGACTTAGGATCAAGTTTGGTGCGCATTTCCCTGCGTATGTGCACGTACGCAACGAAAAAGTAAAGTGTCTGACACAGACAACATGATGGTGGATCTTGCTAGCTCATCCATATCTTCCCACTCTTCAGCAGTAAGAGAAGCGGGCATTACACCCCTTTCTTTGATAGGCTTGTGCTGCTTCTTCTGGAGCAACACATTATAGCACTGGGTTTGCCAAATATCATAGTTATGTGAGCCTTCAAGCTTCTTGATGTGAAGCAATGAAGAGCTCTCACCTGTGGTTGCCATAGCAATATGCAACCTGTCAATGCCTGACTCCCTGCAAGTGTGCAAACACTGCACCAAAAGCACACAAAGTGCTCACAGTTGTTCTCCCAAAGTTTATCTCCCACTGCGGAAGCACAAATGCAACTCTACTCCCACTGTATGTGATGAAATCACCAAAATCTGGTTGCTGCAGATTTAGGACAGCACCTTAAATGTGCTCTGTTGCCCTTCCAAAGTACTGTACAACAGTACCAAGTGCTCACCAATGATGTACCAAACCTGTACCGATAAGTACAGCAGCTGAAATTGAGCCTTTTGGTCACTCAAATCAATGTGCAGCCATGCCAAAACTTGTACAAAGCTGTACCAAATCTGTACCAGCAGGTACAGTAGCAATAAATGCTCTTCTGGCTGTCCAAATGAGTGAAAATCAGACTTTTACAGTTCCTATCACTGCATACAACAGTCCCGAACAGAAATTGGGCAAAAGCCCCTTGACTGCAAGCTGATTTCTGAGGATTCAAGGCATAAATGTCTTGCCTGCTGCTTTGCCAAGCTCAACAAGCATAAAATCTTGAAAAGCCCCTTGATTTAAGATCAATTTCTGATCATACATGGTACATTAGCGCACATGAAGGCATCCAGAGTCTTCACAATGCTTCCCCCTGGCCACATATACATCCAATACGTAAAAGCCCCTTGATTTACTCGCACATTGAGTGCTTGACAGGCATCAACACATTGCCCAAAGCATCAAATGCGAGTGCCTGCATGCAAATCAATCCAATCGGCACAAAAGCCCCTTGATTTGCACTGCAATTTTGCCCGAATGTGCGATTTCTCACATCATACAGCATGTATGAATGCTTAATTGCACAATTACATCAAAAGCCCCAAATTTTGACATCCAATTTCTTGCAAATTGATCCTGATTGTGACCAATGTCACCCAATTTTGCCAATTTTGCTCAAAAATTGAGCAATTTGGCACCTGTACCTGCTCAATTGATGATTGTACCTGCTCAATTGCAAATCCCAAAAGAAATTGAAGCAAATACCTCGTAATTTCTGATTGCAGGAGAAGGGGAGGCGTCGAATTTGTTCTGATGAGGTGCTGCTGCAAAAATCTGATGCTGCTGTTCGTGCAGACCTTTGTAGTCGGGCATTGGATGACAGGCGAATGACAGTTCAAGGGATTGTGGGTTTGTGTCCCACCGGGCGTGCCAGGAGGTTGTTGTCTTTCTCCACCTCGTATTCACGTTTGCTGTTGACGCTGTCCCACGGCTGCATCCAGTATTGCAGGGCGGCGTGTAGGCGGCCTCTCTAACCCCACCAGGCAGCGGCCACGCGAGAGAAGGGGCGGTAGGCTTTGATGGGTCACCACTCGAATCCGGGTACCACGCCGATGCCCCCCTGGAGGATTTCGACGAATTGGGTTGTGACTTCGGAGACAAACGACGAAGGCTTCTCGGCCACGCACGCCACCGTATGGAGGTTTGGGCGCAAATGTAAACTCCGCCTTCACGGGGACACGTAACGCCGCCTCCGCCTAGTAGCCTTATGCTTTGTGGCCAGGCGTCTACACGCTTTCCCACGATGTCCACCTGCCGTGCGCTGTTGTGCGCTTGGTGTCGCTTCTGCTGCTGCTGCTGCTGCTGTACGCGCCTGGCTGCGCCTGGTTGGCTGTAGGTTAACTGTGCTAGGCAGCCTAGTCAGCCTTAGCTGGGCTGCATGGACTGGGCAAGGCGACCAGTTGGGCAGAATGGACAGTGCGACCAGTAGAGAAATCAGCGCCAAGAGGGAGAGGATTAAGACAGCTACCTAAGGTCTGATACCAGTTGAATGGGAGAGTTAATTAGGGTTTCATGTGGGAGACATACACACAGAGAGAAGAAGGGAGAGAGAGAGAGAGAGAGAGAGAGAGAGAGAGTTGTGGGGATAAGTCAACTCATCAAGATGAGTGTGTGACTCCCCTATCACACATGTATATTGCACTAGTACACATAGTGCACTTAGTACATTAAAAGTACTAAGTGTACTATGTACTATAACTTATGGGCTTGTACACACTATAAGGGTGGGCATAATGCCTTTACCCCAACACATGAAATACTGGATTTCGTGCCACGGCCATAGCACTCTGGCTATCAGTGAGAGTGGTGGTGGGTGTCTGCTGACACTCACGAAGATCAGCCAATAGTCTCCTCAACCATACACAATCTACTGTAGCTGTAAAGACTGCCCTGTACTCAGCCTCACAAGTAGATGTAGCGACAGTGGGTTGCTTTTTACTCAACCAAGATATGCATGAACTGCCAAGAAAAAAACAATTCCCACTGGTGGATTGCATGGTATCATAATCACCAGCCCAATCTGAATCACTGTATGCATAAAGTTACAAGCTGCCCCTCTGGGATAGAACAAACCAAGATCCAGGGTACCCTTAAGATAACGAAAGATGCATTTGACTGCTTGCCAATGCTTTGTGCCTGGGCTGTGCATGAATTTGCTCAACAAAGACACCCCAAAAGATATGTCTGGCCTCGTGTTACACAAGTAAATGAGGCATCCCACTGCCTGGTTGTAAATGCCGGCCTCAAAAGGCTCTCCAATATCATGCATAGTAAGCCGTATACATGGTTCTACCGGAGTAGAAATGGGCTTACATTCATCCATGTGAAACCTTTTTAGCAAACTTTTTATGTACTTAGTTTGCTGCATAACAATGCCATCATCTGTATGCATAAACTGTATGCTGAGGTAGTAGTGTAAAGGCCCCAAATCTGACATATCAAATTCAGCTTTCAAATCAGCTTTGAAATCTGAAATTTGTGCTTTGCTTGTACCTGTAATGAGCATGTCATCTACATACAAGATGACTATGAGAATATTGGCATCGGTTTTCTTCACATACAATGTGCTTTCAGCTGGACTATTCTCATAACCTTGGCTGGTTAGATGAGCATGTATCTTATCATACCAAGCTCTTGGAGCTTGTTTTAACCCATACAATGCTTTGTGCAACCTGCATACTTTATGTTCCTCACCAGGAACTACAAAACCAATGGACTGATTTACATATACTTCCTCCTGTAAATCCCCATTTAAGAATGCAGTTTTGATATCCAATTGATGCACTTTCCATCCTTTATGGGCAGCCAATGCAATCATAGATCTTATTGTGGTCATTCTCGAAGTAGGAGCAAAAGTCTCTTCATAATCTATTCGCTTTTTCTGGGAGTAGCCTTTAGCCACAAGTCTTGCTTTGTACCTGTCAATAGTACCATCAGACTTTCTTTTGACTTTGTACACCCACTTTGTGCCAATTACATGCTTGCCTTTAGGCAATTCCACAAGATCCCATGTATTATTCTTCATGATAGAAGAAATTTCAGCTTGCATAGCTTGCAACCAATGCTCATTCTCATGTGCTTCTTCATAAGAAGAAGGCTCTTCTGAATCAAAGAGACCACCCATTGCGAATGCAGACTCCCCACAATGTACATTCAAAGCATGGCTGGAACTAGTCCTTGTTCTACCTGTGAGTGGAGCTGCAAGTTTGCTTTCTTGCAAAGTTTTCAGCAACCATCTTGGCACTGACTTGGCTGTGTCTATGGCTGTTTGCTCTTCCCTGACAAGATCTTCCACTTCTTCTACAGAAGGGGACTGAATGGCTGGCTGGTCCACATGTTCTACATGTGGATTTTCTTGTGTAGGGGCTGGCTGATCTGAATCTCCCCTAATTGCAATGGGTAAAAGTCCATCAAACATGTCCTGTATGCCTGTATCATTGCTTTTATACAAGCTGTACATGGGCTGTTCTGAATTTTCAGCAAATACCACATCTCTACTGACAAAAATCCTTCGTGTAGTTGGATTATAAAGACGGTATCCTTTGCTTTCATTGCTGTAGCCCAGAAAAATGCATTTAATTGCTTTATCATCTAGCTTTGTTCGGAGTTGTTCTGGCACATGTGCATATGCCAAACACCCAAATGTACGCATATAATCCACTGTTGGCTTTCGGCTATACCAAGCCTCAAATGGTGTTATGGTTTTCAAAGCTTTTGTTGGACACCTGTTCAACACATGAGCTGCACACATTATAGCTTCCATCCAAAATTTGTGAGGCAACTTTTGTGCTTTCACCATGCATCTTGCCATCTCCATGAGAGATCTATTTTTCCTTTCAGCTACACCATTCTGTTGCGGTGTATAAGGCACAGTACATTGGTGTTTGATGCCCTTTTGAAGCATATAATCCTTGAATGCATTTGACATGTATTCTCCACCTCTATCTGAGCGGAGTGTTTGGACTTTACATCCACACATATTTTCAGCCATTGCTACAAAGTGTCGAAAGCTTGTAAACACATATGCTTTCGCTTTCAAAGGGTAAGCCCAAGCAAACCTGGAGTAGTCATCAATGAATGTGACGAAGTAAAGATGCCCCCCTATGGATGGTGTCCGCATTGGACCACATACATCACTATGTATGAGCTGTAATTTACTTTCAGCTCTAACAGCTCCATCTTTGGGGAATGGTTTCCGTTGCATCTTTCCCAAAATACACCCCTCACATACATGTCTTGGTGGAGACTCAAGAGGCGGCATATTATCAACCATATGATGCTTTCGCAAAAGCATCAAACTCTGAAAATTTACATGCCCAAAACGAGCATGCCATAGCTCTGCATCATGCATAGCAGGAGTGTGGGCAGCCACTGTATTTGCATCATAAGTGCGCTTGTCATAGCTGTCCAGCTTATACAAGCCTTTGTATCGTGTTCCAGAAGTGACTATTTCATAACCCTTTGATGGGTCTTTTACCAAACACTTCCCGTCTTCAAATTCAACCTTTAAACCTTGGTCGTTTATGGCTGAGACGGAGAGCAAATTTTTCTTTATCCCTGGAACATACAATACATTTTTCATACATATATTGGCACCATTGGCTGCAATAAGTATGACATTACCAATTCCCTTTACTGGATATGTGGTATGATCTGCACATGATACAGTGCGGCCTTTTGAAGCATAAACTAAGTGCTGAAATACATCTTTGCATGAAGTGATGTGGCTCGAAGCACCACTATCAAAATACCATGATGCATTCTGTCTGTCAGATGCAATGCAAGACATATCAGTGTCCGAAGCACTTGGTGTGTCACTAGTGCATGTGACCAAAAAAGCGTACTCTTCCTGGATTACATTAGCTGATTGCTGTGCTTTGTCATCAGAAGAGTCTGCTATACTGCATTGCCTGCTTCTTTCCTTTTCTCTTTTGCAATCCGCTTTCTACATTCACTGATGTAGTGTCCAGGCTTATGGCAGTAGTGACATTTGCCCTTCATTTTGGGCTTGTTTGCATCCCCTTTGTCAGACTTTTCACCACTAGAAGAGGGCTGTCCATGACCAGCCTTGCTAGACTATTGTCCCCCATGCCTAAAGCTCTTTGCTTTACCCTTATCCTTGGCTGTAAATGCCTTTTCTCCACCACGGTTGCTCGATAAGTTTGCTCTTGTTTGCTCTTCCTGCAAGAGTAAACCCATGCAAGAGTAAACCCACGAGCTCTTCAAAAGTGACGGGATCACCACCTCCTCTCATTGAGAGGTTGAGAGAGGTGTGAAAGCCCAAGTAGGAAGGCGGTAAAGAATGAAGAGTGTTGGTGACCATGTGTTTGTCTGGGATAACCTCATCAATGTTGAGCAATTGTTCCTGCAAATCTTTCACTTTGGTGAGATGATCTGCCATGGAGTCACCCTCATCCATAGAAAGAAGATCCAATTGCCTCTTCAAGTAGGCAACTCTTGCCTCGTTGCGTACCTGATACATTGCTTCCACACACGATGCCCCAAAGCCCTTTGGCTACCAGCAAATTACGGATCATGAAACTCCAGAGGGAGTAGTTAGATCCATCTAGCTTGTCCTCCTGGGTGAGCACACCAAATACATCTGTAGCATTCTGTGCCATGTCAACAAAATATATCTGCAAGCAAACCAAGCACCAATGTGCACTGCCAGGCAACCAAATGTATGCCTGCAAACCAAAGCAAGTGTAAACCTGCACCAAATTGCCAATTACACACAATGTGTATACATACGCGACAAATCGCAGCTGTAATGCCCGATTACATGCTCCAATCATAAAATCCCCAATTTTTATGCACTCCAATCGCTTCAATGTGCATCTAATTGGCCAATATTCACAAAAGCCCCAAATTTCTGCAAGTGAAAGAGGTTCAATTTGTTGATTTTGACCTCAATTTTGAAAACCCCCAAATTTCTGCAAATAAGAGGTTCAATTTGCTGATTTTGACCTCAATTTCAAAACCCCCAAATTGCAGGCAAAGCAAAATGCCCAAATTTTTTTTCAATTTGAAGATCTCTATCGCATGGGCGAACCTCTAGAGATTCTCCTCATCTCTGGATAAGTATGCTAGTGTGTCATTGACAAACTCTGAGTCAAGCAACTCCTCCTGCGCCCGGATGGGAAGATGCAGCCCTTGAAGCCCTGTCTGCTGAGGGAAGAGAAAACTGCTCATGCCCTTGGCAACAAACAAGAATAGATAAGGTGCCAGTGGACAACCCTGTCGGACTGAGCAAGAAAGTGGAAATTTTTCACCTCTGGCTCCCTGAATGAGAACCTGGCTGTGTGTAGAAGCCGAATAGAACCTACAAGCACCTTGGACCCACTCCTCGGGAAATCCCATCTGGCACATCATCCCCTCTAGAAATCCCTAGTCCACCCTTTCATAGGCTTTCTCAAATTCCAAAAGGAGAACTATAAGATCCTACAGTGGTCGCCTCCCAAAGTGAAGATGTTGTTGAGTATACTCCAATCTTGGACGAAAACTGCTTGTGTGCCATGAATCAAATTGGGGAGGAAAGGTTGCAGTTGCGTCGGCTGATGGCTTTGGCTAAGATTTGCTAGGTGGTCCCTAGGAGGGTGATGGGTCTTCATTGCCAAATCTCCAATCTGTTACCACCCTCCTTGGGAATCAAATCTGATAGCCTCTACGGCAGGGAGCTTGTGGTCATAATCTCATTGAAGGCAGATTTGAAGCCGCCTTCCATGAGATCCCAATGCCGAAGAAATAAGGAAACCCATCTTCTCTTGGGCATTTGGCCTTTGGGAGTGCCATCAGAGCCTCCGCAAGCTCCTTTGAAGTAAAGGTTCTCAAACAAGAAAGTTCGGAGAGCGGGGGGAACCATCTCTCTTGTGTGCCGCCAGACCCGCTCACACACATCCAACACTTTAAAGGATAGGGGGGCACCCGTGAGAAGAGAATGGAAGAAATCCGTGGCAATGGCTCGCACATGGGGGGGATCCGCAACTATGGATCCATCCTGACCTCGCAACTTGCGGATACCATCTCTTTGCCTGTGCGGGCTTGAAATCTCAAAGAAATCTCCGGTGACTCTGTCTCCCGCTTGGGTCCAAAAGGAGGCTCTAGCATGGTATCTAAACTCCACTCTCCGTTCCTCAATGGAGCTAAGCTCTGTACGGGTCGCAGCCAACTAGACCTCAATCCAGTGGCTATTCGGGGTATTCTCCTGAAGCTGCTCTCCAAGGAGGCAAGGCTCTAACGGATGCTCCTTCGCGCGCTCTGAAGCCAGCGAGTCTGCTCTATGCGGCCGCAAGCCCACTCATCCACATAAAACCGGTCTAATCTAGAAAGGTTGGGGCCTGGCCTTGTACTCCTCTTGTTGGATTGCGAGAAGCACGGATTCTTGGATCAGATTTGGAGTGGAGTCAGAGATAGGGTAGGGTTTTTAGTGAAAAGGTTGCCCCACGAAAGGATGGATGACATGTTTGGGAGTCCATGAGGAGACAAAGGGATGATGACAGTCATCCAAGGGTCAAAAGCATCAAGTTTAGCAGAGGGGGATGTTATGTGCATGACATGTACATGCTTATCTTTGGGCTAATCCTTGAAGGGCAATAGATAAAAACCAGATTTAGGACTTGATTATGGAGCTATTGCAGCTAGTATTGGTAGGGAAGATGTAGTGGAATGGACCAGGTGGCTGTTGGGTGGCCAGTCCACTAGAGCTTCCAAAGCCTATATAAGCAGCCGCATAGCTCATTGCTAGTTATCTCTCACCTACTTGGGTGTTAGATCCTAAACTAGGCGTAGATTAGGTATTGCTACCTTTTGAAGGGCAGCCAATGGCTTGCCAGAACTGTATCCTTTTTGTATACTATGAATATACTGAAAATTCAGCTCTCTCTCTCTCTCTTCTCTCCATCTCTTGCTTGCGTTCTGCATCAGGGTGTTCTAGGACAGGTGTTTAGGGCTGAAAGAAGACTCCCAGAGCTTCCGCATGTGACATTTCTTTTGAAGTCGTTGTCCAAGTTGCAGCCACCAGCTGAGGCGGCATGTTTTTCTGAACAGCGACTCCATGTGTGTTTGCGCTTTTTTTGGGGGTGGGGGGGCAGGATGTGTTGTTTGCGTGCTCATGTGCGGTCTTTGGTAATGGTTTTGCACCCAAAGGTGCAAATGATATGCATACTATTTCTGAAATATTGTACAATGTTTTACTTCTTTTCCTTCTGCATATTCTTGAACACTTTCAAAACCATAGCTGTTCTTAGTGCTACTCACTGCTGACTAGATGCTTGTCTGCTGTTGGCTGTTGTTTTGAACAGAGGCAGGTCTGCCGGCTGTTTGTGTCCCCAGGAAGCAACAATCATCAGGGGGTATGGTCCTTCACGTATGCATGTCTTTGATAGGATTTTTATAAATAAAATGTTTAATACCCTTGGAAGGGTTTTATAATAGACGGTGGAGCCAAAAGAAATGTTGTTGTTTGATGTGAAGTGGCCAATGCAAAAAATAGGGGCACGGTTGATGAAAACATCTGTTTCAATGGTGCAAATGTGTGACATCTATGCTAAACGTGCTTTTGGCTGGCTGCAAATGCATTTGTCTTGCTAGTTTAACAGCATTGTATGAGTCAGCAGGTGCTGTGCATTTGTGATTTATGTAATTGCCTTGTCCCATATCAAGTGGCTATATAGCTTGTTCGATGCGTATGCTGTGGCTGGTTTCTGGAGATTTTGGGTCCCAAAAATACCACCCCAAGGCAAATAAATGCCTTCACATTCTCAACAGCTTGTGTCGAATGAACTCACTCTTCTGTAATCCTCTGTCATTTGTGTTAAGACCATAATCTTTGTTTTCCCATGGTTCACTGTGAGTCCCTCTCTTGGCAGATGCATCCAAGTGTCAAAGCAAGCCCCCTGTTGTCTCCATGAGAGTAGATTCTTTCCCTCTGAGAGTGCCCATGAAGTGGATATGGTGATCTTGCTAATTGACACCTCAGACGACCCTCTCCCTGCCTTCACCGCCATCAAAGCCATGAAAGGGCTCAAGAATGGTTGAGCCAAAGACCATGAAGGACTTCAATCCAAGTGATTTACTCATGACTGTGGCACACTCTAATCCATCCTGGTGAGCAACTTATATCAGGCAGTGTACCAAGGCTTCCTTAAATTTACTGTAGAAGACAATTATTTTTTGAACACCCAACTACAGGACTCCTATTGTTGGTCAAACAGCCAGTCCCCGCAGAGTAAGGAATCTCAGAGGAGGCCCTGTAAGATCCACAAGGATAAGGAATCTCAGAGGAGGCCCTGTAAGATCCACAAGGATCTCCCTAAACACAAACAACCAGATTAGTACCAAATGGAAGGGGTGCAAGCTAGCTCACCACCCAACTGTAGATTCTATCCGGAATCACCCCTGAGCCGGAGGCTAAGGCTCCAATCCCACGAACCATGCCAGTCAGCACTAGTATACCCCTGTGCCTGGCTGCTGAGGCCTTTGGCATGACCGTCCATGATCCGTCAAATCCAATCATGTTCCTGACGGTAATCCTGGTCCATCACATACCACAGAGTGAATAACTCCATGAAAACTATAATAACCGAAGTCTCAGTTATATAGTGGCTAGTGCTGCTATAAATAATTGTCTGGTCATAAATAGCTAGTATACTTGTTATTATTAACCATGAGCCTTAGTCGCTTGCATAATCCTGCTTCCTCTAATCACAGGGCTCCCCTAACACTACCGGATTTGGCCACTAAGCCTGAGGATTAGTATTAGGTATGTAACATACTTCCCTTCATTAAACATTTCCACTCTTGGAAATAAAGCTTGGGAAACATAGCCACCTCAAACATTTGCCTGTGAAATCAGGTTTCATTTCTGTCTAACGAAACCACATAGCTGGGTATCCAAGAATCAGCTCAGTTGAAGCTGCTATTCCTTCAGACTATCACTGTGGAAACAAGAGAAAACTAGAACCTACTCAGGCTCTTGAGAAACACAACAATCCCTCAATCCCCCATCTCCTTAGGAAGTTGGAAAACCTGAAATCACTGAGACAATTGTCTTCTAGCTACAACATGATACCCCATACCTAGGGAATAACTTACCAGCCTTCCCCGATCATAATGTTTTAGAACTGTCGGGTACTCTCAAACAACCCAGCATTCAAGTGGGTAACTTTGTTGGTGAATGCCTCCTATCAGAAAATAACCATGCTCTATCTTGAACGCTCCTGATAGCATCTGATGCACCGACTAGCTATCCTCTCATAAATCTCTATTTGCATCAATCCAAATATCCTTAAGTACCATAGTTACCGGAGATGCAAGTTGAAAACTGTACATCAGCATACTCAAGACTGTAATCGGTATCCGAATGCTAGTACAACGTAGACAAAGCTTAACATAGGGATGTACCTCTCCCATCAGATGGTCAACTGGAGACGTATGCATAAAGCATATCCTCCAAAACCTAATGCACCTTCTTGTTTGCCCAATAGGCAGAGGATGCTAAGCAAATACTTTCGTATTCGAGAATCATACAACTATCTGGTATCTTTGCACTCTCATCATAAGTAACCTTAGGGAATGCTCCTATTTGGACCGTCATAGTCACAGGGGATGGACACTTGGAACGGGGGGACATCGTGCCGAGAACACTTTGGGACGGGGACGGATGGACGTCCCCAGTTGGGCGTCCCTCACAAGGGACGGCGTTCCCTCACAAGGGACGGCGTTCCGGGGATGGATCCAGGAGGGGATGGCTGCATTGGAACGCCCCAAGTTACCGTTTGGGCAATAGTCACATTTTTGACCTTTTTTTTTTTGGCCGTTTGGGGGGGGGGGGGCTTTTCGCGGGCCTTTAGCCTTGGCCCATAGGCCTTTAGCCTTTGAGGCTTTGGGCCTTGGCCTCTCTCTTGCCTCCCTCCCTACACGAAGACACACACACACACACACACTTCCTCTCACACTTCAAGCTTAAGTTTCACACACACACTCTATCCCTCAAGCGGCGAGCCTTAAGGGCCATGGTCTCAAGTTTCAAGCTCTCACACAAGCAAGCTCTAGCCTCTCATGACTTACACACTCTCCCTCACGCACACTCTCTCTCAAGCTTCACACACACACACACCCCCACCCACCCTCACACTCATGTTCTCCCTCAACTTTCAAGGCTCAAGCCTCACTCTCTCTCTCTCTCTCTCTCTCAAGCTATCAAGTGACAAGGAGGCATCCATTATCCATCATCCATGGCATCCTCCTCACGTGGCGGCGGCACTTCAAGTTCCAACTACCTGTAGAAGGACGACGGGATGGACATGTTGGGATGAGGTCAATCACACCCCATCCCCTCATAGAGGCGGTGCACGGCCATGGGCATGCAAGCTTTGCCCTTATAGGCGAGTGGGTGGCGTCGACAAAGTAATTTTTAAGTGCCGTTCCTACTCCCGTCCTTGTTCCCTACATACAGCTGTCCCCCGTCCTGTTCCCGTCCGCTGTTACCGTTCTCCATCCCTCGTGACTCTGCGGACCATGTTCAATCCAAAACACCACTGATATAAGACATTGAGATCATGTTCAAAATAGAACACCGCCAATAAAACCCCTCTAGTGCAAGTCAATATCTCTCAATGCAAATCCATGCGATGACTACAAACCATCCACCCTTTTCTAGGGTTAACTACTCTTGGAGTTATACCTTCAAGTTCTAAAGTCTCAGGAAAACATGAGATATCAAAACCCGCACTAAACATAAGCTAGTTGTCACTAGGAGTCCTATGCTTAGCATCATCGCAGGCAAATTTAACCAAATCATATGGTCTCCTAGCGTCGAATGCATACAACATTCCACCAAAATATGATATATCCTCTCTGCTGCGTGACAGAGCGAGGACAATCATCATGAGTAGGAACTCAATGCAGTCAATCCTGATTGCCTGAAGTACCTAGAAACTTCAATTTTTGCCTAGCCACTGTGTCAAGGTAATATAGATGCCAAACAACATGACAGTGTTACTGGGACCAGGTTTAACTAGTATAACCCCACTAGTCAGCAACCTACCACATAGTCTTGGATAACGAATCCAATAACTGTACATTTGCCACATTAGAGGATAGAGCTCATAGCTCATGACCAAAGGCAAGTAAAACATCAGTTTTACCATCAAAGAATCGCGAGGTTAAAAGATCTACCTCACCAAGGATCCGTGAACCGCACATGAAGTAGACCCTAGCGTCCAATACCACAAGGATGTGCCCCATATATGTTTTACAATTCCATTAGTCACCAGTTTGTGGATCCCAAATATTTAAATTGCTGGCGATATTCGGCACACAAACTAACCCTTCACAGAAGAATAAATCTATCCATGAAATCCATTGAAAATTGAAATGCCATCCGTGATACAATCTCTGAGTATGGATCTTTGCAGATTATATTGTGCGTGCCTCAAGATCTACTGGTAACTAAGCTGGTTTCCCAACACCACTGAGAACAAGCAAAACATAGCAGCTTCACCATACCAGTGACGAAACAAAGAGCTTCACCACCCCAATCCTAGATCCAATCATAGATGCAATCAATCTGCAATAGCACTCCAATCATTTGCAATCCCCAATCCATTTTCCCTGCTCCTTGTAATGGATTCAAAAATCAGTGCGTCTTACATTCGGTCAACTAACACCCAACATAAATATGGATGCATGCGGAAATCCTATATGCAACATATCCTAGCATCACATACCACCAAGATACACTCCATATAAGACCTCCTTTAGACCCATGAGTCCAGGTTAGAGTGATCACTTCCTTCTTGGACCTTGTTTTGAGACAACCAGATTCCTACCTAAATGTCAGCCACTTTCAGGTTAGATCTCCACATCAATCTACCAATACAACATGTGAAGCTTTTATAGCTTTATTAACATGATTAAGACTTAATTAACGAACATAAGACAAATGCTGATAGAAAGATTGAGATGAGATGTTTGCATTAAGACAGGGGCCTTTCTTAAATAGAGGCCGAAAGGGGTACAAGTGAAGAGACACATCCCTGGGAAGGGGTGTGGCTCTTGAGTCAACGGTTATGTCCTTTGGACTTAGGGTGTGCCTTTTAATGAATAGACATGTCCTTTGATAGTGACCCATGTGTAAGGGTGTGACCCTTCACAGGTATCCTTTCAGTTAATAAGGGATTAATGAGTAATTAAGGAGAGATTAAGAGAGTTAGTCACAATCGTGACATTCCCTCCCACTTAAAATAAGACTCCGGCTAAGAAGAGATGGTTGTCTTTGAAAGAATTCCCGAAGAAGTTCTGGATATTCCTGTAAGTCTTCATCACTTTGCCAAAAAGAGTCGGAATCATCAAGATCTCTCCATTTAACCAAAAATTCTGTAGTGAGTTTATGTCGTGTTTCTTTCTGTTTGACATCAAGAATTATCTCTGGAATTAAGAGTATGTGTTTATCTTCGATTTCTGGAACATAAACCAAATGATCTAAAACTGGAAAATCACCGTCCACAAACTTCTTGAGCCAAGAAATGTGGAAAGTTGGATGAATTCTACCCCAAGAAGGTGGTAACTCCAACTTATAACTGAGAGATGAGTTCTTCTTAATAATACGAAAGGGTCCATAATATCTTGGGTGAAGCTTTGGGAAAACTGATTTCACTGTCTTGTATCGATGAGGGGCAATATATAATAATACCAAGTCTCCTTCTTGAAATTCAATGTGACGACGACGCTTATTAGCTGTGCGTTGATATTGCTCTTGGACGCTGATCATCTTATCCTTAATCTGTAGTAGAATATCTTGCATTTCCTGAATGAGGTGGTCTGCTAAAGCCACTTTATGTTGAAGAACAAAGTTGGCAGGAATAAGGGGAGTATGGCCATAAGCTGCTTGAAAAGGTGTCATTCCAATAGCTGAATGATAAGAATTATTATAAGCAAATTCTACCAACGGTAAATATTCTTCCCATGAAGCTAATTGAGACTGAACATAATATCGCAGCATTTCTTCCAAAATCTGATTAACTCGTTCCGTTTGGCCATCTGTCCGAGGATGATAAGCAAAGCTAAAGAGTAAATTTGTACCAAGAGACTTGAATGTTGAAGTCCAGAAATGTCCTGTAAACTTTGCCACCGGACCAAAGAAAGTTCCTGATGAGCCTTTGCACCTAGCCAATGCACGCCCGAGAGAAGGCCCAGCAAGAAGTGATGTACCACATGGTAGCAAGCAGAACCTGGTTGGCCACAACCACTCGGCCAGCCAGAGATAAACGAGCGGTACTCCAATACAGAAGCTTCTTCCGAATGCTCAGAAGAAGGGGGGCTATCTGCTGCTCCGGAGATATGTCAATGCCCACATAGCATCCCAAATAGCGCACTGTAGTGCCGGGGGCCAGCCACTGAAACCCATCAACTGGCCTCCAAGTCGGGGGGGGGCACAGAATTGACCCACAACCCACACGACTTGTGCCAGTTGATCAAAGCGCCCGAAGCTCTGCAAAACCTGTCCATGGCTGAGGCGAAGCGGCGAAGGTTCTCCTCCCCTCCCTGAAGATAGACAGCAGTGTCATCCGCAAACTCCGAGTCTAGGAGCTCCTCCGAGGTGCGGATGGGGAGCTGGAGGCCCCGCAAACCTGTATCCTGTGCCGTCAAGAAAGTGCTCATGGCCTCCGCCACAAAAAGAAAAAGAAAGGGCGCCAAGGGACACCCCTGCCGCACCGAGCGTGAGAGCTGGAACCTCTCTCCGTGCACGCCCTGTATTAGCACCTGGCTATGAGCCGATGTGTAGAGTGCAGAGACCCCACGGATCCACTGAGGGGGGAAGCCCATCCTCTCCATAGTGCCTTCCAAGAAGGCCCAGTCCACCCGATCATATGCCTTCTCGAAGTCGAGAAGGAGCACTGCCAGATCCTCCTGCCGAAATCTAGCCAAAGCCGTAGCCTCCCAGAAAGAGAAGATGTTATCCAGGATGCTCCTATCCTGGATGAAGCCTGTCTGCGTGGAGTGGATGATGTCCGGAAGGTGAGGCTGAAGCCGCCTGCTGATCGCCTTAGCTAGGACCTTGTAGGCCGTGCCTAGCAAGGTGATCGGTCTCCACTGTCTAATCTCCAGTCTGTCTCCTCCCTCTTTGGGGATCAAGTGAATCAACCCCTCTGCCATGCTGTCCGGCATGTCTCCCGACTCGATGATCTCCTGGAATGCCAATCTGAAACCCCTATGCAAGAGACCCCAGTACCTCTGGAAGAAAGCCACTGAGAGACCGTCCTCTCCTGGGCATTTGCCCCGAGGAAGTGCCTGAAGAGCCGCCTCCAGTTCCGCATCCGAGAAGGGGGAGAGAAGGGAGTGCTGCAAATGGGCCGGCACAACCGGTCTCGTGAAGCTCCAGACTGCCTCCCGAGCCTCTCTCACCCTGTCATCTGCCGGCTCAGCAGAGAGCAGATCCCTGTAAAAATCTGTGGCGATCACCCGAACCCTGGGGGGATCCACCACTACCTGGCCATCAGCGTGCCGAAGACGCCTGAGACCCTCTCGTCTGAAGCGAGGCCCTGTCACCTCAAAGAAATCCCGAGTCACTCTGTCTCCAGCCTGTGTCCAAAAAGATGCCCGAGCATGGAATCGGAACTCCACCCTCCTCTCCTCGATGGATCTGATCTTTGTGCGAGCTGACTCCATCTGCTCTGAAATCCAAGGGCTCGTAGGATCCCTCCCCTGAAGTCTCTGAAGGGAAGCTAGACTCCTCCGCAGGCTCCTCTCCTGCTCTCTGAAAGCCTCGAGACGGTCCAGGGCAGCCTGTCTGAGCATCCTAATGATCTCCCGCAATCCCCTGTCAAGATCGCTGGCTACCGATCCTCTCCTGAACTGAAGCTCCCGCCAGACCTGCTCAACTCTGGTCGCAATCTCGGGCTTCTCTATGAGACAATCTGGAATCCGGACGCTCTGGCCTCACTCTCCTCTCGTAGGGTCCTCGATCTGGAGAAGCACTGGAAAGTGGTCTGAAAAAGAAGAGCCTGCAAGTATACCCACAGTGCCACCTCTATCGCAAGCCCACTCATCAATGTAAAACCTGTCAATGCGGGAAAGGTCAACTCCTGTGGCCCGTCTATCCGAGCGCGAGAAAGATAAACTCCCCTGCATCCTGCCAAACTCCGAGAGAGTCCACGGATCCTGGCCTCTCACCTGCAGCACTAGCTCCTCCCAGGCAGCGAGCTCCGGCCCATGAATGGTCTCCTGGCTGCCCCCCATCCTGTCCTCTGCATCCTCCAGCATGTTGCAATCCCCCCCTAGGCACCAATGGTCTGCCATGGGGAGGGACTGCCTAATGGTGCTCCAGAACTCAGCTCTCCCAGTCGCCCCATTAGGGGCGTAGAAGTTGAGGAAGCCAATGCGGTCTTCCCCAACCCGAAGGATGATCCACTGCGCTCGACCCTGAACCAGAGTGCCAGAATCCACAACCTCGGATAGAAGCTGCTCGCTGACTGAGATGCATACTCCACCCTGGTTCCCCTGGGAGCCATATGCCGGTGACCAAAAAGTGTGACGCCTGCCTGGCAAGATCTTCCCGCAGGTGCGGGTGCGCCCGGCAGAAAGGTGGTGCTCCTGGATGAAAAGGATATCTATGGGCCCTCCAACGAGAGCCCTCTGGATCTCCTAGCGAAGTCTGCCCCAACCAATGTAGCAGCGAGGTCCACCAAGACCCTGGATGTTCCATGAGAGGATCCTCATGGATGAGCTATGGCAAGTGAAGCAGCCGCCACTGGCTCACCCCTCTCAGCCGGCCCGGATGAGCTGCCCTCCACTCTGTGAGTCTTGGGCGCCGGCTTGGAGGGAGAATAGTCACTGTCTGTTCGGGTGCGGAGTCTCTCCAAAACGAGGGTGACCTGTCTCTGTGTCCAGCCCCACTCCACCTTCGCCCTGTCCAGGGCATAGGCGTGAGACCAATCCTCTGCATATATGTATCTAAAGGTAGGCTGCATCCTCGGGGCGGCGTGGAGGAGAATCAGCAGCACCACCTCAACTGAGGTGTGGACCGGATCCGCCCGCCAATCTCCTATACCAAACAAGCTCATGCGGGCTGAGTCTAATCGGGTCTGCAATAGGTCCGTGAGCCCCAAGTCACTGAAGTGGTGAGAAAACTCCAGTATCTGATCACGCAAAACTTCCTCTACAGAGTTGCAATCCCATGCTGTGTCTGGGGCTTCACTGAGAGGAAAGGAGAAGGCCACCATGCTGCTCACCACTGAAGGAGAACGAGATGGATGGCACACCACGCATACTCGCAAGGGCGCGACCAGTGTCTCGAACGGGCCAGCATCCAGCTGGAGACACCTGAAGAAACCGTAATCCACTGGGAGCCCTATCACTCGCGGGGGTCCCCCAGGGGAGGCTGGAGAGAACTCTGTGGCGGGCGAAGCTAGGATCGCCATCTCCACCGGCCCGGAGTGGCGGTGGAACAGCCGCTGAACTGAACTCTGGCCTACCCAGCTGCGCTGCCCCGGGGCAGTGGGTGGTCTGGAGGAGTATCCTGGAGAGGCCGAGGGAGGGATGGTGGCTCACGGAGAGGAGGGGGGAGAGCGAGGAGAGGATGGAGAGGCATCTGCCAGAGGAGAGGTGTCAGGGGGGGCCGCCGGGGGAGGCGGGAGGGGGGGGCTGGGGGGGGGGAGAGGGGGGGGGGGTGGAAGGAGCGCTCTCCGAGTGAGGGGAAGAGGGGCCGGGGGTCGCGGAGTGCGGCCCGGGATCCTCAGGAATCTGCTCCATGGAGGGGGCGGGGCCCCCCGCGGGGGGAGGCGGGAGTGGGGTCTCCACATGGGGGGCTCCACCGACGGCCTCAACAGGCATTGAGATTGAATCCTCGTCCATCGGGGTGGGACCTGCTGGCCGCCTATCCCTGACTGGAGCATAAGTGTGGGTAGGTGCCTGGACGCCAGTCGGAGTCGCCTGTCCGCCAGCCTGTGCTGCCTGCTGGCGTCTGCGACGGTCCTTGCGGGCCGGGCGTTTCCGCCGACGAACCTCTTGCCATCCGCCAGCCTCCTGGGTCTGCGCGGCATCCTCCGCCGGGGGGGCCTGCTCGTCAGATGATGGCGCCTGCTGAGACGAGCCAGGGATGTCCGGTCTCTGAGGTGGATGGCCACCCCTCGGGCCTCCTGAAGGGGGTCCAGAGGCGGCAGAACGTGAAGGATGAACCCCCTTGCGGGGACAGGCACGTGCGAGGTGGCCCATCTCCCGACAGATGTAGCACTGGCCGGGGAGGCCCCAATACTCCACGCGCTGTATCAGATGTCCTCCAGAAAGACAAGGGAGGAGGATCGTCTTCGGGAGGGACTCCGGTGACGGAACCACAGCACGAATGGCCGGGAGTCCTGCTGCCCGAGCTATCACTGAAGCCGCTCTCTGAGGCGTCTCCACCACCTGCCCGAACGCCTTGCCAATGGATGACAAGAGGGGCAAGTACTCCCTGCGGAGTCCAGGAAAGCAGATAATGATGGGGAAACGTCGCGCCTGCTAGCGGGTCAGAAGCGGGGTCGAAACCGTGAGTCCATCGCGCCAGGAACGCCCGGGATGAGCGGAGGGCAATGGGGCTCCGAGCCAGCACCGTCTGAGCTGCCTGGGGGGACTCGAAATCCACCTGGTAGTAGCCACGTCCCAAAAAATTGACGCTGACGATCTTGGCAGGCACGCCAACGAGGCTGCCTTGCAGAAGGTCGCGAAGCTCTCTCCGCATCGGACGGCTACCCACTATCTTGCAGACCAAGGAGGAGGCCTCAAGAGCGGATACTGTGGAAACAAACAACTGATGATCTGCATCTGTGAACTCCAGACGGAGACCGGAATCGGCAGGGGTAGTCGGAGCGGCTTCCATGGAGTCCTCCATAGGGAAAAGGCCAAAGACCGGGGTCACCAACGGGAGGGACACAGCCCTACGAGGTAACGGCGAGGCGGAAGGAGAGAGGATAGCGGGGGCGGAGCGGGGGGGGGGGAGGGGGGAGCTGAGGCGGGGGAGGAGAAGGGCTTGCACGCACCTCAGTATAGCAGGCGGAGAGAGGGGGAGGGAAGGGCTGGGGGAGAGGGAGGGGCAGGCGACAGGCAGCGAGGGGGTGGGGGGGCATGCGCAGGCTGAGAGAAGGTGGTGGGGATGGCGCAGTGAGGAGGAGGGAGGGGCTAGCGCAGCTGCGCAAGAAGGAGAGGGAGCGAAGGAAAGGCGGGAGCTGGGGACGCAAGGAGGCGAGGTTCGTAGGCAGGCCACCGTGTTACAGTCACCACAACCTTATTCTTGATAGTTAACTTATTAAGGGCACGATAGTCGATGCAAAGACGCATAGACTTATACTTCTTCTTCACCAAAAGCACTGGAGCTCCAAAAGAGCTTTTACTTGGTCGAATATGTCATTTCTCCAAAAGTTTAGTAAGTTGTCGTTGTATCTCCTGAGATTCCGTAAAAGAAACTCGATATGGAGCACAAGTAGGTGGAGCACTACTAGGAAGAATATCAATAGCATGGTCGACTGGTCGACGAGGTGGGAGGACCGCAGGAAGCTCCTGAGGAAAAGGATCCAAGTATGGAGCAAAGAAAGGTTGCCTGAGATACATCACCTTTGTATCTATGTCCTCGGGAGGGTCGTTTGCTGAATAGACCATTAAAAGTGCTGAGGAACAACCACTCTTGCGGACCCTCCGTTTCACTTGAAGAGCTGAAAGGGTTGGTGTAGAAGGTTGGTCTCTGATTTCTTCGAGAGCCACAAGCATACCATTTTGAGCAAATTGTATAGAATGGTTCCGGAAACTGATCAGGGGATCATATTGATACAACCATTCTTGACCAAGGATCATATCATAATGTGCCAAATTCATGACTTGGAAATCCAATTTGTCACGATAGTGCTGAATTCGAAAGGAGAGGTGTTTGACAATGGTGTTACACAAAGATGTAGAACCATCGGCAAGCTCTACTTCATAAACAACATTACTTGGGGAAGTCCGAATCTTCAATCTCTGAGTCAAGGTGGTTCCCACAAAATTATGAGAACACCCACTGTCAATGAGCACCTGAATAGGGTGACTGGAAATAGAACCTTGAAGAACCAAAACCTGAGTAGACCGCTGAGACAACGGTAAAGAGGCAGGTTGTGCTGTAGCAGTAGCGGTAATTACTGAAGCATGTGCAATAGCATGGTGATTAACTGCACGCTTTCCTTGTCAGCAACTAGGGGTTTCTTCGCAGAAATGGGGGGTTCAGCATTAGAATTCTATCGATGGGTTGGCCTTTTGGGGCACTCAAACCAACGACGAGGTCCATTACAAATTGTGCACAATCCTGTCTTTTGTTGATCCCGTCCAGAAGGAACAGTAGAAGGACGAGGATTGCGAGATTGGTCACGTCTTTGGTCCTGTCCACGATCCGAACTGCGTGGCTGGAAGGAGTTAGGACGTCGGAACCGAAAAGAGGACGATCCTTCTGATCGGCGAGGGTGTTGAGAATTATTCCATTGGGGATTAGGCCGGGAGGTAGAAGAGCCAGATGACTCTCTGCGATTGTCTCGGCTCATACGAGATCCATTGGCTTTCTGAAAGTCATTAGCGCGATCGGAAGAGGCCGAATTTCAAGAATTAATGTCTGCAACACGCTCGGCATATCGTATGGCATCGGCAAGATCGACAGGGTTATATTTTTGGACATTGGCACGCAGTGCGGGGTTAAGCCCTTCAACGAAGGCATGAAGTTCGCCCGCTGGGGACAAAGAATCAATCTCCAGTATCAAGTTGGTGAACTGGGAGATATAAGAGGCCAAGGAACCAGTTTGGTCCAAATGGCGTAAGCGAGTACGGGCTTGGAAATCCGCATTGGCAGGTATGAACTGCTTACGGAGGACCCGCTCGAATTTTTCCCACGTTGTAACCGTTTTTCCAGAGTGCTGTCGTCGTTGCCACCATAATAAAGCAGTGTCTTTGAGGAGGGATACCGCAAAAGTCACTTTTTTGGAGTCAGAAAGGGTCATGGATTCAAAGTATAACTGCAGTTTGTAGAGCCATTGGTCTAAGATGCGCTTATTGCGCTGACCACCATAAGAGTTAGGGGGTTTAATTTCCAATTTCTTTGTTTTACTAGCTTGTAAAAGACGATAAAGAGTTTTAAGGTCGTCGCCTTCTACCTCGGAAGGAATGACGTCTTCGTCTGCTAGTACTGTTGCTGAAACATCTGCTGCTGGTACAGAACTTGTGTTGGAGTGGCGATCCGTGTGAAGCTGTTGGATCTGAGAGGCCAAGGATGCCATAGACTCTTGGAGTTGCTGTTGGAACTGTTGTTGGAGTTGCTGCAAAGCTGACTGCCATTTCGGAGGGGCTGGTATGTCAACATGTTCTGCCATGAGAGGAGATGTTGATGTAGAGGCTTCAGGGTGATGAGGCTCTGGGGGTTTTTGCTGCTGATCACGCCGCTGGGTTCTAGTAAGAACCATCGGCTGGAGGGTGCGGCATCTGTAAATCCCGAGAGGAGAGGCTACGTACTGGTGAAGCGGCTATAGACCATCTAGTATAGTAAGGGCGATCCTGTGGGACTGGGTTCGCACGAGAGTCTGCTACTGGAGAAGAAGGTACAGGAGTAGGGGCAGCTACTGGTGTCAAGGGTGTATACGGTGTAGAGGGGCACACCGTGAATGAAGATGGATGAATGTCCTTAGAATAAGTGCAATATTCATGAAAAATGATGCTACACTCGGGGAGGATAGCGCCCATATAAGGATGACGCCTGAGCATAAAACAATAGTGATCCAGATCCTGTGCAGAAGTACGAACACGTATCACCCACACGTCGAATTCTCGGAGGTGAGAAGTCGGTGTGGCTATCTGTATGCGGTAATGAGTGGGCTGGAAATAGGGGGACACACTCACTGGAACAGGGGTTGGGGCTGGTGGAGAAACACGGGTAGGAGAGGGCACTATGGACTGAGAGGGTGTATCCTGTATATAATTGAAGTCATAGGTTTCCTCTGCCATAAGCCGTCGGAAAAGAGGGTAGTGTGTGTCCACGTGATCCCGTAAAAAGGGTATTGGCCCCGGAGGAGTGGAGAGCCCGCAAAGGAATGAAATGGTGGGTTGCTGATATGTTAATACTCCACTTTATGTGAAATGTGTATACCCAAGAAAATGGAAAGATCACACCTGAAGGAGATTGCCATAGTATTGCTGGAGAAGAAGCACCAAGGTCGAAGCCGTCAAGCTGCGGAGCACACCATCATAGACCGCAGGAGCCTAGAAATGAAGAGGCTACTTTTGAGGAAGGGAGGCGGCAACAAATTGGCGCGTAGAAGACCAAGGCAGGCGCCATGTCGTAGGAACCCGTAAGGTAAGTGTAAGGTTTTTTTTTTTTGAAAATTTGCTGATCGCTGGCTGTGGGGTGCTCTCCTTTGTTTTTATTTTATTTTTTTTATGCGCTGGTCGGCGGCTTCACGTCGGGTTCTCCCTTCCTTTTTTTTAAATTTTTTTTTGTGTGCTAGTCGGCGGCTTCAAGTCGGGTTCTCCCTTCTTTTTTTTTTTGTATGCGCTGGTCGGCGGCTGTTCTTCGCTGGCGGGTTTCCTTGCTTGGGCTGGCGGTGGGTGGCCGTTGGGTGCTGGCTACCGGTTGCTTCACGTGGCTGGTAGAAGCCACGTGTATTAAAAGGCTTAATTATAAGCCTTAAGTTATAAGGCTTTATGTTTTATATTTTGTTGATGTGAAACGTCACGTTTAAAAGAAAACGTGAAGAGGCGTGGCTGTAGAGAACGAAGGGTGGCGCCCCATGCTCGGTGAGATATTCAGCCCAAACAGAATGCGATCAGGGTCTCCAGTAGGGTATAGGCATACTACAAGCACTTAGATGGAACCTTGATGTGAGTCTCTGATGGAACCTTGATGTGAGTCTCTGCTTCTCTGCTTCCCATCGTTTTTTTTTTGGATTGAAATTGGGGAAAAATGCTTAATCAAGCAAAATTGGCAAAATTGGGTAAAATTAAATGGGGCATTCTCTCCTGCTCTTCCATTCAACACTTGCTACACCCAATTTTAGGGTTTGGGCGGGCTGATTTTAGGGTTAGGGTTTGGACTGATTTTAGGGTTAGGGTTAGGGTTTGGGCATCTCACAAGGCGGAAAAAAGTTTGCTCTGATACCACTGTGAAGCTTTTATAGCTTTATTAACATGATTAAGACTTAATTAACGAACATAAGACAAATGCTGATAGAAAGATTGAGATGAGATGTTTGCATTAAGACAGGGGCCTTTCTTAAATAGAGGTCGAAAGGGGTACAAGTGAAGAGACACATCCCTGGGAAGGGGTGTGGCTCTTGAGTCAATGGTTATGTCCTTTGGACTTAGGGGTGTCCCTTTTAATGAATAGACATGTCCTTTGATAGTGACCCATGTGTAAGGGTGTGACCCTTCACAGGTGTCCTTTCAGTTAATAAGAGATTAATGAGTAATTAAGGAGAGATTAAGAGAGTTAGTCACAATCATGACACAACATTCCCTAAGACCTCTTATCCTAGGACTACCATAAGTGCTTAACACACAAAAAATGACAAACTATGTCAATACTCAAATGAACACTGTGCCCGTAGCTGCTCACTGTCGCTGAGCATAGCCATAAATGGTTAATCAGTCTCTGAGTACTGCTACCATAGCTAAGTCCTTCCCAGGAATCTTTGAAGAGCATTAATAGCTCGCATTCCAAACAAAGGGCCCATGGACAACTATCCAAATAATAGAAGAAGAATCTGAGAAAATCCCAAATATTACTCAA
This sequence comes from Cibotium barometz, assembly GCF_041138505.1. NCBI lineage: Eukaryota > Viridiplantae > Streptophyta > Polypodiopsida > Cyatheales > Cibotiaceae > Cibotium > Cibotium barometz. Next base: position 9,964,713 of record NC_141056.1, on the reverse strand, counting down.
AATAGAATCACACTGGTCCATGTAAGAGACAATAAATCCCTACAGAACAAAAGTCCCAATCGTACTGAGGAAATTCACCCCTTTTCCACCTTTTGTATCCACCCACTCCAATGTACATGCCCCATCCAGTAGATCCAAAATCCAAAAGGTGGATAACAAGGTTCTATCAAAGAACGTCTTCTCACATACCAAAGCTATATCATTTGTTGTCCAGAAACAGTGAGACGAGGCTAAGTAGAGAATGTCTCATGAATCCGTGAAGTGAAAGACCTTCCAACATCTGTTGTAACCTGGCTTGAACATACATATGAGACAAAGGTATCCTAGAAATAAGATAAGGGTCACCATGTCATAAAGACATCATCCTCATCTACTATACGACACCTGGTATAATCATTGAACCAACCACATGACCTGGTTCATTCATGACCGTGCCATCACGGAGAGGGAAATCGATTCTGTTGAACCTTAACTTGCACACTTCATAATAACCAGACAAATACCAGTACAACTAGTACACCTCAAGGAAAATCAATTGGACAGAGACCCATCCTCCACATGCGGAGAATTGTAAAGCTATCTCATGTGACCAAAGAGAAATCACATCAGTGTGTCAAATCACATACGTGAATCGGTCTTGATCATAGTCAAGACTTTTGCTCCCCGTGGCATGGACTCATGTGAGCCACAAAATTACCACCATACTTGGAATCCCATTGAAACCCTACCGTAAAGCCATAACTTGTATCAAAGGATGCTCAAAAAGTACCTCCAAGAGTACTGTGCACTACAACAAAAATGTGCCAAATCTCCTCCATGATCCTGTTAGAAGTTATCTCCTGTCTATATCTATACACCAGGGCCTTTGTTGTGGGTGTGCCCGCCCTTATTAGGTGTTTTCTCATTTTTCCCCACTCTCCGTATTTTTTCCTATTTTTTCTTGGCATGGGTGGCTGCCTTGTGATGGCAGGAGGACCCAGTTTGCTGGCCAACTGCATCAGCATGTTTATGTTCTCATTTTCGAGCTGGCCGACTGGACTACTGGACAGGTCGTGGACTTTCTATGCTGGCCGACTGCTGTTTGCAAGTCGTGGGTGTCCTGTTGGCTGCCCTACAGCAGGCCAACTGCTGTTGGGGGGCCATATAAAATGGCCCCAGCCCCCTTGTCATTGTTGTACCAATTTCGGGATTCTTTTGTGTATATAGAGCAGAGTTACACGTCTCTATCTCTCTCTCTCTTGTGCTATGATTTTTTGCATTGCGTTTTGCTCGTGTTCCCAGATCTGGTCATCATCTCCACTGCGTATTCTGACATGGTATCAGAGCCTAGGCTCTAGATAGTTCTTGGGATTTGTGTGAGCAAGAGGGGGACTGTTGTGTTGCTGATTGGTGGACTAGACGGGACTGTTCGGGAAGAGGAGAAGCAAGAGGACGGCGGCCTGATTTGCTGGACAGCCACTTGCACGTGTTAGTTCTTCTTTGTTCCCACCAACCCACCCTTTTCAGAGTACATCCCCGCAATGGCAGATCTGTTTGAGATGGCCGAGAGACATGTGAAGATCCTGACACTCCCAACGTTCCCGGTGGACCGTCAGTTGGACAAGAACAACTACGGTATATGGAAGGTTATGATGGAATCTGCTCTGGAGTCTTACGACCTCGCTGATTTCGTCGTTGTTGGGGTTCCACGGTCGGAAGTAGAGGAAGGGGAGTTACTGTCAATGAAGAAGGACCGCAAGGCACAGGCACAGATGTGGGATCGTGTCAACGCCAGGATACGGTCATTTATTTTCCTTAATTGCACACCACAAGTAATCAATCACGTAAAGCATATGACGCTGGCCAGAGGCATATGACATCACTTGGCTTCTCTTTATAACAGGGTATCACCCATGAAGAGGATCTCCTTGGAAGTGCAGATGTGGGTTATGAACCCTACAAAGTCGTCGACGATGCGGGAGCACATTAACAAGCTGCAGGCCCTTCAGTAGGAAGTCCTCCAGGCTGGGAAGGAGATATCATCTGAAGACATGGCCATTACTTTGCTGTCCCACTTGCCTGCTCAGTATTCCGCTTTCTACTCGTCTTTGTTTACCAGTGGCAGGCTCACCACTATCACGTGGAAGGAGCTTGTGCCCATGGTCTTGGACCAGGAGGAACGATTCACGAACCCTCCTCAGGGTGGAGGTTCGGAGGCCTTAACTGGCCAACGGTCAAAAGGCCGTAATACGGGCAAAGGGAAGGCTTCAGCAGAGAAGTCTTGTGAGAAGAAGTCCGTTATTGACCGCGAGAAACTAAAGGCAGAGAGGACCTGTAATGATTGTGGCGAGAAAGGCCACTATTGGAGGCAATGTCCCAAGCGGAAGACCGAGAAGGGTGAAGATTCCTCAGCAGCAATCATGAAGACTCCGGCTTTTGTGCACCTGGAGGTGGTGGACACCGATGTTTCATTTTCTTCAGGTAGGGAGGAGATTGGAGGACTCTCCGCAACGGATACTCGGGAGTGGATGGTGCTTCCAGGCACATGACTCCTTCCCGTTCTGATTTACAGGATCTCTGCACGTGTTCTGGTCACATTCTTACTGGGGATACGTCCACTATCCCAGTTCATAGTGAGGGCAGGATGGAGATAGTTCCCGATAGCAGAGGGAGGAAGCATTCCTCCCAGGTGTTGTATGTTCCGTCACTTGGTTTTCATATGTTGTCAGTGCATCAGGTTTGCAAGACTGGCGTACGGGTGGATGTTGATGAGCATTTTGTTGCTTTCTGGGACAAAGCAACAGGCCAGGTAGTTTGGGAAGGTTGAGTGGAGAATGGAGTTTACAAGCTTTCAGCACTCTCTCTCCTTGGTTCTCAGGTTTGTGATGAGTGGCATTCTGGTAATGGCCACTTAAGTGTGGACACGCTGCAAGTGCAGGCTTTCCGGGACCAGATGGTGGTTAGCTTGCCAGTTGATGGCAGCAGTTGGCAGGAACTTTCCAGTACTGATGTTGGTAGTTCTTGTGTTCGTCAGTCAGAGGAAACTGAACAGGTAACTTATGCTCTGATGTCTAGTAGTATTCGGGACAAAGAAACTCTTGTAGATGAGGATATTCTTTCCACGGGGACCTTTTGGAAAGCCAGGCAGGTGGCAGTTGATTACTTGCAGAAGGAGTTGGTTTCTCCAGGTTTTGTGGTTCCGGATTCAGAGGGGGTAGTTGACAGGTTTCAGAAGGCCTTGCGTGGTCTTCAGCAGGTTTCCAGGACTTGGTTTTGCACTGTAACAGGTGTTGATCCTTGTGAGCAGTGTGATGCCTCTTTGACTCAGAAGTAGAATGGTTCATTGATCTGGTTGATGGACACCAGTTGGACGGGAGCTTCCGGATGAGGCAGTTGAGCTCATGGTTGCAGATGACTCTTTGGGAGACAGGATTGCGTTTTCTGTGGTTTCTGCGGCATGCGAAGGATCATGGACTCTTGTACACAGGAGGGGGATTGATTGATGGAGTCCGACTCCACGGTTGGAATGACTCAGTTTGGGGAGGAGATCCGGACACGAGGAGATCTACTTCAGGCCCAGGAGCAGTTTTTTGGAGCAGTAAGAGGCAGTCATCTTTTGCCTCGTCGATGACAGAGGCAGAGTACCGGGCTGCTTGTGATGCTGCTTGTGAGGTGGTGAGGATGCAGAGGTTGCATTGCAGGTTTGGGCTTCCTCTAAAGGAACCCATGGTCATCCAGAGGCACTTTGTTCGTGAACAGATTGTTGCTGATGACATCTTGCTAGAGTTCTATTTGACGGAGGACAGTACGGTGGACCTCTTCACGAAGTCGCTATCTCAGGATTTGCTCAGGCGGCACCCCAGCTCCCTGTGGTTGGTTTCACAGCCAGGAGCTGAGAGGGGGTGTTAGAAGTCATCTCCTGTCTATATCTATACACCAGAGCCTTTGTTGTGGGTGTGCCCACCCTTATTAGGTGTTTTCTCATTTTTCCCCACTCTCCGTATTTTTCCCCCATTTTTTCCTTTTTTTTCTTGGCATGGGTGGCTGCCCTGTGATGGCAGGAGGACCCAGTTGTTGGCCGACTTCATCAGCATGTTTATGTTCTCATTTTGGAGCTGGCCGATTGGACTGGACAGGTCGTGGACCTTCTATGCTGGCCGACTGCTGTTTGCAAGTCGTGGGTGTCCTGTTGGCTGCCCTATAGCAGGCCGACTACTGTTTGCAAGTCGTGGGTGTCCTGTCGGCTGCCCTACAGCAGGCCGACTGCTGTTGGGGGGCGATATAAAATGCCCCCCCAGCCCCCTTGTCATTGTTGTACCAAGTTCGGGATTCTTTTGTGTATATAGAGCAGAGTTACACGCCTCTATCTCTCTCTCTCTCTTGTGCTGTGATTTTCTGCATTGCGTTTTGCTCGTGTTCCCAGATTTGGTCATCATCTCCGCTGCGTATTCTGACAGATCCCACTGTACAAGGGATAAGACCTAGGACGAGATTGTAAAATCAAGGCTCCCTATCCAGTTGTGTCAATACAGGCAAGATCAATGATCGTACATGATAGTAACAACTACTAGAATTGTCACTACACAACTAGTCATTAGCACTTGGCTATGACAAACGTGGATTGCGATTGAAGTGACAACTTTGATGAAATTTCTGTGGATCGTTTTCAGATTCGTAACTAGCAAAATCACAGATAAACTATCTAGAGTAACCGAAGCTATCCTTGAATCTAAAAGTGTAAGAAGGATTCCCCATATCAATCTTGACGACCATGATAATCATGACAAACATCCTAGCCAAAATCTAGATATCCAATGTCACGATTGTGACGTATGTATGTATCAAATCCTCTCTTCATTGCCGATTCCTGTTGCAGATGCAAAGAGTAACCAGCCAAGGGAACCCCAACTCTCGACTGGTTGCAACTCTTCGCCAAAGGATGTACCTCTTCATCGAATAGCCACATCCCTTCGACAAATGGTTGTATCCCTTGATGAATGGTTGTGCCTCTACATTGAATAGACACATCCCTTAGCCTAAAGTTGTATCCTTTCGTCTATGGCCATGTCCTTTCGTCAAAGGACATGCCTCTTCAAATGTGTCTCTTCATCTCCTATATAAGAGACCTATTGTACTCAGTTTAATCAATTCAATTCAACCTTCTCTCAAGTGTTCTCCTGAAGTCTCTTGTTAAGTGTTGAAGTAGTAATTAGTACACAATATGAAGGATTAACAATACAATCCTCACAGTGGTATCAGAGCTAAAACCTTCAGCTTTGCCCATGGTGATGTAACTTTTTTCCCACACCCACACACACGCACCTTTCGTGTCGTAGAGAGGGAACCCTTTCTGCATACCTGGATTACCCCCTCCCTGCTGCCGCTGGTGGTAGCCGTTCGCTGCAAGTCATGAACCCCCCCCCCCCCCCCTGCTGACTATGGAGCGCCTCGCATTTTCGGTGCAGGCCATGAGCCCCCTCCTCGCTTCGTGCAGCTGCCGACCATGAGCCCCCCTCTCTGCTGAGTATCGACCGCCCCCTCTTCGCATCGTGTAGATGCAGATTGCGGCGCCTTTTCGAAGAGGCACACCCTCTCTTCCGGTCGGGTACGTGACGATTCCAGGCCACCGTCACCCATAAACCACAAACAAAAAAAAAAACAATTTTTGCTACGTGGCATTTGGGCCCCTTGTAAAAAAAAAAAAACAAGTGTGCTCTTACGTGCGCGAGTGTGAAGCGCCTCCCCCCCCCCCTTCGGTTGGCGATTCGACGCTTAATCCCCCGGCTGGCAGGATGCCGCCGATTGCACTTTCGCTGTCATCCTCTCTCCTGGCTTTGCCCACATCACCCTGTGTGTGCGCTCTTGCCATTCACGTGCATGCTTCATGGACAATTTTCCAGAGGAGCCCTACATGCACATCCCCTACTTGAGTTACATCGACGAGATCCCTTAGGCTCTCCTTCCCGAACACAGCCCTCTGCATGCCCCCACTCCGGAACCGGTGCCACTTTCCGCCGATGTTGGGTGGATTAAGTCTCCCGGACTCTCCTATCCCAGTAGCCCCGGCCTCACAGGTGTACCGCATACATGTTAGCCGCCCGCATGCAACCGAACCCCACACTTGGGCGATCTGGACTATTTTCCTCACTGCGAGCCACTGTACCTTGTTCGTTTCAAGTACTTCCTGTCAGGGTACCCTCAGTTGGCACACTTTCTTCCAGAGTGCAGTGTGGATGGCCTCCGCAATATCCTCTCCATGCGCCCTCCTGTGACATTCTACTGCGAGATCTTCATCCCCGATTATACGCCATTATCTTCGGTGCCCAGCCCTTTGGCGGAACCAAGCGAGGAAGTGGAAGCAGACGAAGTAGCCTCCGAGGACGATCCCGAGGAAGTGGAGGACCCCGACTTCAAGTACGAGGATCCCGTTACTGCCTCTCCAGCAGCTGTTCCTCCCATCCTACATCCCGCGTGGACCTTTCCTGCCTCACCTCAGCACTCTCTCCGAGTTCTCTAGATGTCGACTTCGCACAATAACGTGTCTCCCGCGGATCCGGATCCTCAGATGGAGGCCTAGCAGATGACCACTCTTCAACAAACAGATGGAGGACTTGCAAAGGGCCCTTTTCGAAGGTATGGCATCAATGCGATCACAAATGGAAGACATGCAACAACAGAACCAACACCAGCGCAAGGGATCCAGGAAGTCACAGCGAGCACGTCGATCGCGTTCACCAACATCGTCATCATCCTTGGTGGGCCAGCAAGACGATCCCTCTAACTCCTCTCGATCCGACCGTCGAGGTGACAATGTTGAACTCAAACTTTTGTATAAATTAATGACCACAGCACAGACAAGAAAGATGGATATCAAGTTGCCTGAGCCCTACAATGGCCGCCACGATAAGCGGTTAATCAATCAGTGGCTCTACAAGATGGAGGTTTATTTCTCAAATACTGATTTGCCCGATAATAAAAAGGTGGCATTGGCCAGCACCCTCTTGAAAGATACCGCCTTCCTTGGTGGCGATGCAGGATTTCAGAAGGCAAGTCTACTCCGATGTGGGATAAATTCCGGTGTGCTCTTCACAAGGCTTTTGAGCCTGCAAATGCGAACTTTCATGCCAAGTCTTCTCTCCGCCGCCTGAGTCAAACTGGCTCCATGGTCGCGTACATCTCAGAGTTTCAAAAACTGGCTCTCGAGATAGAGACACTCAGCCCCTCTGACTAGCTTCACAGCTTCATTGACGGGCTTGAACCCACGATCCAAGACGAAGTCCATAAGTACAATCCTGTCACCCTGGATGAAGCAATCTCGTATGTCGAGTGTATTAGTGATTACAAGCGTCCTCCCAGAAACTTTTCCTCCGGTGACTTATGGGACTATTTTGTTTCGCTCATTTACTTGGGACATGATTTTGAAATTGGTATTAAGGAGACTTATTTAGTCTCGTCCATTTATTTGGGACATGGATTCTTTCAGTTATATTGGATTTTTGAGAGTGTCTCGTCTCGCACACTTGATTGGATATGATTATATCTTGGATTGATGGCTTGAAGTTTAATGTTACAGATAATTTTTAAGAAGCTGGGGAGGATGTCACTAGCCCGGACATCTCCCAATATGAAAGGGGTCTGCTAGAGTCTAAATATTTGGAAAATACAAGCTTTGGAAATGAGAGATTATGCAAATACAAAAGATGTAGCACTCGAAGCTTGGTCTAGGTGCTCGAGATGGTTTCTTGGACATAGAAATGGGCATTGGAGCTCAAGTGTCATCGAAGGATTGGGAAAGTGGCACGTACCTCAATGGGTCAGAGTGTCAGATTGTGAATTTGAAAACTTGGGTTCGAATCCTGTTACTAGCCATAGATGTTCCAGTTGTTGTGCCGGGGGGGCTTTTTGAAGCACCTTGACAGAATGTCTACGAATTGAGATATTTTTAGAGATGAATTTTTTATGGGAGGAACCATCTCTTGAATTGGGACATGTGGCACGACAGTGGATGAAAGTGAGACAAGTGGCCTCACTTGTCACCTCAGCTCTACACTAGTCATTATGGCTTTTACTTGCCATTCTAGCTCATGAGAGCCCTAAATCTATAAATTGGAGCCCTCTCTCTTCATTTGGGCTGGCTTTATTGCCACAAACTAGCCTCTACCATGTTTGCAACTCTTCTCTATTCTTGATGGTTCTCTACTTTGTACCACTGCTACAGGCTGCTGCCCCCCCTCCCCCCCCCCCGCCACGAGGTGTCGGATGTAGACGTCTCTCTATTACAGTTTTATGGAATTAAGTGGCATATGTTTAAGTTGCGGCCAATTTAAGTGTTTAATTGTATTAATGGTCAAGTGTTTTGTGAAACCCCTTCTTCCGCCTCTCTTGGAGTAACACTCAGTGCGTGCATTGAAGGCCCTTGTAATATGTGTGTAGTGCCAAGTATGGTGACTGCCCATCCACTAGTGAACTCTAGGCATGGCTGGATCTATCCCGCAGAAAATAGTGTGTACCACCCGATCCCCTAGAAAGCATAGATGCATCCACATATACTAGGCATGGTACGGAGATGAGGTCTTGAGAGCTCTCCGGTCCTTGGGATGACTCCATGTATCCTAAACTCCCCTGTATACTGACTCCTATACATACCCTGCAACCCTGGCAAATGTTTCGGGCTCTGATGTGTCTGTGTAGAAGATGATGTCCCACACTGTAAAGGTCTTGGAAAACCCTCTTGGATCTGACATTGCAGTTCCAGGTGGCCTTCAGAGCATCCATAACTTCCCCACAGAGAGAGAGAGAGAGAGAGAGAGAGAGAGAGAGAGCGCCATGACTGCACGGCCATCGCTGTGAACCCTCACCTTCACAGCGTCCATAGCCTTCCCGAGAGAGAGAGAGAGAGAGAGAGAGAGAGAGAGGAGGAATTCAACATTATTGCCAAGCCAGCAGACTAGCTATGCTTTATACCATGGCATCGAACTGCAGGGAGTGAGACCATTAGGAGCATGGGGTGGGACTTAAATCTGGGAACTCTTGGTAGAAGCTTGATAGGTAAACTGCCACACCAGCTCTCCACACACACAGAGAGAGAGAGAGAGAGAGTTAAGGAGGTTTGAAGAAACTAACGACTTTTTCCATATTGCAGTTTCAACAATTTGAATCTTACCTAAGGCAGCGGGATCGTGCAGGTGTTGTGATGATTCCTGAGACTGGGAAGATCTGGGCTCGTATCCTTTTCATTCTTCCTTGGTCTCATGAGATCTGTGATCTGCTAATGATATCTCACCAGCCAAGTGATGGCTTGATTGGTCTTTTGTTACCAATGGATATATCTTTCAGCTAGCTAGCTATTAAAGGCTTTGTAATTTATGGAACTCTACGGACTTTGGTTGTGCAAGCAAGAAGTTGGGCTTATCTGCATGTGGAATATTCTGTATAGATGATTTCATATCAAATTTATGTGGGCAGTGATTGATGTTAAATGAATTTGAATTTCTCATTTATGGTTGATCAAGACACTCATTCGAGCCAATGAGGTGATAGCTCAAGTGGTGAAGGTGTTTGCCGAGGACCAAGAGGTCCTTGGTTCAAAACCCCCCTTGGTGCTTCCTCGGCAGCATCGCCTATGAGTGGATAATTAAGTGCCTACAGGCAGGCATCGGGCGGAGAAAACTCGGTAACTATAGTTGGATCTTGGACAAAGGCTAGTCAGGAAAAAATTAAAAGACACATTCAAATATTGATAGTAGGAAGTGTAGGCAGTAGAGCTGATAGAATTGTTATGAAACCCTGAACATTCAAATCTTATCACTAGGGTATTACAATCAATTGTATACGTAAGGCACACTCGGGTTCATGCCATAACTAAAGAGGACTTGCATATGCCGCCTTAAAGTATAGTCCAAGAAGTAGGTTAGGATTTGATGTGCTGTACTGTCTATCTAAAGTGGTGCCAATCATTTCCAAGAGGTAGTCAAGCATTAGAATTTCACTCTTGGAAGCAAGTATGTTGCATGGCATCTTTCATCTTGTGTGTCCTTAATGTCCTCCCAACATTGTACCGTGGGGCTAAAATATATGTTCATTTGTTGAAATTACATTGATGTGTAAATGTTGCGTTGATCGATTCTTATGTTGAGATTGGAAGCTTTGATAGTATCCAAAGAGTCCAGTTGATACGAGTGGCAAGAGGAGGTAGTGGCTAGTAGTGTCAGCATTATTTACCGATAGTGAGAAAGCTGTTGCTAAGGAAATTTCATTCGCACCATGCTACAATGGGAGGGTGGTGTTTCTAGTTCTATGCATGATTATTTTAGGGTTAGGTATGCATGAGATTGGGCTCTTCGTGGTGGCTGACACATCGGGCTGGACGAGGTGTGGTTGTGTTGAATCGGAGTCAACACAGAGGTTGAATTCCTTGAAGCTCTTTGGGGGTGCCTGCAAGGTTCATATAGTTACCTAGGGGATGGGTCTAGTTTTCTAACTAGGTCAACCAAACTTAAAAATAGTCCAACCACTTATTACTAGTTTTAAGCAAGTATGTACATGAAGTTCTTAGACTTTCCTATTTGACATTAAGCTCAATCTTAAGGTTGTCGCTTTTTATGTTTCAAAATCGTCTTAGAAAAGGTAAGTGTCTATTTGAGTAGATAAGGTGGCAAAGCATCTTTCGGTAGGTTGGTTGCAAGGAATGAAACCATGTTAACCTACATAGCGGTTAACTGGACAAGATATGTCATGAAGTTGGCATGCGAGGTTAAGTGGTATGGTTCGGGACCGAACCTGGTGGTAGGCAGCTTGTCGAGGTGGTATACGATGTAGAGGTTCTTTATGCGAGGCCGCCTCCTATTGTGGAAATGGTTGGGACCCTTCAAAACTAGGTAGTTCGTAGAAGTGATCCGCATCATATGATTAACAGAATGAGCACCAAGACTACCATGGAATGATTGGCATGGGTAGATGGCGGTCTAGATCTTCTTGGCACAACATGATAAGATGTTTCGATCTCAAAGCAAGATGCTTAGAGATTAGGCTTTCTCGTGGTGATATGTAGGCTGGCAAGGTTGAGTTCAAACATAGGTTGCATACTTTGAAGCTCTTTGGAGGTACTTGCAAGGTCGAGACTTCTCTAGGCTATGGGTTGTATCATAGAGCTAGGCTTGTGCTCGCCATGGTCACCCCATCCAAAGATGTACCTGGAGGCTTGGTGTTGTTGAGGTGAGTTATAGATGTATGTGTGCATGAATATATCATTAGGTACGAGATGTGAAAAAAAGTTGTGATGTCCATAGTGAAACATAGAGGTGAAGTGCATGGATAGGTGTGCCATGCGTGTGTGCGCGCGCTCCTCCAAACTCAAAGATTGTTCCACAACTCACTGCTTTCTTCGACTCTCTTTCTCTTTCTTGACATTTGCTCAACATTCCTTTTCTTGGGGAGTCTAGATCGTTAATTGTTGATGGGACTTTGCCCATAGTTGTAATGGAGCTGGGCGATCTCTGTGACTCGAGAGATTTTGTGTAAGCAAGCACTAGGGATAGAGGTAATATGGATCAAGGGAGGGATGGGTCCAAGGCATTAGGGGCATTTGAACATATTTTGGACCTTTTGCTAATGAAAGTAATTAGCAACGGACTAATAGGAATAGAGGATTGTGCACATTTGGTCTCCTTTGAATATAGGGAGGAAGACTAGGCTGTAGGGAGGGGGACTAGGCTTTCAGCACTAATAATTACACTTGTTCCTTTCAAAAAATAGTGTGGTCCCAAAAAATCCTTAAAAATTTAAAATTTTTAAGATTCTCCCAACAAAAAGTCACTTTTTCTCCCAAAAACCTAGCTCAAATTTCATTATAGTATAAAATATCATTTTCAAGTCCGCTTTTCTTCTTGAACGTCCAAATTAAACTCTCATTAACTTTCCTCCCTTCTTCTTCCATCTCTTCAATATCCATCAAGCCGGAAACCCTAATCTGCATAGCATCTTCGCTTTCTCTTTCTCTCTCTCATTCGCCCAACCCTAATCTCACTACTACAGCCTCACAATTGATATAGTTGCACCACGAAGAAGACCAAAAGATGAGATTGAGGAGATCTCGTTGTACAACAAGAGGGACGATGATGGTGATTGGGTAAGAGGCATTTTGCAAGGGTGCTTGGGTTTTCTTGCAGCCTACTGCTATTGGTCTGTACCGAGTTCGATGACGAGATATGATGGAGCTTCATTGGAAGGGTCATTTACAAGGATTCAAAAAATCGAGCAATGGAGACTTGATGGCCATTATACAACATGTGTACACGGTACGAGACATCCATCTTCACCAACAAACATGTGTACACAGCACGAGACAGTGTGTACACAGCACGAGACAGTGTGTACAAAGTATGAGACGTGTACATAGAACGAGACATCCATCTGTAAGTATCCTAGGGAAAGAAGGAGGCATGTGATATTACGATAGCTACATCTTTCATGTTTAATGATCCTATTTTTGGGTTACAGATATTACGATAGCTACATCTTTCATGTTTAACGATCTTATTTTTGGGTTATAGATATTCCTTCCAACTTGGTAGAGGAGCAACCATTACGAAGCCTATCGGAACATTTCAAGCACTCCATGCAGACATTGATGAGGCACTGTTTTCTTGTAAAACCAGTGTAGATCTTCTTAAGGAAAATATCTTCTTTTATTGACACTCCTATGTGGTGCCAATGCATGACAGTGGGTTTGGTAAGCTAGATATCATCACATCTCCTCTCCTCTCTTCTGTTGAATAGCCAACTCCTGATGCTTGGACAGTTATGGTCACGAAATCAAAGATGCTTTGTGACATACAAGAATCTTCGAAGTTTACAAAGCCATCTTGATCTCTAGGTCTCAGCTGGGTATGCCCAATTCATCTTTTTGCTAAGATGTTCAATCAATTTACTTTCTCACAAACACTTACCATGTTTGTGTGCAAGAAAGTACTAGGTGATGACATAGTTGCCTTGCTTGGAGAGCAGTGGAACATTGTAGAGGAGTAGCATAAGGATGATACATTCAAGTGCAAAATAGTAGAGTCCAGTGTTACATTTCGGTATCTTACATTATACATTAGCTTTTATTACGAATGGTGGATAAGGAAAAACAATAGTTGGGTTCCATTTTGCAGGGTGGATGAACAAGTTGTTTTGCCTCTTGACATATGGGTTAGGTTTTCCAATAGTGTGGTGGAAATTGTAAGTGCAAGCAGGCATTAGAGCCTCCTCAATATCATGGGAAGTGAGGAGATAAGTAGGGCACAATTCAAGGTGAAGAATAGAAAGATTCAAATGCGAATGGAGTTGAAGACCTTGGTAGATGTTGATTGGGAATCTGATGGTGTACGCATGACTTAATAAGAAATCTTTGGAGTTTTTTTATGAAGTCTGTTTAGAATTATAATATTTGTCTTCGACTCTTGGGCTCCACTCAAACCAGTTTTGTAAATTTACTTATGTAATTCATCAATGAAAAGTTTTGTCTTGTGATTGATGTGTCTTTGGAATTTTTTATGAAGTTCTTTTAGAATTACAATATTTGGAGTTTTTTTTATGAAGTCCTTTTGGAGTTCTAATATTTTCCTTTTAGATATGTATTCGAGTCACGAGATGACATTTGAAGGTAATTCTGTCACAGTATCTCAAAACGCCCATTACAAACTCATGTTCCTCTCTTGAAAAATTTAAGTACAAATGTGTTCTGAGTACAAAACATGATAAAATGAGAAAAGAATTTCTCAATCTTTACAAAAAAATTTATAAAATTAGAAGAAAATTTACAAATATTTACAATGATAAATAGGGAGAAGAATGAAGCTTTCAGTTTTGTCTCCTCCAATTTTGTCTCCATCTCCTCTGGTTTTGTCTCCATATCCCTTTCTTTTGTCTCCTCTGGTTTTGTGGCCTCCTTTGTCTCCATGTCCATTTCCTTTGTCTCCTCTGGTTTTGTGGCCTCCTTTGTCTCCATGTCCATTTCCTTTGTCTCCATGCCCTTTTCCTCGGAGGGGAAGTGACTTCTTCAACTTTTATATTATCTGCCTTTGATTTCCTTTTCAATGCTTGGGGAATTGCAAGGATCTCAAAGGCTTTCCTATCCCTCATTAGAAGAAAGGGATGAAGAAATTTGTCAAACCTGTACCTCACCCTACTTACAAGTGTCATGTCTTTGTCCATCAAAGTGACTCTCCTTGCATGGGCAGCACATATGAAGCTATCATTCATAAAGTCTATAAGGAAGTCTTCACAAGCTTCTTATAGACATGCCACTACACTGCTCTACCATCTACAATGTCCCTTTGATCCTGTCACGTACTGTTCTTACAATTCTTATGAATGGTGCCCTAGGAATGAGAAGATGTGTAGACTCTTGTGCTTGCCTTATCTCAGCAAACAATTTCTTTTGTTTCCTGAAGGAAAGTTCTTGCCTTAGATATATTAGTTCTCCCCTTTACTGGTTTCTTCTTTGTAGTGGTTGCTTAGATGTTATTGCCTCAGCTTTAGTTTGAGGTTCTAGCTGTGAATCTTGCTGTTTTGGAAGGGAGGGATCAGGGTACACCATAATAGCAGTTTGCTTCGCGTATGAGCCATACTTGCCACAACGAAGCAATAGTAAGAAACCAAATCAAGATGATGATCTCAATCGCGCCGTCGCGAGGAGACGGAAAGGTACTTGTTGTCCAACGGAGCGATAAATCAACTTGAACCTAACTTGGAGACCTGGGATCGCTCTGTCGGACAGAATCGAACGAGGAGAAGAGTCGGAGAAGCGATGAAGCAAATCGGACCCTACTCGAAGACCTGGATTCGTGCCATCGATGGAATTGGGTGAGGAGGAGAAGATGCCTTCCGTCCACGGAGCGATAGATAAAATCTTGTTGAAGATGATCCTTAGAATCGTGCTGTTGCAAGGAATGGACCGATGCAAGAACCGTCCACGGAGGGAAAAGAAAAATTCAAAAATAAGGAAAATAGTTCTCGCGCCGTCAATGGAACCCGACAAAAGAAAATGAATAATAGAGTGTGATGTCATCATTGCAAGGATGACGTAAGCCTTACATGTGGCTCTTCTCGGCGATGATGTCAACCCTACATGTGACGAATCAGAGATAATGTCAGCCCTACACGTGGCAAATCGGCACACTTCGGTGACGTTAGCCCTTCACGTCCGTCATACACGGATGACGTTAGTCCTAATAATGTCTATATATAGTCGTGCCTTGTTTAAATTTTATTTTATTTTTCTTTCGGTCCCCCTTCCTTGCGCCGTAGATTTCTTTCATTCCCCCTTCACTTGCGCCGTGGGAATTCACTTCATCGTGCGATTAACAATTTCGGTTTTGGTTGGTGGTTGGTTCTTCATCCTCGCGCGCCGTGGCCGACAATTCGAGCATGGAGCAGGTGGTTCACTATTATGATCCTATGGAAGATGTAGAGACACTTGAAGAGATAATAGATGAACCTAGTGCCAATGAAAACATATTCAATTTGTTAAGGAGGGCTGGGCACGATGAACATCTTCTAGATGTGAAGCCTATATTCCTGTGGAAGATGTAGAGACACTTGAAGAGGTAATAGATGAGCCTAGTGCCAATGAAAACCTATTCAATTTGTTAAGGAGGGCTGGGCATGATGAACATCTTCTAGATGTGAAGCCTATATTCAATGTGCCCTTCAATTTAGAACATATTGTTTTAAGGACATGGCAAGCTCTATGTTAAGGGAAGAGTGGGCGGTATATAGTAAATTGGTTGGTATAGAAATTCTAAATGAGGGATCATCACAATATGTTCACATGTCCACAGCTTTGCCCTATCCTCATCTGAAAAGAAAAGCATGTTAGGAAGGTGGGATGCCTATTCAGAGATAAGAGGATAAACACTTGTCTTGACAACTGCCCTCTGCACAAGAAAAAGTGCAAGGTTCTTGAGTACTACTTTGGATTTGTTGCTTATCTATTTCTTTATGATGCAGACAAAGAGGACTACACAAAGGATGAACTGGAAGTTCAGAAGGGTCAAAAGGTTTCGCAGGCTTCATTTGTCACGAAGATTGAATCTGAAGATGAGGTTATGGACTTGGTTTCTGGTGATGAGGAGTGCCTTCTAAGCACAGGGTTTGATGTGGCAGAGTTTAAGGCATCCATTGTTATTGATGAGGGATCATCTGTGCATGGAGAGCGCTTAAAATCAAACTTTGTCATCCTTGGGTTGCCCTCCTTTCTTATAAATGGCAAGAATTTTATCCTTCTCTCCCACATACAAAAGCTTTATAATTTAAGGGAGGATTATTATCTCGCAATTATTGCAGATGGTTGTGAAGCTGCCAGAGGTATACTCAATGTGGAGAATGAAGATAAAGAGGAGTTTCTAAAGTTGGACAATGAGGTGACAAAGAACTTCATTGAAGCCCCTAGAGCCATGTCATTGTGCTTTGATAAAGCCAAGAAGACTGAATCTTCTCTTCCCACCAACCACAGAGCTAGAATTTCAAAGTCTTCAAGAGGAGTTGGGAATTACTGAAAAAACGGGAAGAGAGTCCTTGCCCGGCCTTGATCAAGGAAATGAAGAAGGCTCCATCAACCTTTGAGATGCCAAGTTGGAAGAGGATGAGAACCATAAGGTAATTTATTTGTTCTTGAGTGAGTTTATGGTATTGACTGAATTTATGTGAAAGCCAAGTTATTTGTTTGATGCAGATTGAGCTTGATAATATCGATGGTTTCCTTGGACGTGGAGGTGCTGCCACGCGTGCAAAAGTTGGCCAAGATGCTACTCTTGCAAACTACATCCCATCTATTGACAAAGAAATATTTATTGTCTACCACAACAAATATTCTAGTGATGCTGAAATTCCACTCCTCACACTCAAGGCACTATCTAGATATATGGGCTATTCTTTTATCCCTTACAATACACATAAGGTCATGCTTATAGAGAAGTGTGCTGCTATTCGTATCTTTGGATACAGTACAAGATTTTGGCCTTCCAAAATCGGATACTTCCACTGTTATGCTAGCTTTGCTCTAGGTGCCAGACTAGACGATGTAAATGCACTCAAGGGTTATAGTCGCAAGAAGTTTTTACGCTATAGAGGATAAATGCCTAGTGTAGAGGAAGAGCAAGTAGAGAAGAGACTCAAGAGCAATTAATTATCTTATTTTGTAAATAGTTTGTTATATTTTTTATGTAATGAAATGATGAGATTAAGTTTTAATTGCAAGTCTGTATATTAAGCAAAAATATTTACAACACTCTTCAAAATGTTATAAATTTCTTATACAAAATTTCGTTACACTAAATCCAAATTCTTCCTTCTCGTCTTCTTGATGATCTCCATGTTGCATGATGTGTTGGTTTTGTGCCAGCTTTCCACTTCAGTGATCTCCTCATTTTGGCTTGATTTCGTACTGCCTTTTGCTAAATCACTCGTACGGGTCTTTTCCATTGATAGTTTTCGCCCAAAAGTATATCCATGTCGAGTGTTTTTGAAATATACTCCTCTAGCTCAATAGTGAGATTTTTTCATTCCTTGGGTGCTCCACATGTCAAGAGAACCATATTCATTCATGAAGTATGCACCATGAGCATACAAAATGTGATACAACAGAAGAAAACAAGACCAATTCAGAAGCTATTATTCATAATCATTTTAAATTGATGAGTAGAAAGAAACTCTACATGTTTACCATGTACTGCGTAACGTTGGTATCACCCCATGTATCGACCATGGCTTTTGTAAAATTTTGAAGCTCTTCTTGAAATTTTGGCGCTCTTGTACAATCGTCCTGCTTTTGGTCATTAATTTAACCATCTTATTGAAGTCTGACCAAACCTTCTCATGTAGAACTACAGGTCTTAGATTAGTGTAGTCAAACGTTGTACATTTAGACAAATCCTTCCACAAGTCCCAGGACTTTAAGTTCTTTACTTTTTCTGGCCTCTCTAGAAAATGTCTTGCCTTATATCCACTCATAGACACCTGCTGGGCCACTTCATGATTTATGCCAGAGGTCTTCTTTTATTAACAGTAATTTGCACATTGCCCCCATGGCACCCGATTGAGTTGAGTAGATCCTCTACTTTTTGAAGAGCTTCATGTTGTCTTTCCTTACCTTATATAGTAAATGCATAATCAACGTGACACTTGAGCAGCAGACGATCAAACACAGGCATGAATGCATGCAAAGTACAAAAGTGGACATTCTTGAGTTCAAAAGGAATAATAGGATTCCAGTCTCTTGAATGCCTATTTGGCTCAACTAGCATGTTAGCAAATAAGACACCACCAACCCAATTGTTGCCCAGCATCATCATCCACTGTGTCATTCTCATCATCTTGATTCTCTAGCTTCCTCTTCCTTCCTGCTTTCTTCTCTTTCTTTTCTCTCACCATTCTCATACACCATGGACAAGGATTTGGGGTGTTAGCACCTTGTGGACACCCAAGAAGGCACTTTCTTGTCTTCAAGACACCTCCTAAATGCTAGTCTACTGTCTAAGTGCCCTTACCTCCCACTTCTAATTTTTTTCCTAAATCTGTGCTTTGAGTGATGACATTGGTGATCCATGGTATCCTATCAAACATCTAAGCTAGCATTTCATGTGTCTCCTTCGGTACTTCAAACACCCCAAGCCACCATATCTCCCTCTCAGATTGGACACTAAAAGAGAGAAAACTTGACTTGCAAACCCTCTCTCTATTGCTCGTCCGATTATCTGGGTTTTTATTAGAACCTTCCAAAGGTAACTCAGTCTCCTCAGTCATGTTGATCTCACTCTTTGCATATGCCATTGCCTCATTCATAAGTGTGATACTCATTCATGACCTCTTACCTTTCACAATTTGACACTCATCCACTTTCAACACAAAACTTACCTTGTCACCTTGCATATGACAAACAAAAGTAGATAAGTTTTAGTACTTAAAAGATTTTTCTATTAGCTCTCAAGGAATGTAAAAAAATCATAGCTCTCTGGACGCTGTAGATCAACAAACATATTGTTGAACTCATTGTAGGGATACATGATCTTACCATTTGTGCCTCGCTTTTCTCCCTAATCTCCAATGGTTAATGTATCATTGATGCAATATTATTCTCCAATTTTGCGTTGCACATCATCATTGCATGTCCTCTTTGCTAATCTTATCTTTCTAGGGACAGGAAAAATATTCCTTATGATGCCTTGTTTGGAGTGTATCTTTTAGCAATTGATGGAGGAGGGCTTGATATCCCTTTGTGCTAATTCCCACCTCATCGCATTCATTCTGAATCTCCTCAACACTTAGAAGATTGGTAATGTCATCCATTATCTCATTTGCGAGTACCTAACGTATCTTCTTGTGGCGTGGGTCTCGAATGATGGAAAGAATGTCATGCCTCCTCACACAACTACGTAATATTTCTCCAAAATCTTGAGGATCATTATCACCACATGCTTCTTTCAAAAAGTTCATGTCACAAACCAATAAAGATTACCAAAAACACCTTAATCTACTACTTATAACAACCACAACAACCAAAAATACCCTAATCAAAATTACTTGCAATAATAATAGACAAAGAAAAAAAACCAAACCTTGCTGCATGGATTCTTCGCTTGCGAGCACCACCACCAACTATGAGTTTTTCAATGTTATTGATTGTCCTCTTTCCCTCTCTTGCTCCCATGGGGGCAATCTTCATGCGAGAGATTGTCTTGCAGCTTCATAACGCGAGCCTAGATTTCTCTTTGTCTCTTTTCTCTAGCTCTACAATATCATTTTGTGCATTGAGTAGTGCATGTTGTGCACTACTCAAAGTGCTTTGTAAGCTTTGTGTTTGTGAGTGGAGGAATTGGACTCTCCATGCATCACTCATGCTTAACCTTCTATAGTACCCAAGCAGTCCATTCTCACCCTCTCCAACAAACTAAATAAATGAAAGGGAGATTAGTGAAGGGTGGAGGACAATGCGAAGAAGGATCATTAGGATATAAATATCCATCAACCCAAAGATCCACATTAGGATATAAATATCCATCAACCCAAAGATCCACATTAGTCCGACCCTATTATCTTCTTGCATGCTTCTCCTATGCATTCAGACGTTCTTTCTTGATTGGTGTATATTCATTCAATATGCGAATATGCAAGTCCACCTTCCGCACTCTTGTTGAATCTGAAATTTATGCCATTTAAAAAATGAAAGAGACTATTCTGAAGTGACTCAGGGCTATCCTATATGATTTTAAAGTATTGGATGCATTAGGCAAAATATGGACTCTCATTTTTGCCCCTTAAGGATTTCCACACCTCCTCTCTCTAGAAAAATGGGCTTATAATTTTTGCAAATCAACTCAAAAGTGAGTGGAGTTTGGACATTTGGAATCTACTCTTCAAGACATTTCCAATGATATATAACATGATAAGTAATTTTGAATATTCAAGAAGTCCCCGAATTGGTGATGACATGGCATGTAACATGCCATGTCATCACTAATTTGGGGACTTCTTGAATAATCAAAATTTTCCATCATACTATGTATCATTGGAAAGGTCTCGATGAGTAGATTTCAAATGTGCAATCTCCGCCAACTTTTGATTTGATTTGCAAAAATTTCACCATAAGCCCATTCCTCTAGAGAGAGGAGGTGTGGAAATCCTTAAGGGGCAAAAATGAGAGTCTATATTTCACCTAATGTGTCTATTTGTGTGCTTAATTTCCATTTGAAGTTTATTTTATAAAAGAGCATTGAAATGTTGGAGCCCAAGAGGCTTAGATTTCATTGCTTTACTCCAAGAAGTAGCTTGGAAATTGTGATTAAGAGTCTATATTTCACCTAATGTGTCTGTTTGTGTGTTTAATTCCCATTTGAAGTTTATTTTATAGTAGAGCATTGAAATGTTGGACCCCAAGAGGCTTAGATTTCATTGCTTTACTCCAAGAAGTAGCTTGAAAATTGTGATTAAGAGTGAAATCCACTCCAAAAACATGAGCATTTAGCTCCTTTAGGTTAAATTAGAGTGAAGTTATCAAATTTTTTTATATGTATTTTATATTTTTTATAATTTGTTCATGCATTATGGAATTAGTATAGTAAGCATGCTAAACCATCAAAAACGCTTGATTAGTTGTATTACAATTCTTAATTATGATTATAAACATTAATCACATCCCATCAAGTCCAAAAAATCACAAAAACCACAAAAGCCAAGCCTAACTAGCTCTCAGGTAGGAGACGTGAGCCCACAATCTTGTGTAAAAAGACATGAATTAAGACACATTAGTGTGTAGAGGTGAGCCTAGACATGTGATCCATGAGCCTAGACACATGAACTTGTAAACATGAGCCTATAGATATGAGTTTAGAGGTAGGTATACCTAATATAGTATGGACCAATTATTATAGACATAAATACCCGTATGGACATGTCCTTGGAATATTTTCTTGACCTATAATATGTACTAGCTATAAATTCCAAGGAAAATTCTTGTCCTTTGTAATTATTAGGAGATTAAGTATATACTTATTATCACACACCAATCCTATCACATAGGCCCAGTTCCTTGATTTTCGTATCCCAGGTAGGCTCATGTTATACAAGGGAAGTATGTGAGCTGAGTTTATACAAAAAAGATATGAGCCTACATGATTTGAATTTAAACAAATGAGCCAACACGTGAACCTACATGCATGAAAACTTGCAAATGTGAGCATGTAGACATGAGCCTAGACATGTGAGCCTTCAAGCATGAAAATTTACAAATGTGAGCATGTAGACATGAGCCTAAACACATTAGCTAAGAGACGTGGCCACAACACACAACTTATATACGTGAACCTATAGATGTGACATTGGAGATGTGAGCCTAGAGATGTGAGTCTAGAGGCATGAACCTAGACATATGAGCCTAGACATGTGAGCCTTGCAATAGAAAAAAAAAATCTTAAACCATTCTCATACTTGATCCAAAAGCCCTCGAGACCTTTGACACGTACCCAATCTAGACAAATTGTTGAAAATAACAATACAATTAATTGTAGCGCATCAAACCATCCTCAAACTGACCAAGTCATCAATCCTAGCAACTCAACAGAGTGCTCCCTAGTTTAGAAGGCTAGACTCCTCGAATGAGCATCTTTGGGAAGAAATATGCAAACAAAACAGATAGGTAAGTGGAGGGGTGAGTAGCAGAACCCCTAGAAGCAGGAGTCACCCACAACAGCACCTTAAATTTTATGAAGGAGGCATTTGACTGCCCTATTTTTGGGTGTAGCTGCAATGATAAAGTAAGAGCAGGACCATGAACTTGGGTAGGAAGCGATAAAACCATGTTAGATGCCAAAATGTTTCAAACATTTGGTGTCGATCTTGAGTTGGGGTTATCCGCCCCACTGACCGTGACCTCGACAAGCAACCTAATAATCGTAGTACAAAAAATGAGACATGGCCCTTTTGTTATGCCATCATGGACATGTGCTCCATAATACACCCAATAGCAAGTGCACATAGTTTAAGTAGGAGTCTCGCTCTCCACATGATCTCATTATAGAAGTGCCTTTATCCATGGAACCAAGTTTTAGTTCTTCTTCATTTGGACAATAAACACAAAGCACAGGGATGGGTAAAGAACCAATGTTCGGGACTACCTCAAACCAAAGGGATCCACACAAGCCTTCACAAAATGTATCCTTAACCACCAGAGTGAGTCTATAGACTCCAGGCTAGGCTAGTGGAGGACAAGTTCCATTAGAAATTATGCAATACAGTTATAGTGATATGTGTGGACTAGCCGAGGCACTTTTTCCCTCTTTAGGAGGTTTTTCCCCCCTTGCTAACATACACCCATCTTGAGGTGTACTTATCATCTTTGTACATCACACATTCATTATATATATATCATCTCATTGTGTGATCCCTTGAGCTTCTCCATTCTATGTGTGTGTGTGCATTCCTGCAACCCTATTTCCAACATTTGGTATAAGAGCATACGCTCCTTGCTCCTATGTTGCTGCCTACCCTGCACCCCAAGTCATCTATCTTCTTGAATCAGATCAAGGAGACCTTTTGGGAGAAGAAAGAGGACCGTGAAGTGTATAGTATTTTATACTGAAGTTTTGCGGTCAGATTTTTGTTTTGACTGCATTTTAGGGGCTATTCACACAATTTTTGATTTTTTGCAGACATCTTTTTTTGATTTTTTGCAGACATCTTTGGGGACTAGATTTGCACTGTTCTTTTTCAAATTCTACAGTAGTTTTGTTAGGTCTACTACAGACGGCTGTGTAGATACCCGGAGAAAGCATCTACAGGCTTCACTTTAGCGACATCGATCTCTGTATCTTACAAGTAAAATGTCTACTCACTGTACTCTGCATTTCTTTCATACACCTTGCAGGTCTCCATTATCAGCGACCTTATATTAGTAGCCACCTTGGTTGCATCAAAGAGCACTCAGTACTTTGTAGGTTGCGTGATTACTTGCTTGAGTATTATCAGAAATGGCAACAGTGATGTATTTCAGATGTTATGCTGAGGATAAGCTTGATGGGACCAACTACCCGTTTTATGGTCCTATATGATGTGGCATTATTTGGTAAAACGGTGTAGCTAAACATAAAAACAAGTCTCTCATGGAGATGGTACCTTGTATGGTAAAAAGTCAGGAGTTAACTCATGGTTTCTGGCTAGAAGCAGTCATGTGTGCAATATATATTTTGAACAGGTGTCCTACAAAGGCTTTGCATATGATTACGCCTTTTGAAGCTTGGAATGGCAGAAAGCGCTCTATGGCTCACTTACACATTTTTGGTTGTCTTGCTTATGCACTTGTGACTGAGAGCAACTTTGCAGGCTTGATGATAAGGCTATTAAACGTATTTTTGTGGAATACAGCTCAGAAAGTAAGGGTTACCATCTCTATCATCCTGCTTCCAAGCGGATTCTTGTGAGTAGAGATGTTGTAGATGCAATTCAGTCCTTGATTTCATGTAAAAAACAACAGTGTATGTTTGCAGGACATATTCGACACCCTCCTTCCATTATTCAATACAAGACACATTGATACAAAGCATTTGGGTAATTCAAGGAATGTTGAAAAATCAGCCCACACAGGTTACAAATCAGCACACTTTTTAGCCCACAGATCAGCCTAGTGATGAGGCAAATGTGGTTGATGCAGTTGATGAGGAGAGAAGGAAAATTGTGGATTAAAAAAGTATGCCAAAATGGCTGGTGCAAACACTACATGACAGCAAATTGGCCACTCCTTTGCTTATAAGAACATGAGTAGGTTCTCATCATGTATCTCATATTGATGCAGGTTATGCTCTTATTGCCAGTTTATGTGATGAAGAGGAACCTGTCTCCTTTTATGAAGCAAAAGAATCTAAAAATTGGATGAGTGCTATGCAATCTAAGTATGATTCGATACTAAAAAATGATACATGGATTTGGTAGACTTGTCTCTTCGGCAAGAAGGCCATTATTACGAAATGGGTTTACAAGCTCAAACATAGAGTGGATGGTAGTGTTGAGTGATATAAAGCTAGGCTTGTTTGCAAAGGGTTTTGCACAACAGAAAGGCATTATTGCAAAGAGTTATGCAGAAGAGAAAGGCATTGACTATGGTGAAACCTTTGCACCCACATGTTGTATGACTACCACGCAAATTATCATTGCATTTGCAGCACATAAAGATTGGAATGTACGTCAGCTGGATATCAAAACTGCTTTCTTGAATGGAGATTTGCATGCGGAGTTCTATGTATATCAACCTCATGGTTTTGTTCAGAAAAGTCAAGAATCAAAAGTATGTGGATTAAAGAAAGCTTTATATGGTCTTAAGCAGGCTCCCAGAGCATGGTATGAAAAGATACATGCATACTTGGTTGCACATGGTTTCTGTAGCAACTCAACTGACAATACCCTCTATATTAAGAGATTAAGGATGTTTTATTGGTCATCGTGTTATACATTGATGACATGCTGCTCACAGACCTTGATGATGATCATATTTTAGCTTTTTTAGCTGATTTAGAGAAGTCTTTTGAGATGTCAAATCTTGGACCATTGCACTATTATTTGGACATTGAGTTTTGGCAGCGTAATGATGGCATTGTTATGCTGCAGAGGAAATACATAGATGCATTGTTGAAGAGGTTCAATCTTGAAGATTGAACCTGTGGAGGCTACACCTATGGAGTCAGGTTTATGACTAAGTCTTGAAGATGTAGGTGACTCTTTTGATGCTGGCTCTTTAGTCAGATAAACCTGGCTACACCTATGAAGCCACATTTATGACTAAGTCTTAAAGATGCAGGTGACTCTTTTAATACTGGCTTGTATCAAGAAGCTGCTAGATGCCTTATCTTTTTGTGTAGCATCAAGCTTGACATTCAAGAATCATCAGAGCAAAAGCTTATAGCTTTTTAGATGGCTTCTCTGGCTATAATCAAGTGACCCAAGTGTAATACAAGATAGTGTTTGCGATAAAATGGAGAACCTACACATATCACATCATGCCGTTCGACTTGACCAATGCTCCCACCACCTTTCAACATGATGTGTACAAGATTCAAGGAACATTGAATGACACCCAAGCATATAAAGATTTTGATCAGCCCATTCAAATCATATGCAAACCATATATAGGGGGCATATGGACTATACAAACCACACCGAGGAGCATGTAAAGATATTGATCATTTTGACCATGTGTAGACCACATGGAACATGTAGAGCAGAACATTACAACCATGTGCAAACCACACGGAACATGGAGAGCATGCTATGAAAAGACCAAGCATGTATAGATGAACATAGAGCTCATTCCAACCGTATACATACATCACATGGAGGAGTGTGCAAAGCACACCTATAAATGACCAATCGTATGGAAATCACATATAGTGCGATCACACTTTGTTGTATGGACTATGTAGACCACATGAAAATAATGTTGACCGCATAAAGATCGTGTTGTGGCCCACCATCGTCATAGTATACTAACTAGAAAGACGGTAAGGACTAGACATGAGTTAGAAAGACGGTAAGGACTAGACATGAGCTAGAAAGACGGTAAGGACTAGACATGAGCTATATAAAACACACATTGAGCATATAGAGATTACATAGAGCCCATTATGACCATGCACACATTGAGCATATAGAGATTACATAGAGCCCATTATGACACACATTGAGCATATAGAGATTACATAGAGCCCATTATGACCATGCACAGGAAAGCGACATCATATATAGAGATCACATTGAGCCCATTCTGCTCGTGTACGAGACACATGGATCATATAAACCACACCAAGAGATGACAACAAGCATGTAAAGATATTGGGTAGCCCATTCAGGCCATCATGTATAGAGACCACGTGGACCATGCAGAGCACATCATGAGAAGATAGAGATCACATAGAGCCCATTCTAACCATATATGGATTAGATGGACTGTATGGAGAACATCAAGATTACACCAAGCATGTAAAGATCTTAGGCTATCAGTCTCCCAACCATATACAGACCGTGGACCACCATGCAGCAGGGCACATCATGTGAGTAGACTGATAGACACCATATGTAGCCCATTATGACCATGTATGAGACATATAGACCATACAAACCACAAAGATCATGTAAAGACCTCTGGCAACCCATTTTGACCGTTGTGTACAGAGATCACATAGACCATTCAACAAAGGACCGCATAGAAAGAAGCATGTAGAAACCCATTCTAACCATATGCGGATCACGTGGACTATATAGAGACACACCGGGAGAAGACCATATGTACAAACCATATAGACCATCAAGGGCCATGATCTATGACATCATCGTGCATGGCCATCATTATGGATGATGCATGTATATCCATGGTTCACATGATACCATGTATGTCCATGATGCATGTATGCCATGTTACATGCTGACATGGATTCATTACATGTTGATATGGACACATCAACTGCCACATCATCAAAATAGTCCACATAAGCAAAACCCATGGTATCAAAGATCATAAAAAGGAAAAAAAAGCTTACTGCCAAATGCTGGCCAAATAAAGGTCCCTTATAATAGTGAATATTGGGTCTGTCGACCCATGTGCTCTAGTAAGGAGCTTTGATGGCAATCTAGGTAGACTTTGGAAAAAGGATGCCATGCACATATAAGGTCCCACAATGAAGTGAATATAGATCTAGGTAGTTAATCTCAATAGGACTAAGAAGACTGATATACATGTCTATATATAGTATCCGAGGTTAGTCGTGTCGTCATAGGTAGGGTGTGTCCGGGGCTGCCCCCTACCGACTTGGTCTGTATGGACCAAATTGATCACATCACCCAACTAGTACCGTAATAGATTATAACAAAGACCTACTAATCTTAGCAAATCTTTCAGATCCATCTAAGGACAAGGTGTTATGGTGCTAGGAATATCTCCTTCTACCCAAGAGTGCAGCCAATCAGCTCGCACTTTACATACATCCTACTTGGCATGTTGCCATGTCTACATAACCTGTCTCCTAACCATGTGGCAACACATGGCCTGCTTACCACCTTACGAGCAATAGGTTCTTGTGGCTACTCTCCTTTTTGAGAAAACAAGTTCTTATGTCTGTCACGTAGCTTCTGCACTTACGCTTCACATCCAGAGGGGTGAAAAGAGCATTGTGAGTTTGTCTTTGATGCGCTCATAAGTCTGTGTGTTGCAGATATGGGAATCGATTCTTGAATTTTTGGCTCAAATGTTGTCGAGGCGGTAGGTAAGACTCCTGGTTGGTTACCATTAGGGTTGCTTAAACACACAAGCTCTTGTGTAGGTGCTGAATGCACGAGAGTGGTTGAGTGACTTGCTTGGTGTTGCTTGGGCCTCCATTCTTGTCAAACTTTAGGTGAAGCTGTTGGGATTAAAGTTGATAGCAAGGCTATCTTCACTTTGTTCGACTTTGGCAACCATAGGATGGGATTACCATCAGAGTATCCTTGTTGTTGAAGCACATGCATAGGCAACCATCTTTGATGATGAACATTATAAATTGGATGCCTTTGGTGTTGAGGTTTGTTTCTTTTGAACAAGCTTAGGGGACTCATTGATACGCTTGAGAATCCAAGCTCCTCTCCATCTACATGGCATTAGAATGGCATATACAAAAAACATAAGCACGACATACACGCAACATATGCACAACATACACAAGGTCTTAATGAAGGGAAAATCATCTCATCACTCATATGTGGAGAGATTCCTGGTGATGGCCAAAAACAAAACCTCATGTGGGCAACCTCACTACAATACAATCACATGTTGTGCTTGTATTGACACCTATAATAGTAAAGGTCCTATCTCCCACGTTGGCATTCAGCAACATATCAAAGATATGTTCTAGCTCTATTGGACACTCCTGGTTCAGAAGTGCATGGCCTATCTTGAAAGGATCCCCAGACACATGCCATCATCTTTGTAGAATAACATCCTGCTACACCATGTTGAGTAGAGTTATACATCAATTGTTATTATAGGATATAAAAGACATACCTTTACAATCTTTTCACATGTGGTCGATTATTACACCTATTAATGCCAAGGCTTCTATAACGGTAGAGGAAAAAGCACTTTGATGTTCACTAGGAGTGCCGAGGACTACTGTTGTGGTACGATGAGACACTCCTACAATGCGTACATTTTATAAGTGCATGCACCACACAAATACATTTTATAAGTGCATGCACCACACAAATACTTTACATTATCATTACCAATGAGTAAAATCATACCTGGAAAATTCATTTGGATTGGAGTCAAGTCACCCAGGCTAGGTGGATTAATTGGTCGCAATGGTGCATTTGGCGCTTCACATCTTGCCAAGCTTATCTGAATCCATAACTTAATCTATGTTAGTATCCAAATAATGTAATAATAATACCAATGAACCACAAGTAAAAGAGTGCCCTGCTTGTGTCGCTACATGACCAACTTCTTCAACTTTTGGGGTTGCCTCGATCTTGTGAGTGCTATCATCAGAATCGCTTTCATAATATTATGAATGGAGAGGTATCAGAGTCGTCCTCTTCCTGTAGTGACTTTCCTTTTCCCTTTCCCTTCGTTGCATCCTTTTTTGGCACTTTTGCCCTTCATCATCATCATCATATCCTCTTCATGTTCATCATCCTCTTCATCTTTCATAAGACCTTTGCCCTTGCCTTGAACATGTGATTTGTCACGTAGACTTCTAGGCTTCAGAATAGAATTCACAATTCAAGAAGATATAAGAAACAATATTTAAAATAAAGTAAAATATCTAATTGTATAGTTCATACTATGGTTGATTGCTTCGCTTTACAAGCCCGAGTATACATCTCCTTCTTGCTCTTGGGAAATTTTTCACTTGGAAAGTTAAGAAACAATGGGCACCTCTTGTATATCCGTGCATCCCAAAGGTCTCAAAGTTGTTGCTGTGTATACATAGTGCTCTTATGTTTTGGATTGCGCCATTCTTTTAAGATTATAGGCACATATGTAATAGATCTCTCCACATGGCACTTACAAATCCATCTACATATTATTATATCCATTTAGTTTATAAATAAAAGATTACAACCAAGTAGTAAGTATGCTTTGTAGAATGTTACACACCTGAATACAACACACTTGGAATCCTTGAGGACAACAAGGTTTGAAGCTCTACTACACCTTGTTTCTTTAGGGATACCACCATTTCCTCAAATAGCTTTCCAAAATACAATCTCTTAAGATCGGCAAGGTCATCTAGGAATGTATCCGAAAAAATTTACCTTGTACTTTTTTGATATTTCTACAAGGATGGCTACACCCTGCGCTCTAATCTCATGGCATATGACTTCTCTTCAAAGCCAATCCCTGAATAAACTTGCATTTGTTGCGTTGCCATTGAAATTGTCATGTAAACAAAATAGAGTACTTTATAAATACCAAGAAGATAAGGAAAGTAATTAATACATACTTTTAGAGATTTATGAATCCTTCAGCCTTTTGCAAATCCCCATCAATCAAAATATCCAAAATCAATGCTTTGTGGTCATTTGGCAACAAGCTAGCTGCCAAGCTGTATAGACTATCCTCCTCTGTTAAACAATCTAGTTTCTCGTCCCAATTAACTTGCACTATTCGTCTACAACACAACACCAAAATTAAACCGCAACATAAAAACCATAAAAATGTTGTTGCCTACTACGAAACAGACAAAGGAAATAATGTAGGATTTCTTACTCAAAGAAACCTTCCCCTTGTGCAGGGTTTACAATCACCACCAGTCGCCTTGTAGCATGCCTCCACTTTCTTTCATCTTTATAAAATGCCGTTCTCCATTTCTCTTCAAACTCTTGTGCAAGAAAACTATCTATTAGGGGGTCAATATCTCGGGTGGCTACTACGAGGTACTCATTCTATTATTCACGAATTACAACATTAGTGGGATGATATGCAAATGTTAATCATATATTGCAAGTGTCTATAAAGGTTGAAGGTTTACCTGGAATACTATTTGGGAAAGTTTCGAAAGCTCGCAATTATACCAGGATGGGTAGCCCTTTTTTTCTGTGTCGAGGCATGCTTGTCCATCCATAACTTGTTCATCTCTCTAGTGTGCTTCATAATTGTTTCTTTGTTTGCCAGCCCAAGCGCCCTGATGAGGCACACTTTGTCCACAAGGGAAGAAAAAATATAGCCCACTTCATTCATCCTATGGCAATAAAATTTAAGGTTATGATGAAAGATTGAAACATAGTATGTCGAATATTCCTAATTCAAAGAGTCTTAAAACATATATTCTCTTACCTGTTTAAGCGAGCTATCACTGTGAGAACCTCCCCCTTGCTATCCTCATTGAATTCAATAAGGATAGCTTCAACACAAGGATGTCTTGATGCGACATTTTTGAATGCTACAGTTAGATAGTGCAAATCTAATTAGTCCTAAAACTATTTTATAAAACAAAAGACCGCATTCAAAAAAGTAGGAAATTTAAGTAGACTCACATTTATTTATCTCCTCCATCCATGCCACAACACGATGATTGTCGTCCCACACATATAGAACATCTTGTTGCTCATGAATTCCAACTCTGTGCCTTTGATCATATTCTTGAACTCCTCGTTTTTCAATCACCAGATGTCATCCCATGCAATAACATCATCTTGAGTAACTTCTCTAACATGATTATGGGATGAGGAGATGGAGGAAATGAACCTGCATCTATCGGCAGCATAGCTATTCGTATAAAATTTCCTTGCTAGCTTCTTGTACCTAGACTGCACTCTTCATATAGAGGGGTTAGCAACTCGTATTGGACTCTAATCATCATCTTCCTCTTGCACTTTCTTCCTCTTCTTGGTACTTGTCACTTCTTGGCTTGCTTGCCTGGCAGGTGTGCTCTTTACACATTTTGCACACTTTGGATGTGGGGTTTCCTTTGATGTGTTTGTAACAATCTAAACACATTGATATATACAAGACAGATTTCTCTCAAAAAAATCACTAGAAAGAGCATAGTTAGAAAGGTGAAGAGAGATAAAGTAAGACTTACACAATCTCTAGCTGGCCACAATATGATTTATCCTTTGGTTTGATTTAACTTGTCGAATATCAAAATCTTTGAGGGGAAAAGGAAGAGGAACTTCTCCCACTTCAACATCTTCTATCGACACGCTAACATGACCAAGCAGCAAAGCAATTTCATGGACAGTATATGGTGGGGTCTACATGCAAAACGGTCCCAAAAGCTACCTTGGTATCACTGAACATCAAGGACACTTTTGTCCCTCTTTGGAATTGGGGAGACGCCATGAGGATGAAAAGGTAACACGAGAAGAAGGAGATTGAACAAAGAAGAAAGAGTCCTAAAAGATATAAGAAAGAAAAAGATAAAAAATCGATCAAAAAGCAATAAATATAAATAGAGGAGATATAAATAGAGAGATAGATATAAATAGAGAAAAAAAAGATTAAATTAAAAAAAATAGGATTTTAAAATTAGGGTTTTGAAAGAAGAGAAAGAAGGAAGAAACAAAGAAGAAGAGAGGAAAGAGAAGAAACAATGAAGAAAAGAGAGGAGAGGAAAAGGAAAAGAGAGAGAGAGAGAGAGAGAGAGAGAGAGAGAGAGAGAGAGGAAAAAAGAGAGTGAAGGAAGGGTTGGTAAGAGAGAGAGAAGGGGAGTTCCGTGAGAGAGAGAAAGAGAGTGTGTGAGAGACGGAGAGGGAGAGGGAGAGGGAGAGGGCTATCCTTTTAGGGTTTAGGGAAGGAGAGAGTCTCTGAGAGAGGAGAGGGGGGTATCGTTTTATGGGGGAGAGGTGAGAGTTTTGCTTTTAAGGAGGGGAGAGGGCATTTTGCTTTAAGGGGATGGAGAGGGCGTTTTGCTTTAGGGGGGGAGAGTGCGTTTAGCTTTAAGGGTGGGGAGAGTGCCACGTTGCTTTAGGGGAGGGGAGGGAGAGAACTGCCGCGTTTAGCTTTACGAAGGGGGGGGAGGGCTCAAGCATTTAATGGAGGGGGGGAAGGCGCATGCACCC
The DNA here is from genome assembly GCF_041138505.1 of Cibotium barometz. NCBI lineage: Eukaryota > Viridiplantae > Streptophyta > Polypodiopsida > Cyatheales > Cibotiaceae > Cibotium > Cibotium barometz. The sequence continues at coordinate 9,932,175 of NC_141056.1, read as the reverse complement.
CCCACTAAGGATGACAGTCCCCCACCCACTTAAAGGCAACCGTGGGCGACCCCCCCTAGACCCACTAAGGATGACGGTCCCCCACCCACTTAAAGGCAACCGTGGGCGACCCCCCCTAGACCCACTAAGGATGACGGTCCCCCACCCACTTAAAAGCAACCGTGGGCGACCCCCCCTAAACCCACTAAGGATGACGGTCCCCCACCCACTTAAAGGCAATCGTGGTCGACCCCCCCTAAACCCACTAAGGATGACGGTCCCCCACCCACTTAAAGGCAACCGTGGGCGACCCCCCCCTAAACCCACTTAAGGGCGATCGTTGCCCTTAATGAGGGGGGTTGCCAACTAAGGGTGATCCCTCCCCCTCCCCCCCCCCCAACCAACTAAGGGCGATTGGACCTTAGTGGGTAGGGGGGGTTCGCCAACTAAGGGTGACCCACTCTCCCACTAACTAAGGGTGACCCCTCATGGTGAACCATGACCCACTAAGAGGGGCACGACCCCCCCACCAACTAATACTTCTCTCTCTCTCTCTCTCTCTCTCTCTCTCTCTCTCTCTCTCTCTCTCTCTCACGCTCAATTAATTTATCAATCACACATATGAGGCTATTGTCCAGCATCGACTCCACTCCATGGGGTGATGGAAGGAAATTGTTCTTGTGTCACATTATATATGCATTCTCTTATGCTAGGAAGTTGTGCCTAAACTACCCACTCTTTTCAAGCACATCTTTACTTGGGGTTAAAACCAATTGCTTAAGAACTATACAAAACAAGGATATACTCTTTACTTGGGGTTAAAACCAATTGCTTAAGAACTATACAAAACAAGGATATACTCTTTTTACTTAAAATAAAAATGGATGGAATCATAAAAAGAGATAGCAGAAAGGTTATAGCTTAAATTGGGATCACAACACAGATATAAAGATACAATCATTATATGAGAGTTAGTTATGGAATAATCATTATATAGGAGTTAGTTATGGAATAATCATTAAATAAGAGATAGTTATGCAATCATTTATTATAGAGTATAATTATTGAAAACGAATTTGAGATTTTGTGTATTAATGAAATTATTTATAATGATCTTTTTTTTAAAATGAGTATAATTTTTTTAAATCTAATATGTATAGAATTCATGTTTAGATTTTGAATTCGTTGTCATTAGTTTATTATGTGTTTGGTTTTCTGAGAGCTTGTGTGTTTATGAGCTTGTTTTTTGAGAGCTTTTCTTGCCATGGGAGAACACTTCTTTTCACATTTTTGTGGGAGGTTTGGAGAGTGATCCTATTGTTAGAGCTGTACAGGGTCATTTTTTTATTACTAAAGCTGATGATTTTGATGGAATATTATTTTCTCACTCTGGATTGAAAGTTTTTGCAATCAAACCACAAGATGATGGTGTAGATCATCTTATACCTATCCAGTCAGCTAGACCCGTTGGAGAGGAACCATGTTATATCTTTGATAAAGATATAACATAATACCTTATTATTCCAATAATAGAAGAGTCAAGCAACACTACAACAAGCATCCCAAAAGAAGTCATTATTGACCACCACCACAGGTAAACCACTTCAGAAGAGTGTGGTCAAATACTTATTGTCTGAGGAATCTCATGCTGGTGTTCTTCGTAGATTGTTATTAGCAAGCACACATATTGAGAAAGTAGAAGAGATTCCTCAAATCTATAATGGTAATGTGGCTTTTGAGTTACCGAATGTACGTGATTCTTCAGCCTCTCCAACATACGGAATGGAGCAAGCACATGATGGACATTGTTAGGTGAAACCTACAGAGAGTCATGTGAAGTTTCTTGGAGTTGTACGAAAGAATTCTTGTGGAGGTTTATTTGAGTGTACTTATAAGCCTTGTGTGGAAGTAGAACTATGAATGGCACACCGAATACAACATCATGGATTGGCAAGCTTTTTTTCTTAGCTTAATTTCAGTAAACTTTGATTTGTAAGAGTATTTAGAACTTTGCAATTTTTCACATAATAGGCGAGCTCACACAGAAACTTCCCTCTTTGGGCTTAACAACAGATGGATATGGATCACTAGCTTGCTGCAAGAACAAACCTGTATGTAGAAGAATGTGTGGTGCTCCGGTATACTATTGTATGCTTACTGATCCACATATGTCAAGATTGATGATACATCAAGGGGAACATCTGCATGAGGTGCAAAGGGGCACATCAAGGTAGGCATTGCAAAAGATAAGAGAACTTGTGCAAGAGACAATTTCAGAGGTGGCTACAAGTGGTCCAAGGAAGGTACAAATGGGTATCACCAAACAACTCGTATTGGATGCAGTTGTCAGGAAGCATACGAAGAATGAATCAAATATTAGCAACATGGAGTTGTCACTATTATTGGAACACATGCATCCCCTAATTCAATGTCAAAAGTAATGTTCTTTCCATATTGATTTTAATTGTTTGGTAATTCTTGTGAATGAACGTCTACATAGTTTGTTAAGTTGTCCAATAAGAGACAATGCACTTTTAAGTTCTTCCATGGTAGTCATTTTCCTGAGCAAGCTTTGGATGAGTCAGACCAGTGTTATGTGTTTAAAATGTCAACCATAGGGCCTGCATCAGTTTAGATTTGGTGAACCATATGTGCCAAATAGGAGATGAGGATTTGAGAAAGGCTTGGGTTTATTTTGATCACATTAGGCGTGTGCAAGGATGGACAACAATGGCTATACATGTATATGATCCAAGGTATAGTTTGGTCTTGTAAAGTTCTTTTAAAAAGTGATCTTGTTTTTAGTACCTTTTCAATTGTCGTATGATGGCATGGAACCTACAAGAGCTCATGACAATTGCAACTTGCGAAATGAAAGAGAAGGACACAGGGGCACAAGTGCTTTTCTGGGAGATTATTAACAATGTTGTGGTCCGAAAAGGCTTTTCCAAGCCAGATTTTTTTGGCTTCATGGCTGATGAGACTGGAGGGCAATTAGGATAGTCTATAATAATGGACCAGAGAATATATTGGAAGGTTGTGAGCGTTCATGTCTTTTTCATTGGAAACAAAGCTTGAACATCCATACAGTACAATATGTAGTTAGGAATTTTCAGAAAGAGCACAAGTGACTATGTTGTCAGTGGTGTTGTGCATTGAGTGAGGAAGATGCACTTTTAAAATACAGACACATTAGATCGTGGTGGATGAACGGTAAAGTCGTTGATGCAAACTTAACAGTTATGGATTGTTGGCTTAGTTGGTGGCAACTAGATATCCCCATTAGAGGAAATATCTTATAGAGATAAGTATTATTTTCTTGGTTTTCGAAAAGAATAGCTTGTATTTTAAATCTGGTTTGTCAACTTAACTATCTGGTTGTAGAATGCAGTTGGCGCTTGCAATTAACTTAAAATTCTCCTGTTGTAGGATGTCAACGATGCTTGTGTGCTGCACATGTCGACCACAAATCTAGCAGAAAAACGAAACATGCAAGTTGGTTAGCAGGAGATGGTTTCACAAGGGAGCCATCTCTTTATATGATGTAGCTATTTCAGACCTCGCTAATGCCCGAAATCCACAAAGAAGCATGCATTCATGCAAGATAAATATCACAGAGTAGGACCTACAATAACAAAGTTGATGGAGAAGGCCAAAACATCAAAAGCTGCAAGTCCATCAAGCACTAGCAGATTGGTGGGGGAAGCAGTGAGTGGCACACCAATGCACATGCAACCAAACTTTTTTGGTGATAACATTACTGTTAGCTGGCGTCAAAAACACATAGTTATAAATCTTGAGCATCCATTCACATCTACCTAGATCCACATCACATCTATCCATTCACATTACATCACATCCATTCAGATATCATCATATCACATTCACATCCATTTACATCTCATCACATCTATCCACTCACATTACATCACGTACATTTAGATATCATCATATCACATTCACATCCATTTACATCTCATCACATCTATCCATTCACATTACATCACATACATTCAGATATCATCATATCACATTCACATCCATTTACATCTCATCGCATCGATTCACATCTCATCACATCCATTCATATCTCATCACACCCACTCACATCTCATCACATCCATTCACATCTCATCACACCCATTCACATCCATCACACCCATTCACATCCATCGTACCCACTCACATCTCATCACATCCATTCACACCTCATCACATCCATTCACACCTCATCACACCCATTCACATCTCATCACACCCTTTCACATCCATTGTACCCACTCATATCTCATCACACCCACTACCTCTCATCTCGCATCCATTCACATCTCATCACACCCACTCACATCTCATCACATCCATTCATATCTCATCACACCCATTCACATCCATCACATCCATCACATTCATTGCATCCACATCACACCCATTCACATCCATCACACCCATTCACATCCATCATACCCATTCACATCCATCACATTCATTGCATCCACCTCACATCACATACATTCCATCCACATCTATCCTTATCACATCACATTTATTCCATCCACATTACATCACGTCCACATCTATCCACATCACATCTCATTCATTCCATCCACATTACATCATGTCCACATCTATCCACATCACATCTCATTTATTCCATCCACATTACATCACATCCACATCTATCCATATCTCATCGCATTCATCCACATCCATCCATTCATTCACATCTATCCACATCCATCCATTCACATTCACATCTATCCACATCCATCCATTCGTTCACATTCACATCTATCCACATCCATCCATTCATTCACATGCACATCTATCCACATCCATCCATTCGTTCACATTCACATCTATCCACATCCATCCATTCATTCACATGCACATCTATCACTTCTTCACATCTCATTATCATCCATTTACATCACATCACACCCATTCACATATCATCACATCTCATCACATCCACATCCACATCCATTTACATCACATCACATCTCATCCACATCTCATCACATCCACTGACATCTTATCACATCGCATTCACATCTTATCACATCACATTTATATCTTATCACAACATGTTTACATCTCCTCTTATCACATTCACATCTCCATCTAATCACTTCGCATCCATTTACATCCCGTCACATTCATTTGGCTCTACATCACATCTTATCAAATCCACTTTTAGTACAGTTTTCTACTTTCAATATCGATGGGACTTTTCTAAGTTTCTGCCAATTGTTTAGCCTAGTTAAAGGTACTTTTTCTCAATGGATATTTTCATATTCTTTCTCAAATTTCTCAATTGAAATATATTCAATATTCTTCTTTTGTGAGTAAAAATAAGATATGTATTATTTTCTGAAATTTTGCCATAGCTTCGTTGCTATTACTGATAATTCTCAAATTTTTCTAAAGAATAAAAAACTTGTAATGGAAATATGATAGTAGTTCCTCTTTTATGCTTAAAATCAAATTATGAATTTAAATCATAATTTTAACCATAATCATAAACTTAATTATGATTATCCTACTAGATTAAGCTAATTCCATTATTTCTCTTTTTCCAAATTGATAGGATAATCTATTTGTCATTTAGAATCAACCAAAGTAATTTTTAACTACTTATAAATAATCTAAAAGAAATAACCATTATTTTGTTAGCATAAAATCATAAAAATATCATTTTCTTAATCTCTCAAGCCTAGAGTTTAGCTTTGAATTAAGAGACTATCATTGAGAAGCATCCTTTTTCAAAGGATTTAGCCATAAAGATGGCTATTCTTTTAGAGAGAGAGATTCACTTAAAGAAAGCATTACAAATAAGCATAAAGATTAACTTTCTCTTAATTAAGCATCAAGACTTTAAGAAAAAGCTTGATTTGAATTAAAACAATTATTTAGAAAGCTTCTCAAGCTTGAGAGGGGTTGAGAAGAAGAAAGTTATTGAGATAAATTAGAAAAAACCATAAAATTTGATTTTACCTCTAAGTTTGGCTTGATTCTCTATTAGCAGTGAAGCCCCCAACCAATCGATTGGTCCACCAAGAGGAGAAGAGCAACTCCAAGAGTTGTTGTAGAGAGAGAGAGAGCTCCAAGCTCCCAAGCGAGAGAAAAATTTAAGGGATAATAGAAAATATGATTATTTTAATATAATACTGGCATGGTATAGCTCTAATATTTTTTTACAAAATATAAAGGGTCTATTTATAGGTGAGGGAGACCACTAACCAAGTCCAACTGGGTTCTAGAATTTTCCAGGTTCAGTTTGACTCAATTTGGACAAGATTTGGACTAGTTTGGCTCCCTTTTTGATTTGGTTTGATCTAGGAGAGAGGAGAGATAAAAATATCACAATTTTTCCGAATTAAAAACCTTTCCACACAAGTGAAATAGGTGCCTACCTCAAGAGTCCCCCTCTCCTTACACCAAGGTGTCAAAAATGCATCATTATTCCAAAATAGCTCATTTTTTTAGTAATATCTCATAATTTTTAACTAATAAACCTTGTACTCAGTCAACTCTTCATCATTTACTCATTTTTGGGTATTTTCTTTTATTCTTTGGATTTATCTCATCCCAACACTTGGATTAATCCAATTGGCCCATTGGAACCTTAATTGGACCATAATCCAAAAATTTCTGAAAATATAGACCCTTAGGCTAAGGTCCCTTATACCCTTTTCCATTAATTCCTAATGCACATTGGAAAGTTTATTTTGAACTTTTGTTTCAGGGGAGTCCATTTTAGACACTAGGAGGTTTTTTATATCCAAAGATATCTAAATTTTGGATTATCTTTCTCTAGGCCAAAACAGGGTAAAACAAGACCTTTCTCCTATTTCAGAGAGGGGAATAATTTCAAGAACAGAAGGGGAGGTTCTTACACCTTTACACCTTAGAAGCTGGAGGGAGAAATTTTACAGAAGTGACATACCAAATATGGCAGCCAAGAGAATAGATTAGGAAATTTCAAGTACATCTACGGTCTTTGAGCATTTGGTCATGAAGGTCAGGCAAATGGAAGTGTTTGTAATTGAGACTTAGGAATCAATAGTAGTACGCAATGAAAAATACCGAGTGATTATGGGAAAGAATTCATCATGCACGTCCTGATTTTCAAATCAGGGTAGGTGCTGGACGACCATATTGTGCATGCAAGACCCTTTATTTTGTACATTTGCGTATCTTTGGGTTAGATACGAACCATAATATGTTTATACTTCAACCCACTCTAAAAAAGGAGAACCTAGTGGGAATGTTTAGCAGCAGGAGAACAATGTGAAAAGGACCTAGTACTATTGATAACATTGTACTATAGTTTTGAAAAGATCCTTCATGTTGCAATACTAAAATGTCCTTTATCTCAATTCTCTAGTAAGGACTATTTACTTTTCATTTTTTTAATGTTTTAGTAGGACAATTAGTATGGTTATATGTCAATGTTTTAGTAGGACAATTAGTATGGTTATATGTCAATGGCTTGAATATGTTCATTCCATTTATCTACTTTTTACTTTTCAAAATTTTTAATGTTTTAGTAGGACAATTAGTATGGTTATATGTCAATGGCTTGAATATGTTAATTCCATTTATCTACTTTTTTAAATAAAGTGGAAAGCCATGTATCTACTTTTCTAAATTTAGGAAAAAGCCATGCATGTACTTTTCTAAATTTAGGAAAAAACCATGTATCTACTTTTCTAAATTTAGTGGGATAACCATGTAAAGTACCTTTTTGCTTTCTGCTTTGTGTATCTATAAATTTGACCCGTGCCTCTTACTCTAATCCTCACTTCCAAATCTTGTTGCCTCCCTCTCCCTCTCACATTGTATTTCTCTCCCTCGCTATTGTTCTCTTCCTTACAACCCTCACCACCATCAACTAAACTTTGTTCATCTCTAATGGCCCTAGTTGTACTCTGAAGGAAACCTTGGAAAGGGTTTGCAATGATTTATGCATTAAAACGGGCGGAGATGCGGCAGAGCATCTCAGAATCACAGTAAAGGCCCACAATATTTGAACAAAGATGCTAGCAGATGAGCCTATTAATTTTGGAGACTTGTTTGTGTGGAACATGAAGACTGGAAGCACCATTGGCACTTGGCAAAGTTTTGGATATATTGCCGAAGAGACGCAGGAGCCCCTATAAGAGGAGTTAAAGAATAGAGTAGCCTAAAAAAGTGTATAGCTGTAGGATCCATAGGTAGTTATGATATGTTTTCAATTTAAAATAATGTTAGATTGCAATAGCCCATGTAATAACCTTTTTTGGAATAAAGTGGTCTCAGCTAGATTGCCTTGTCTTTTGTATTAAATGCCTTTGCAAATTTTAGGTTTGTTGTTGTTTTGATTAACTATGTCGAATTCTCAGTTTATTGTATGTTTTAAATAAAAGTTATAATAGAAGAGTTGTATTTGGAGGGTGTATGTGAATGAACTTGGTTTTATCTGTAATTGAAAGCGGTATTTTTGATCCTAAGGATGTAATGTCGTCATGTTCTTATCTCTCTCACTCCCTCCCTCCCTCTCTCTCTCTCTCTCTCTCTCTCTCTCTCTCTCTCTCTCCCTCTTCATCTCAAATAATTAGCCCATGTCATGCAAACACAAAAATACAAATGTAGAAAATAAACTCACATGCAATGCTATGCAAATGCATGTGAAGATGAGGGAGATAGAGAGAAATGAGGTGGAAGAAGAGATTATGCATAGGGAGGGTGGGACAAGGAGAGAGAGAGAGGGAGGGTCGGAGAATGAAAGGGAGAGAGAGAGAGAGAGAGAGAGAGAGAGAGAGGGAAGAGGGTGGAGAGGAGAGGAAGGGAGGGGGGGAGAGCAAAAGGGAGGGAGAGAGAGGGAGAGTGGGAGAAGGACAGAGAGGGAGGGTGGGAGAGTGAAAGGGAGGGGAGGGAGGGAGATGAGAGGGAAGGAGGGCGGGAGAGTGAAAGGGAGGGAAGAGAGAGGGGGAGGGAAGAGGTTGGGAGAAGGAGAGAGAGAGGGTAGTGTGGGCTGGGTGGTGGTAGGACAAGGAGAGAGAGAGAGAGAGAGAGAGAGAGAGAGAGAGGGTAGTGTGGGCTGGGTGGTGGTAGGACAAGGAGAGAGAGAGGGAAGAGGCTGAAGAGGAGAGAGAGGGAAGGTGGGAGAGTGAAAGGGAGGGTGAGAGAGAGGGAGAGTGGGAGAGTGGAAGGGAGGGAAGAGGGTGGGAGAAAGAGAGAGAGGGTAGTGTGGGCTGTGGGTGGTGGTAGGACAAGGAGAGAGAGAGAGAGGGAAGAGGCTGAAGAGGGAGGTGGGAGAGTGAAAGGGAGAGTGAGAGACAGGGAGAGTGGGAGAGTGGAAGGGAGGGAAGAGGGTAGGAGAAGGAGAGAGAGGGTAGTGTGGGCTGGGCTGTGGTGGGACAAGGAGAGAGAGAGAGAGAGAGAGAGAGAGAGAGAGGAGAGGAGAGAGGGAGGGTGTGAGAGTGAAAGGGAGGGAGAGAGAGGAGAGAGAGGGAGGGTGGGAGAGTGCAAGGGAGGGAGGGAGAGGGAATTGAAGGAGAGAGAGGGGGGAGGAGGATATAGAGAGATACCAAAGAGAGCGAAGGATAGGGGCGGAGATGGTGGTGGCAATAGTTAGAGAGATATTGTTAAAGTAGAGAGAGAGAGAACATCATGTTTTTAAAGTTTTTACTCCCACCACTTTGGCAAATAGGCTAGGACAGGTAAGGGTCCTTGGTGGGAGCTTTGAAATATCTTTGGCTTATTTGTGAGGCTCAAACTTGTTAAATGAACGTAATT